>NC_052149.1:85843630-86148521 GCF_902713615.1 Scyliorhinus canicula
CCCCCCCCCTCCCCCTCCCTCGCACCGAGAGGGCGTCCGAACCCCCACCCTGCACCACATGCCGGCATCCATACCGGCTGCCATGTCCAGGTGCCCTGTCCTCTGAGACCACCCCCTGGGCTGCTTGCGTCGGACTGATTAACACTGTTGTTTACTGTGTCCCCCCCCCCCCCCAGGAGAAGGCCACCCGTAACTGTCGGCAATGGGAGAAAACTGGAGGGGGACCGCCGGGCCTGTGGCTCCTCACCGCGGCTGAGCAGAGGACCCTGGGCATGGTCAACGGCTCAAAGGAAAGGGAGGTCGAGGGTGGAGATCGGCCGTGGGCGAGGAGGTAAGACCCCATTAGTTGCAGTTCCCCATGCCATGTATGTCAACACTGCCCCCACACAACCCTCACCCTCACACCACCCTCACCCCCACCCTCAACCCCACACCACCCTCACCCCCACCACCCCCATTCCCCCTCGGCCTGCGGTCTAATCATGCATCTTGTCTTGTGTCTTGCAGGACCTGCTGGAGATGGGGTGGGTCCATCCGGTGTTCCCAGCCCCCTGCCTGTGAGCCGAGCACTATATTGAGGAGAGCACCTCGGAAGGCAGCCCTCGACAAGAGACCCAGGACATCCCGGAGCTCGAGCCTGAGGACGACTGACTTCCCGTCACAGCTGCCTCCAACACCCTCCACCATCCCAGAGACACTCACCTCGGTTGGGCACTTCAGTGAAGTGGCTTCTGGGACACTTACTGGTGCGCACCACATAGCTGCTCTGGTACATCAGGTGGAGGTAGGAACTCCCAATGGGGTGGATGGACAGAGGACAGACCAATCCCAGGGACTAACTGCTGGCCAGACAGGTTTCAGGCTTCTGGAATGGACAGTCCCATCCATAGTGGAGATACAGTCGCAGAGCCAGGGTCTACATGAGGGGTTGTCGGCGAGTGTCCAGTACCTGCAGGTGCAGCTGGAGGAGTCCAACTATGTGTAGGAGTAGGCGGTGGTGCCGACCATGTGTGCCATCCAGGTCAACACCGCACGGGTGGCGTCCGCGGTGGAGGCATTGGGGGGAGTGAGGGTTTTGGCTGCGGATCAACATGTCCAAGGCCTGGGGCATTCTGTGCAGGCACTGGCCAAGGCCCAGGACAGGGTGGCCACCTCACAGGCAGCCATGTGCCAGAGCCATCTGGTCATTGCAGCAGCTCTCCTGGGCATGGCCCAGTCACAGCAGGCCATGGCTGGGAATGTCGGCAGCATTGCCCAGGCTCTGGCCGATGTGTCGCAGACAGAGAGGGAGGTGGCCCAGTCCCAGAGGGAGATGGTGCAGTCACTGACTTATGTGACAGAAACCCAGAAGATGGTGGCACAGTCAATGGGTGATGTGGCGCAGTCCCAGATGGAGATGGTCCACTGCCTGTGCTCCATGGCCGTGAGTATGAAGACCCTGTTCAAGACCAGAGCGACCTCCAGGACTGGTAATATCAGGCGACGGAGGAGCCTCAGGGGATAGCTCCGCTCGCACCCCCTGTCCCATGGAGTAGCCCGGGGGTCATCGGGCACCCCAAGCGAGGAGGAGGTGATGGGGCCCGTGCCGGGGACTCCCGCTGGGGAGGTGCCGGAACACCACAGCACCTCGGATGGCCCCCTCCTGTTCCTGGCGCATCTGCTGGGCAGTGGGCAGTACAGGGCAACGCCACGTTACCTGGGACACGTGAGCAGCAGCTCGGCCCGGTCACCCCAGAAGACACCCGCCAATGGGAACCCAGGTCGCAGGGCAGGAATCACAACAGGCCACCACCACTCTGCTTTACCTATGGGGCCCGTAAGGCCAGAAAGTTGGACACTAGTTTAGTTCGCACGGGTGAAGGGCACAGTTTAGTTATAGGGGCTAGGGCACGTATCTGTCTATTTGTGCACACTGTCACAACCTGCCTCGGTGCTGTGTCAGATTGGTGTGGGGGTTGGGCTGGTCTGGGTTGGCCAGAGAGAGGGTGTGAAGCAGTGGGGGAATGGACGGACATTGTGGTTGGGGTGGGCTGGGCACCCCACCGTTCCCTACCCCCCTCCCCGGACCATCCCCCCCACCGCCACCCCAGGGACCAATGGCATCGTGTGAGGAATGACCAACTTGCATGTAAGGATCACCCAGGTGGACAGTACAAAGTGCAAATGTGGGCAGGACAGACGTTGACAAACGAAATGATGTGGAGCACTAAAGTCATCGCAGAGCGGTTTGTCAACATCCTCCATCCCATGGACCAGGCCCGCTGTTACTGTCAACCCAGGCCCAAACCCTCTAGTGCAGCAGGTATGTATCACAGAGGGGGTTACAGGCTGGGGGGGGGGGGGGGGGTGGAATGTGGTGACCATGCCCCTGGCCAGTTCCCCCCCCACCAAGTCGGTGAATCTGGAGGTGATTAGAGTGTCCCACGCACCTTGGCCCTGGCGCACAATTGTGCGGTCTCCGCTGGGCCCCATGTCCTGCCCATCCTCGCCTGCCCCTGCATACTCCCCATTGGACGATGCCTGCCGTTTATCCTCCTCCTCCAGCATGTTGACCCACTGCTGTGAGATGTTATGGAGGGTTAAGCAGACCGCCACAATGCAGCGACCCTCTCAGCATCATACTGGACGGCCCTTCCAGAGTGGTCCAGGCACTGAACCGCATCTTCAGGAGGCCGAAGCATTGCTCGATCACACATCTGGTCGCTGTATGGATGTCGTTATAGCGGGTCTCCATGTCGGTCTGTGGCCTCTGGATAGTCGTCATCAGCCACGACTCCATTGGGTAACCCCTGTCGCCCAGGAGCTAACCACCCAACCTCGAATAGTTCAAGAATCGTCGAGTGTGCCAGGACGAAGGAGTTGTGCACACTGCCCGCGTATTGAGCGCAGACGTGCATGATGCACAGCTGATGGTCACATACCAGCTGCACATTCATCGAGGGGCGCCCAATTCATTTTGTATAGAGCAGCTTGTCATCTGCTCCCCTGGACCCAGGGCATGTCGTGGATGGCAGCGAACGTCGCTGCCCAGGCATCCTGGTGGGCTCAGTCCACATTGAAATGGATGTATTCTGCCGACAACGCATATAGGCCCTCAGTGATGGCGTGGATGCACCTGTGCACCGAGCTCTGTGAAATTGCAGGCAGGTCCCCACTCGGTGCCTGGAAGGATCCCTTGGTGTAAAAGTTCAAGGCGACTGTCACATTTAGAGCCACTGCACGCAGGTGCCCTCTCCCATTCCCCCGCGGTGCCAGGTGCGCCATGATCTGGCAGATATGTCGCACTGTCCCCCCTGCTCAACCGGAGTCTTCAACGATATGCCCACTCCGGCAGGTCCTCGAATGATAGGCGTTGCCTGTACATGCGGGGCCTCATGCGGCGCCTGCTTTGCACCTCCTCCTTGGCCTGTTGGGCGGCAGGCTCTCCATCCTGGGTGGCTGCCTTCTGTTCCTCTGGGGCACGCTCCACTGCTGCAGCTTCCTACTCAAGCAGCGCACGCTCGTACAGCCGCAGGGCATCCCCCAGGGCTGCAACGACTAGCAGGAAGGCCAAAATTGCTGGTTGTATTCCAATATCCATTGTCTGCAGGGGATGAAAGGCCAACATGTTAGCATGGTGTGTGTCCCCGTGCCCAACCTGGTCCAACGGGCTACATGGTGGTCCCGGTTGGCACTGCGGACCCTGCCCCTACATGTGGCTCCTCATTGCCCAAAATGTCAGAAACCCGTCCGCGTTAAATTCTGCCAATGGCAGGTTAATTTTGGGTCAGTCCTCCTGCTGGCTGGTGGCATGAATGCCATTTGCATCTCATGAATGTTTATTAAACAGTTGCCTGTCAGCATCCCGTCAGGCCTTTTAATCTTTCCTGATGAAGGTGGCTCTCAGTTCACCAGAGACTTCAAGGTGAGTCCAACGTGCTGCACTGCTCCTTATGCACTGTACAGAAAGCTGCCAGAGCAGAACAGAACCTGGCCTCCATCTCCGTGCTGAGCTGGTCTTCATGGACAAAACCGTACTGTTGGACCCATGGACCCTCTGGTGTAAATGTTTCAGATCAGTACTGCACTTGGTTTGGGGAGTGCAGGGGTGTCCTACCCCCATTGGTTCCACACACCAGTGTCCATCTGGACAGCGCTGTGCTGCAGGATTCGTGCCGCCACCATAGGAAAGGTCCGAAGTTCGATCAGAGCTGGTTGGGAGGTGAGGGCAAGGCTTGGTGGTGGGCAGACGAAGACAAGGGGGCAAAGTGGAAGGAAGGCTGTTCAAGGGTTGGGGTGGGGAAAGTCAAGGGCTCACAATAGCAGGCAGAGGGGCAAGGAGGTGGATGAAGAGGATGAACAATGGGAAGCAGAGGGAAGGCAGAGAGGGAAGCTGAACCCTGACAAGGCTGCATGAATCGCAAGACAAATAAGGGGGTTTACGGGATAGCACATGTTTTACTGGAAGGGGATCCACGAAGATGGCAGATTATGAGATGGGTGCATGTTAGTGTGGCACATTAGGAATGGTTCACTTCAACACTGAACAGGTCAGGACTGCAGTGCTTTGTGAAGGTCATCGGTGTCTGTCGTCTTCTATGGAAACAGAGACTGTGCCAAGGCTCTTGTTCAGGGGCTGGCAGACAGGAGTCACAGAGTGCAGACTGACTCTGTCTGGGAGGAGTATGATAAAGTGTGAGACGACCGCTAAGGTGGGCTCTGGGGCTACTGCTTGCAACACATACTCACTTGCTGGTGCCACTACAGTGGACAGGGCCCAGGTGAATTACACGGGACTCAGAGCTCATTTCCCAGGAAGCAAGAGCAAGCTCGGTTTATAATTTTTGAAGTGTAACATTTTGAAAAGCTGCCTTGGGGAAACCAGGAATGCAGCCTTGGAGAGTGAAGGCTACAGAGAAAGGGGTACAACTGCTTCAACTCTGCCAGCCCACCAGTGGATTGGACTCATGGGTGAACAATTAATGCCAGTCACCAGTGGCCAAAGGGATTCCATTCATTCACCATGAGCAAAGGAATGCTGATTATTACTCCGCAGCACTGAGGGTGGTTCAAAGACTGGGTCTGTGCTACCTCCCTCTGGGTCTGTGCCACCTCCCTCTGGGTCTGTGCCACCTCCCTCTGGGTGTGTGCCACCTCCCTCTGGGACTGTGCCACCTCCCTCTGGGACTGTGCCACCTCCCTCTGGGTCTGTGCCACCTCCCTCTGGGTCTGCGCCAGCTCCTTCTGGGTCTGTGCCACCTCCCTCTGGGTCTGTGCCACCTCCCTCTGGGTCTGTGCCGCTCCCTCTGGGTCTGTGCCGATCCCTCTGGGTCTGCGCCACCTCCCTCTGGGTCTGTGCCGCTCCCTCTGGGTCTGTGCCACCTCCCTCTGGGTCTGTGCCACCTCCCTCTGGGTCTGTGCCACCTCCCTCTGGGTCTGTGCCGCTCCCTCTGGGTCTGTGCCACCTCCCTCTGGGTCTGCGCCACCTCCCTCTGGGTCTGCGCCACCTCCCTCTGGGTCTGCGCCACCTCCCTCTGGGTCTGCGCCACCTCCCTCTGGGTCTGCGCCACCTCCCTCTGGGTCTGCGCCACCTCCCTCTGGGTCTGTGCCACCTCCCTCTGGGTCTGTGCCACCTCCCTCTGGGACTGCGCCACCTCCCTCTGGGTCTGCGCCACCTCCCTCTGGGTCTGCGCCACCTCCCTCTGGGTCTGTGCCACCTCCCTCTGGGACTGCGCCACCTCCCTCTGGGACTGCGCCACCTGCCTCTGGGTCTGTGCCACCTCCCTCTGGGTCTGTGCCACCTCCCTCTGGGTCTGTGCCACCTCCCTCTGGGTCTGTGCCACCTCCCTCTGGGTCTGTGCCACCTCTCTCTGGGACTGTGCGACACCGGCCAGCACCTGGGCAATGGCGCCGATGCTCTTAGCCATGGCCTGCTGTGACTGGGCCACGCTGAGGAGCGCCACTGCAATCTGCAGCTGGCTCTGACACAAGGCTGCCTGTGAGTGGGCAGCCCTTTCCAGGGTCATGGTCCCCTTCTGAACAGAATACCCCAGACCTTGCAAAACCTGACACATGTCCGACACCGTCACCCCCATTGCCGCCACTGCGGATGCCACCCGTGCAGTTTCAGCCTGGGTGGCACGCATGACCAGCACCACTCCCTGCACGAGGTTGGACTCCTCCACCTGCATCTGCAGGTGCTGCAAGCCGGTCGTCATCCTCTCTTCTGGTCCTTGGGTTTCTGACTGTGTCTGCACTGTGGAATGGGAATGGATCTTCCAGGAACCCGGGACCTGCCTGGGTGGCAGCTGATTGCTGGGGCAGAACTGCTTGCCGACTGTCCAGCCCCTCGGCTGCTCCTACTTCCACCTGCTGTACCGGTACGGCTGTGTGGTGCACACCAGTGAGTGTCCCAGAAGCCTCGACACTAAATTTTCCAACTGAGGTGACAGTCTCTAAGATGGTGTAGGAGGCAGCAGTGCTGGGAAGTCTATGTCCTCATCGGACCCGAAGTCCGGGGTCTCCTGTGCTGTGCGTCTGTCCCTATGCCTCCATCTCCTGGGTTATCGTGTCCTCTGTGTTTGTCCCCTGGGTCGTGGTGTCCTGGGTAGTCTCGGCCATACGACTGGTGTTCCGGCTGCTCTCGCCGTCCGTGCTTGGGTCCCTGAGGGGCACTGGACCTGGAACTGTCTGGGGGCGGGGGGCCCCAGATGGGCCGGGCCCATCACCGGCTAATCCTGGAAGGCACAAGACAGCACGTATGGTTAGACAGGCGGGCGGGATGAGGCGTGAGGTGGTGAGGGCTGTTGGTGTGTGGGGTGAGGGGTGGAGGGGTGATGGGGTGAAGGGTGGGCACATATGTGTCATGAAGAGCCGCAACCAGGCAGGGGGTCTCACTTGGTAGCATGCCTCTGACCTCTGCATTGACGACCTCCCTCTCCTCCAGCCCGCCAACGATGTCGAGTGCCCTCTGCTCGGGCACGGTGAGGGGATGCAGATCTTCTGGTTCTCCTCCGGTCTTCTCCCGCTCCTGGCGGTTATGCGCGGACTTCTCCTGGGGCGTGGGGGGAACACAAACAGCGACAGCATTAGACAGCCCGATGCATGGAGCTCAGGGATTGAGTCTCTGATAGCACTGGTGCACAAGGCACCCGGCCATTGCGGCTAGCATGGGTGGGTGCAGCCATGTGGGTCAGTATGGGGGTGGGACCGTCCCCGTGGGGGGTGGGTGGGTCACATATATGTGGGGGGGTAGGGGGGTTGGTGGCAGGGGCACAGTGCTGGGTACTTACCCTGGCTGCCCTGAGGAGGTCATACAGCTTTTTCCGGCCCTGGTCAGCTGTCTTGGCCACTGCCCCAATGGCATTGACGGCCTGGGCCACCTCTGCCCATGCATGGCGAACAATGCCGCCTGCTGTCCTACAGCCCAGTCCAGGGTATAACACCAGCCTACTCTCCTCTACAGCGTTCAGGAGGGCCTCAAGCTCCCCATTCCTAAATCACAGCGCTGCTCTGCGCGCCACCATCTTGTCTGTGACGGCTGTGTGTGGGGGGAGAATTTGTAACTGGAGTCAATGACGGAACCGATGAATCAGCGGGCAGGTCCGTCATGCGGGGCACGACCTGCCCGTGCTAGCCACTTGTAGGCTTTTGAATAGCTCCACCTGAGGGCCCAATGACGCCATCGTGAAACTCCACGGTCTTCACGACGGCGTCAACTCTTAGCCCCATTTTGGGAGAATCCAGTCCAATATTCCAGGTGTGGCCTCACCAAGGCCCTGTATAATTGCAGCAAGATATCCCTGCTCCTGTACTTAAATCCTCTCGCTATGAAGGCCAGAATACCATTTGCCTTCTTTACCACCTGCTGTACCTGCATGCTTACCTTCAGTGACTGGTGTATGAGGACACCCAGGTCTTGATGCACTTCCCCCTCTCCAAATTTATGGCCATTCAGATAATAGTCTGCCTTCTCGATTTTGCTACCAAAGTGGATAACCTCGCATGTATTCAAATTATACTGCGTCTGCCATTCATTTGCCCACTCACTGAACTTGTCCAAATCATGCTGAAGGATCACTGCATCCTCCTCACAGCTCACTCTCCTACCCAACTTGGTGTAGTGATGAGAGGGGACAGAGCAGGGGCTGGATGAAATGCATGTTCCCTGTGTGTGGTGTGCCCTATTCATAAGGGACAGAGATTGAGGTTGGAGCAACAAGGCAATTGGGATGGTGGTGTTGTGGAAGTATTGTTGTGAGAGTGAGCTTTGAGATGTGTCCCCTGCTAATGGATGTGACAGATCTGTAAACAGAATAGCCGTTTTGCTGCATGTTGCCATGCTGAGAGTTTGATAGTGGAGGGGCTAATAGAGGATGTATCCCGGCAGAATGGATGAGATCATTCACTCGCTTCCTACACTGGATGGCGCTTCGTGGGCAGGTGACGGCCGTGCTGACCTCCTGCACAACAGCCTCCCAGACCAGAGAGGTGAGATTGGTGTGCTTCTTCGAGCTGCCCCTGGGTTAGAGGACATGCCAGTGGGCCCGCACACTCTAATATAGGACCTCACTGGTGCTGAAAGTCAGTGTTGTCTTCTCCTTGAGTCTGCTCTGGACATGTGGGCTGGGGAGTCATACAAGCACACTGGACTGGTATTTTAGTGTGGCATCCAGAACCTTTGAATGTGTCAGCTGAGGGCGGCCGGACAAATAAGTTGCTGGCCCACCAGGAGAGTCAGAGGGGACTCGTCTGTCCATAATTAATAAGGTTCCAAGTGTTGAAAAAGCCCCCACTATTCTGGCCAATGGCCACTGCACTTAGTCTCAAAATGGAAGAATTCCAGCAGATGTCTTAATCATCGATTTGAAAAGTAATATTCACTAATTATGAAGAAAAATGCCTTTACAAGTTATTGAATTTACAATGAAAGGGAAAATAATGTTTATCTATGCCGTAAATTATGTGATTCGATATAAGAAAAGGATATGAGATTTTGAAGATAAATAATTGTGATTAGGAGCAATTTGGTGTGGGAATAAGGGTGAGTTTTTAATACAGAGAGGTGGGCACATGTGTGCAAGCTGTTAGATTGGAATCTGTCATTCCAGTCTAACGTGGTAAATGTTTGTCCTTCAACAGACTGACCTGCCTGAGAAGTTTTGCTTCTTGGGTTTATTGGAGATATGTGGTAGGGAGTGTTGGTATCTGAATGTGTCCCAAAGTGACAGGTTTTGGAAAACAGTGGTTGGATTTCTTTATTCTATCCTGGATCTGCACATCCTGCCGTACTATTTCCAGGACAAAATTTGTGGTAATTCCTGGAATAGATCAGTTATGAGGCAGAATTGAGTCACTGTCTGTGCGGAATCTGCACGTTCTCCCCGTGTCTGCGTGGGTTTCCTCTGGGTGCTCCGGTTTCCTCCCGCAGTCCAAAGATGTGCCGGTTAGGTGGATTGGCCATGATAAATTGCCTCTAGTGTCCAAAAAGGGTAAGTGGGGTTACTGGGTTAGAGGGATAAGGTGGAGGAGTGGGCTTAAGTAGGGTGCTCTTTTCCAGGGCTTGTGCAGACTCGGTGGGCTGAATGGCCTCCTTCTGCACTGTAAATTCTATGATTCTATGATGTATGTTATTAGGTCCTGAGCAGATGAACCCCACCCCACAGTTACTTGCAAATGGCTGGGAGGGACTGCAGTAGCAAGTGAGTGCACCGCATCAGGAGTGGAAGACTGTCTCCCAGGCAGTATTTAAGGATAATAATCTGGCTCCATGAAAAACCATGGACATTCTTTGTTGCTGTTAAGAAGTGGCATTGCCTGAATGATGGGTCCCCCCCCCCCCCCCCCCCACTCCATCAGGATCTACTGACAGTCAAGCACTAAGGCATTACACAGCTGCAGCGAAACTAGTCGGATATCACCTCACTAACATCTCAGAGCCCAATTTCTCTTCCCTCCCTCAGAAGGGCTGCAGAATAGATAATCAGGCCTATTTGTGATAGCCAGGGCCACTCCATAAAAGAGAAAGAATGTGGAGTAATCTGCAGGTCACCTGCCTCAGGGCATCACTCCAATTCTGCCCTCTCTTGCCAGTCGCTGATATACCTTTGCAGTGCGAATTATTGGCTATTGGTCAGATGTGGGAAATCTGGCTTTTATTTGACTCCTCAAGGCCAGCAACTTTATTTGTAGCAATCCAACAACTGAGGAGCTTGAAGAAATCAGTTAACTCGGCAGAAATCAGGGATTGAACATGGAATGTTCTTGGTCTAAGTGACTTGATGGAGTGCATGAAGTAAATTTACCTACTGATCCATCAATATTCTATTTTATTAAGTTTGCAAATTATTTTGAAACAAGTCAGTCAGTAGATAGTTTTGCTCACACACAATGCCAACTGCATTTGAAAAGACAAAACAGCAAAACCCCAGTGAATTGAAGCAATATGACGTTGTCTGCTCTCTTTTGCCCTGCCTATTTGTGGCCAGGATCATTGAAAACAACTTGAGATAAGATGAGTTCTGCAGCCAACAATTCACAGAACTGGAAACAGTTGTTGAAATGTTCCACACTATTTCTCTGCATTCAACTCCAGTAAGCCTTAGAGATTTGTCAGACAAGAAGCAGAAGTGAGCAAGTTCCTAATCAACAGCTCTTCAGGAAATCCACACAATAGATTCTACTTTGTGTTCCTGCTGCTACACATAAAGGTTTGGTAACGCCAGTGCTCGGAGTGCTTCTTAAGGATTCTCTCACATAGTAAAGATGGTGAGTTACGGTTTCTGGCTCTTCGCATGTGAAAGGGAAAGTCCTGCAACAATTGTCGAGTGCAGTATTCGGGTAGCGCAGGACTGCTGGGTTGAAGAGAGAGACTGAAATTTAAAGAATAATTAAAACATTGGTAACTCACAAATTTGTCAAAGGAAATGAACAGTAACTCTTTTTAAAGCAGCGATAAAACAATAAACGGCAAACTCTAATATCTGATGGTCACAGTTTTAGATTAACGTCACATATGATATGGGTGAATTATTTATTGTTAATGTTGTTCCTTTTGGAAAATTGATGTATATTTGCCAACGTAGATTTGTTAATCGGTCAGCTAGTTATCAGATCCACTGGTTGGATTATTTGCATTGTAACTGGGTAATAGTTTTAGCAAAGTATGCGATCTAAGATTAAGTAAGCTTTTAAACAAAATCATATCAATATTTTTGCGTGCTGTTTTTGGAATGATTACCCGGCGGTACAGCAGTGAAACATGTTAGATTTACAATTTATGTTCACCTGAATCATCACATTCCCATAAAGGAGGAAAGTTGGGCATTCAAAACTGGAGGGCAGCAAAGATGTTAAAATGAAGCAGATGACGAGGTTTTATGATAGATTTCAGGTACGCAGTACAGTAAGCCAGGCTAAATAGAGAGAGTGCAGCAGGAGGGGAAGTGTAACTGAAAGAGATTAAAGGAAGGGCAGAGTGAGAGAGCGTTTGAGGAAAGATGAACAGGTAACAAAAAGAAATTCCCAAGTAGGTGGGTAATTAGGGGAAGAAAGGAAATCTTCTTGTGGAGAAAGATGGCATGATTGGCCTACCGAATGATTACTTCACAAATTAAATAATGAAGTTAATGCTGCCTCAGGGAAATAGAGATTTGAATAGGATAAAAACAGATAGACGGTGCAAACTAGGTGGGCCACATTGGAAGTCACCCACCTGGTCCAGATGGGTTGTATTCTAGATTGCGGAAGGGTTAGAGCAGAAGTTCTGACCACAATCTTTCAAATCTCTTTGGATGTGGGGGTGTCAGAGGGCTGGAGAAATGTAAATGTTACAGCCTTGTTCACAAAAGGGATGATAGATAAACCTGGTAATTGCAGCCAATCAGTCAGACATCCGTGTGGGAAAACTATCAGAGACATTGTAGCACAGTGGTTAGCATTATGGCTTCACAGCACCAGGGTCCCAGGTTCGATTCCCGGCTTGGGTCGCTGTCTGTCTGGCGTCTGCATGTTCTTCCAGTGTCTGCGTGGGTTTCCCCTGGGTGCTCCGGTTTCTCCCACAAGTCCTGAAAGACGTGCTTGTTAGGTGAATTGGACATTCTGAATTCTCCCTCTGTGTACCTGAACAGGCACCGGAATGTGGCAACTAGGGGCTTTTCACAGTAACTTCATTGCAGTGTTAATGTAAGCCGACTTGTGACAATAAAGATTATTATAGAGACATTGACAAGATTAATTCTTACTCGTGGGTCAATAAGAACAGCAGATGTGGTTTTGTTAGAAGTAAATCATGTTGACTCATCGACATTTGATGAAGTAACAGAAGGGATTAATGGAGCTAGTGCAGTAAATGTGAACACAATACAGTATTTAGGAAGTAGAAGGACATGGTATTATCGGAGCAGTAGTAAGTTGTCTATGAGATCAGAATAGAGAGACTATACAGTGGGGGCCCCCAGTGGAACCATAGAGTCCCTACAGTGCAGAAGGAGGCCATTCAACCCATCGAATCTGCACCAACCCTCCAAAAGAGCACCCTACCTAGGCCCAGTCCCCACCCTATCCCTGTAACCGCACCTAACGTACACATCTTTGGACATTAAGGGGCAGTCTAGCATGATCAATCCACCCAGCTTGGGATTGTGGGAGTAAACTGGAGCACCTGGAGGAAACCCATACAGACACCCAAGGTGGGATTCGACTCAGGTCCGGAGAATTGCCGGGGGGTGGCGCTGCCAACGGCCCCCGACCGGCGCAATCCCCGTTCCAGCCCGAAAACTGCCTCCGGAGAATTCGGCAGCCGGCGGCGGGGCAGGATTCACGCCGCCCCCTGGCGATTCTCCGACCCGGCCGGGGGGGGGGGGGGGGGTCAGAGAATCCCGCCCCCTGTTTCTGGACTTGGCGTGTATTCTGTATGCTGGCTTCCTTTTCTGGACTTTGAATCCTGGACAATTGCAGGGGGGAACGGTGCTATGGCTGGGTGAACGATGGAAAAGGGGAGCCTGTTGCTGCTGCCAGTTGATTGCAGGGGAGAGCGAGGAGAGTGCTTGCCTACATTTGCCACGCATGGGACTCGTACTTGTCACTGGCTGCCTTTCTACTTATCGGCTTGGAGTGGAGCAAGCAGTCGATTTTGGTTGGCCTGCTGCCGGTCTGAAAGCTGAAAGTGGAGTGGGATGGACTTCTTTTGCAGTTTTAGACTGGATGGTGTCTGGATACCTTAATAAAAACATTAAAAGAAAGACTATGGGCGGGATTCTTAGAAATCCGGCGGGGCGGGCAACTCTGGCGGGAAGGAGTGGCGTGAACAACTCCGGCGTTGGGCCGCCCCAAAGGTGCGGAATCCTCCGCACCTTCGGGGGCTAGGCCGGCACCGGAATGGTTTACGCCATGCCGGCTGGCACGGAAGGGGTTTGGCACCACGCCAAACGGCACCAAACGGCACCAAAGGGCCTCCGGCGGCTGGCATGAGTTGGCACATGCACGGGAGCACCAGCGTGTGCTGGCGTCATCCCAGCGCATGCGCAGGGGGTGTTCATCTTTGCGCCGGCCATCGCAGACTGCTACACCGCCAGTGCGGAGGAATAGAGTGCCGCCACGGCACAGGCCTGCCCATGGATTGGTGGGCTCCCATCGTGGGTCAGGCCACCATGGGGACACCCCCCTGGGCCAGATCCCTTCGCCCCCCCCCCCCCCCGAGGACCCCTGAGGCCCCCACCAGTAAGTACCTACCTTCATTTACGTCAACGGGACAGGCCTAAAACGGGTGGCCGTTCAGCCCATCGCGGGCTGGAGAATTTGTGCGGCCCCAGGGCCCATTGTGTTCCCCGGTCCTCGCCATTCTCCGACGCGGGCGGTGCGATTCACGTCGGGGGGGATTTTTGGGAGGCAGAGAATTCGGCGGCCGGTGGGGCGGGATTCACGTCGACCCCCAACGATTCTCCGTCCCAGTGGGGGGTCGGAGAATCCCACCCTATGTGTACTGTTTATATTGATGTTGGTTGTGTTTTATTGTTGGGGGATTGTATGGTTATTATTGTATTTATGGTGTGTATTATTTTGGGCTTGGCATTGGGTGCTCGCTAGTTGTGTCCCTCCTGCTTCTGTGCACTGGGGGTTGAGGGGTCCTTCCCGGTGCTGGTGAAGAGGAGGGCTGTTTTCCCTCTCTCTCTGCTCAACCGTGCGCTTCCTGTCCCTTCCCAGTGAACTGAGCTGCTTACAGGTGCCTCTTCACCGAAGTGGGGCTGTTGCTGGAGCCGGGGGGGGGGGGTGGGGGAGGGCAAGGGGAGCGTGCGCAGGCTTGAGTGTTGGCATCTTTGACTCCTATTTAAATGTTTGTTGGGTTTCTTGTATTTGCTCTGGATTTGTATTTGTAAAGGGAGACCCTTCTCTCTCTTCCTCTCGCCTGCCATGCCCCGTATTGGTGTGTTCTTTTCCAGTGTTCTGGGCTGCTCGTTTGGGTGCCTTTCCACCGATGTGAGTTTGCGATTGGGAACGGGAGAAGTGGCCGTCTGCTGGCTTTGTAGCTGGTAGCCTGTTTAAAGGAACTGTTTTGGATTGAACTGTGGCCCCTTCTTGGGAGGGGAGTGGTATTGGGCTGGATTCTCCGATCGCTGATGCCGAAATCACGTTCGGCGATCGGCCGGAGAATCAATTTTTACACTGGAATCGGGGGTGGCGCTGTTTTTCTGATGCTCCGCCCCCTCAAAAACGGCGTACTCGAGTATGCAGCACGCTGTCGGGACGACCTCAGGATGTCAGCTGACGCCCTCCCCCGATGCTCCGCCCCCGATCGGCGTGGGAGCGTGGGACATGTCTCCTCACAACTTTCAGAGATATCGCCTGGTGGCTGCGGACTGTGTCACTGTCGGGGGGGGGGGGGGGGGGGGGGGGGGGGGAGCCAGTCCATTGGCAGGGAGGGCTTCGGCAGGGGCTGGGGGGACTGGTGGCGGGTGGTCCAGGGATGGTGAGGGGTGGGGTTACAGGGGGGCAGTTTTTGGCAGGCAGGGTCTGCACACAGCCGCCACCATGCTGTACAGCATGGCTGCTGCAGGCCGCCCCTGTGTGCATGCACAGCCACGGACCCAGCCATTCTGCGACCATATCGCAGGTACAGCCAAGGGCTTTACGCGGAGTGGCTGCTAGCCCCCCCCCCCCCACCGGGAGGAGGATCGGTGTGGCGGTGCCATCCTGGTTTTTGTGCAGTGTGTGCAGGAGGGTTTTCTGACACAGTATGTAGACATGCCAACAAGGGGCGAGGCCACATTGGATTTGGTACTGGGTAATGAACCCGGCCAGGTGTTAGATTTAGATGTAGGTGAGCACTTTGGTGATAGTGATCACAATTCGGTTATGTTTACTTTAGCAATGGGCAGGGATAGGTATATACCGCAAGGCAAGAATTATAGCTGGGGGAAAGGCAATTATGATGCTATTCGGCAAGATTTAGGATGTATAGGATGGGGAAGGAAACTGCAGGGGATGGGTCAATCGAAATGTGGAGCTTTTTCAAGGAACCAGCTACTGCGTGTCCTTGATAAGTATGTACCTGTCAGGCAGGGAGGAAGTTGTTGAGCAAGGGAACCGTGGTTTACTAAGGAAGTTGAAGCACTTGTCAAGAGGAAGAAGAAGGCTTATGTTAGGATGAGACATGAAGGCTCAGTTAGGGCACTTGAGAATTACAAGTTAGCCAGGAAGGACCTAAAGGGAGAGTTAAGAAGAGCAAGGAGAGGACACGAAAAGTCATTGGCGGATAGGATCAAGGAAGACCCTAAGGCTTTCTATAGGTATATCAGGAACAAAAGAATGACTAGAGTAAGATTAGGGCCAATCAAGGATAGGAGTGGAAAGTTGTGCATGGAATCAGAGGAGAAAGGGGAAGCGTTAAATGGATATTTTTCATCAGTGTTTACACTGGAGAAAGACAATGCTGTCGAGGAGAATACTCAGGTTCAGTCGACCAGGCTAGATGGAATAGAGGTTCACAAGGAGGAGGTATTAGCAATTTTGGAAAGTGTAAAAATAGATAAGTCCCCTGGACCAGATGGGATTTATCCTAGGATTCTCTGGGAAGCCAGGGAGGAGATTGCAGAGCCTTTGTCCTTGATCTTTATGTCGTCTTTGTTGACAGGAATAGTGCCGGAAGACTGGAGGATAGCAAATGTTGTCCCCTTGTTCAAGAAAGGGAGTAGAGACAACCCTGGTAATTATAGACCTGTGAGCCTTACTTCGGTTGTGGGTAAAATGTTGGAAAAGGTTTAAGAGATAGGGTTTATAATCAACTTGAAAAGAACAAGTTGATTAGCGATAGTCAACACAGTTTTGTGAAGGGTAGGTCATGCCTCACAAACCTTATTGAGTTTTTTGAGAAGGTGACCAAACAGGTGGATAAGGGTAAAGCGGTTGATGTGGTGTATATGGATTTCAGTAAGGCGTTTGATAAGGTTCCCGACGGTAGGCTATTGCAGAAAATAAGGAAGTATGGGATTGAAAGTGATTTAGCGGTTTGGATCAGTAATTGGCTAGCTGAAAGAAGACAGAGGGTGGTGGTTGATGGCAAATGTTCATCCTGGCGTTCAGTTACTAGTGGTGTACCGCAAGGATCTGTTTTGGGGCCACTGCTGTTTGTCATTTTTATAAATGACCTGGAAGAGGGTGTAGAAGGATGGGTTAGTAAATTTGCAGATGACACGAAGGTTGGTGGAGTTGTGGATGTTATAGGATACAGAGGGACATAGATAAGCTGCAGAGCTGGGCTGAGAGGTGGCAGATAGAGTTTAATGCGGAAAGGTGTGAGGTGGTTCACTTTGGAAGGAGTAACAGGAATGCAGAGTACTGGGCTAATGGCAAGATTCTTGGTAGTGTAGATGGACAGAGAGATCTCGGCATCCAGGTACATAAATACCTGAAAGTTGCCACCCAGGTTAATAGGGCTGTTAAGAAGGCATATGGTGTGCTAGCCTTTATCAGTAGGGGGATTGAGTTTCGGAGCCACAAGGTCATGCTGCAGCTGTACATAACTCTGGTGCGGCCGCTCCTGGAGTACTGCGTGAAGTTCTGCTCACCACATTATAGGAAGGATGTGGAAGCTTTGGAAAGGGTTCAGAGGAGATTTACTAGGATGTTGCCTGGTATGGAGGGAAGGTCTTACGAGGAAAGGCTCAGGGACTTGAGGTTGTTTTCATTAGAGAGGAGAAGGCTGAGAGGTGACTTAATAGAGACATATAAGATAGTCAGAGGGTTAGATAGACAGTGAGAGTCTCTTTCCTCAGATGGTGATGACCAACACGAGGGGACATAGCTTTAAATTGAGGGGTGGTAGATATAGGACTGATGTCAGAGGCAGTTTCTTTACTCAGAGAGTAGTAGGGGTGTGGAACGCCCTGCCTGCAACAGTAGTAGACTCGCCAAATTTAAGGGCATTTAAGTGGTCACTGGATAGACATATGGATGAAAATGGAATAGTGTAGGTCAGGTAGGCTTCAGATGGTTTCACAGGTCGGTGCAACATCGAGGGCCGAAGGGCCCGTACTGCGCTGTAATGTTCTATGTTCTATGGATCCTGCTGACATAGCCGAAAAATCGGAGAATCCAGCCCATTCTGTCTCTCTGTCTCAAACTGTGCCATCTGTGCTGCTCATTGGTTGCCTTTCTGCCAATGTGGGGCTATCATTGGGGACAGGGGGTGGTTGTGTGTGTGTGCTGGCTTGAGAGCTGGTGGTTTTTATGTCTTGTAAATGCTTTTGGCACATTACTGTTTTTCATGACGATGTTGTTTTTGCATGTTGCTGACTCTTTTTTGTGTTGTTGAGTTTTCAATAAACAAATACATTATGGGATACCCAATAGTCCTCAGCCAACAGTATTCAGGCAGGTTATAACACGGGAGAACCATGAGGGAGCTGCGGCGCATAGCACTGGCAAGGGCAGTGCCAGCCAACAGGACCCCTGGCATCAGAGATGGATGCCAGGGCCAGGGGCTCCTACAGTTCCGGGCACCAACGGGGCGAGCGGTGCGGAGATGGGGGGCGGCATGTGGGGGCAGAGTCCGCAGTGCCAACCAGAGCTACCATGCAGCCCATTGGACCTGGTTTGGCATGGGGGTACGCACCATGCTAACATGTCAGCCTTTCATCTCCTGCAAACAATGGATATTTGAAAACAGCCAGTATTGGTGGCTGCCATCCTAGTCGCCGCAGCCCAGGGGGATGCCTTGCGGCTGTACGAACTGTTGCTGCTCAGGAGGAGGAAGCTGCAGCAGCATAGAGTGCAGCAGCGGGGTGTACAGCAGCAGAGGGAGCCTGCACCAGAGGAACAGGAGGCAGCCGCCCAGGATGGAGAGCCGGCTGCCCAACAGAACGAGGAGGTGGAGGTGGAAAAGAGGCGCGCATGAGGTCTCGAGTGTACTGGCAGCGCCTGTCATTCGAGGATCTGCCGGACCGGGCCGTCGAAGACTCCAACTGAGCAGAGAGACAGTGCGACATATCTTCCAGATGGTGACACACCTGGTACCGTGTGGGAGTGGGGGAAGGGAACCAGTGGCCACCTAGGTGACGGTCGCCCTGAAATTTTATGCCACAGGGTCACTTCGAGGTGCTGAGTGGGGACCGGTCCAGCATCTCACATACCTCGGTGCAAGGTGTATCCGAGCCCTCACGGTTGTCCTATATGCCCAGTCGGCACAATGCATCAATTTGAATGTGGTCCAAGCTCACTAGGATGCCTGTGTTGTGATTAACTCAGGAAATGAGTTTATTCACATTGAAAACCCAGGGGAGAAGTGTTTGCAATATTCCATCACACACATTAATACACACACACACTCGGGAATGGGGAAAAAAAGACTTCACAGCTATGGATAGTGACAGTACGAGAACTACAGATATGAATATTAGTTCAAATGATTATCAGGGTTCAAATGATTAAAAATATTCAAATGATTCAAATGATTATCAGAGTCAGAGGCCAACGAAGAATTCTTTCATGGAGGAGCTTGAGTTTAGCTGGCTGAAGATGGGGATTTATAGTTGATGCTGATACCGCAACATGACGTTGGTACATAGAGACTGAGTCAGTTCTATAGGTGATGGTAGGAAATCTTATAACAGAGGCAGGCTTCAAGGAACAGGCTGCTGTTCAGCCTGGAGTTCTGCTTCTTCATATTCACCAGTTAGATGTTAAACAGCAGACTGGCTTTGAGGCCAAAAATCTGTGAGCAGTTAATATAACAGGCAGCTTGGAAAGAACTGGTGACATAAAGGTTTATAGGACCTACCACAACGAGTGTGCTTTAAATGCTGACCATGTGTCTCAGTTAAAGCATTAATTCCGTATTGGATTTGTTTAAGGTTTAAATGATAGGGTTAATTCCTCAATCCAGTGTTCACACCAAAGGCCAGGGGCGGCATTCTCCCCTACCCGGCGTGACGGTGGGTGCCGGCGTAGGGGAGTAGCGCCAACCACTCAGGGGTCGGGCCTCCCCAAATTCTCCCCAACTTTGGGGGCCAGCCCCGCGCCGGAGCGGTTAGCACCAGAAGACTGGCGCAAAAAACGGGCGTCCCCGGCAGCGGGGCTGGCCGAAAAGGCTTTCGGCGGTCGGCGCATGCGCCGGCAGTGACGTCAGCGGCAGCTGGCCGCTGATGTCACTGCCGGCGCATGCGCGATGCGGGGTTCTCTTCCGCTTCCGCCATGGCGAAGGCTCTGGCGGCCGCGGAGGAAAATAGTGCACCCAGGGCACTGGCCCGGAGTCTGAGCGGGGAGCCCCGATCGCGGGCCAAGCCACCGTGGGGGCACCTCCTGGGGTTCGATCGCCCCCCGCCCCCCCAGGACCCCGGGGCCTGCTCGCGCCGTTGATCCCGCCGTTCCAGAGGTGTTCAAACCTCGGCGGCGGGAGAGGCCTCCCAGCAGCGGGACTTCGGCCCATCCGGGCCGGAGAATCACCGCAGGGGCCTCTCCGATCGGAGTGGCGAGATTCCTGCCGCCGCCACTTCCCGGGTGACGGAGAATCTCTGCCACGGCGGGGGCGGGATTTCCAGCGGCCCCAGGCAATTCTCCGACCCTGCTGGGGGTCGGAGAATTTCGCCCCAGGGCCGGGATTCTCCCTTTTGGAGACTAAGTCCCCATGCCCACCGGAAGGCGGGCGAGAATCACTCCAGACTTTTTCCTCAAGTCCGGGATGATTCTCCATTTTCCAGGGGGCTAGCAAGGCGTCCCGCAGCTCTGGCTGCCGGCGGGGCACTGCTGTCCAGACTGCGCGGCTGTGCATGCGCGCGGTGGCCCTCTTCGACGTGGGTGCTGCCGACATGACAGAGCCACCAACAGCGAGCCCGCGTGGAGGAAAGTAGGTCCCCCCAGATCGCGATGGCCCGGCGATCGGTGGCCTGCCACATCTGAGGCCCCCCCCTCCGGAGTCAGATTCCTCCCACCCCCCACCAGGACTGTCACTGCGGCCGCGGGTCCGAACTCCAACCGGGTGGTACACCCGCCCGGTCACCCGCTGAGAATCGACGCGGGGGCCCCAAATGGCACGCAGCGACTGCGCGGGCACGATTGGCGCCAATTATCCAGTCGCCGGAGAATCGGCATCCTGGCGTCGGAGCGGCATGGCGGGAATTCCCCACACCCCCAGCGGTTCTCCGACCCGGAGAGGATTCGGAGAATCCAGGCCCAGAGCTCTCAGGAAGTGCAACTTGGGTAATTTTGGACCCAAGTAACATTAATAATGGGTAGTAAACTTCAAGATAGCCATATATGATTTTATGAGATGTACTGTTTGCTAGGGTCCTCATTGAATTGTTGGATGACAGAATCCCTCCTTAAATTCAAATTTTAATTAAGAATCTTTAATTAAGAACTGTTAAGGAAATAAATGAAATATAATAGACTGAAGATTCCTAATTTGTTATTTATAATCGTTGAAACCTTGTAAAATATATTAAGGATTACATTCACTTGAGAGACTTAAAGTAACAGTACAAAAATGTAAATATTAAGCACTTTGAATATTAAGGATTAAGATGCCGTCCCTGATTTTGCATTTGTCAATTGAGGTACGGATGTTGGATGAGGACAGGGTTAAATTATGCTCTGAGAATCTTTACTCAGTCTCTCTTCCTCAGATAATTTGCTAGGAGTCTTATAAGAAGAATGAGGATTTGGGATAGATTGTGATGAGCTGCTGTCACATCAGTACTATTTTCTGATATGTGTATTTGGTCCGGAGAGGAGAAAATAAATGCAAAATGTGACAGAACATTAAATAATCAGCGAAACAATATCATGTTGAGAGTAACAAAGTATTTGTAAGGCCAGCTGCTGGTCTATTTTCATGCATAATTTTATTTACCAACCAGAACATGGCTGTCATTAATACTTATGCAATAAAAGCTCTTTTTTTAATGGCTGCTATTGGATTTTTCTTGTCACATAAAGGTATCTCATGACGGCATGATCTGCCCATGCAGTCGATGGCCACAAATGCAAGGCTACATATTCAGATTTTTGGTGTTAGTGGTCGTGATCTGTGGTAAGATATCACTTCTCTTTCCTTTATTTGACTGTTCAGCTACTCTTGTGATGTGTGTGGAATATTTCCTGCTCGAACAACATGACAAAGAGAAAGCACTTCATTTTGGTACAGAGTTGGGGCAGGATTCTCCAATAATAGGGCTATGTCCCCACGCCAGCATCAAAACGCGGGCGTTTCACTCTGCGCTTTCCTTAAGAATGTCTAGAGTGATTCTCCAAATTGCAGGGGGTTGGCAGGGCCCCGGACTGCTTCTCGCAGCTCTGGCTGTAGGTACAGGGCCCCGCACTTCTGGTCGGGAGTCCGCGCATGTGTACGGCGGTGGCCCCATGCGACATGGTGGACTCAGCCGCATCAGGAATGTAGGTCCCCGAGATCACGTGCGCCCGCGGATCGGTGCCACCCGACCACTTGCTTGGCTGTCTGTGAGGCCCCCCCCCACCCCGGTGAAGGAAAACCCCGCTCCCCCACCAGGGCGGCTGCAGACTGATTCCATGGCTATGGTGCCAGCCCCTCCACAGTCGCTGAGTTGGTCCAGGTTCGGCGCCAGTTTTGCTGTCATGTAAATCCACAAATCCTGCCCCGGTGTCAACACTTCATTTTAGGAACGGAAAATCCAGCCCCACAGATTTACTTCTAACTATGAACTTGAGAATATTTATTTTTATTTCTTCAAAATCTGGGATCAGGAAAATTAATTTGAGTCAATTAAGGATAAGACTATTTTAGGTCTAGAATTACATTATTGGTGTGCATTCATGTTTCTTCCTAATTGGAACAAGATCACTTTAAGAGTTCGATCATGTGTGATGACGTCATTGGCAGTTTGGGCGGACTAACAGTCAATCATTCTAGCAGCCAGTAGAGTAAACACCTTTCCAATAAAGCTCTTGTTTGTACCTTCGTGGTCTGCAAGTCTATCCTTTAAAAACGCTACAGTAATGAAGCAATGTTAATTTGTAATCCCATTGTAAAATATCTGATGGAAAATCGTGATCATAATACAATTAAATTCATACTAAGTTTAAGAGAAACATATTTGAGTCCCAAACAAGAATCTTAAATGTAAACAAAACCAATTATATATGTAGAAGGATGAAATTGACTAAGGTTGATTTTGTAAATAGACTAAAAAGTAATGGCGGTGAATCAACATTTAAAGAAACAATTATAACATTTTCAACAAAAATGTATTCCATGGCAAAATAAAACCTGAATAGAAATGTCCATCTTTGCTTACTATGGAGGTTAGCGATAGTAGTAGATTGAAAGAAGAGCCTTAAGGTCTGGTAAAGAATAGTAATAAGTCCAAGGATTGAAAATGTTTTAGAAACTAGCAAAGGCCCGTCAAAGTTAACAAAAAAAGTAAAAAAATTGAAAGATATTAGACTAACCAGGAATATAAAAACGCACTGGGTGAGATTCTCCACTGGGCGAGATACCGTTTGGTATGTTCTCCCGCTAGAGGAGAATTGCTATTGATTTATGATCCCCAGGGAACGCAAATTGGGAAGCAACTCTGTACCACTTGCCATGCAAATTTATGCATGGCAAGGAATATGAGGGATTCCCAAGGGAGGCTATTGGGTTTCAACTTAGAGGGGGCGCCTGATAGCGAAGCTCAATGGCTGGCCAGCGACCCCCCCCCCCCCCCCCCCCGTACTGCAAATAATCCCTCCCCTTCCCCCGCACCACAAAGCAGCCCCCCATCCCTGGATTGCCTCCATGAAGGGGTGGGTAGTGATGAGATGTGCCGGGGGGGATTTCAGGAATCTTCTGGGGGGCCGGTTGCTGGGAGGCCACGAGGTGTCAAGGAGTGGATTAATGTTGACATTCCTGGTGTGACAGATGGGACTGATTCCAGGGGAAGACAGGTGGTCACTCACCCTTGTGACTCGAATTTTCTTTTTTTCAGAAATTTAGATTACCCAATTATTTTTTTTCCAATTAAGGGACAATTTAGCATGGCCAATCCACCTACCCTGCACATCTTTGGGTTGTGATGGTGAAACCTACACAGACACACGGCGAATGTGCAAACGCCACACAGACAGTGAGGGCTGGGATCGAACCCGGGTCCTCAGCACCGTGAGGCAGTAGTGCTAACCACTGAGCTACCGTGCCGCCCTGGCATTAACTTCTGCAGACACTACACCCCATGCTGGAGTAGCCTCACTGCTGATGTGTCTACTACCCATTTGGGGGGTACCTGGTGTCCCGCCTCTCCTCCACGGCGCCCAAAAGTCTGTTTAGGTCTCCCTCCAGGAAGAAAGGAGGTGGGCCTCGTGCTGCCATCCTCCTGTCTTGACTGGGAGTCAGTGCTGAGGGATTGTTTAAATGCAGATCCTCCTTGTTAACAATACACAGTTGAGCCTCAGTTTGGGCGAATTAGACTCTTGGGGAGTCTAGATCCGTGTGGTTCACATGGGGAGTTCATTTATTGCACTAAGTGCGGGGAGATCACGATCAGATTTGTGCCATCGCACCGAGTTTCATGCCCAAAATGAACGTTGTCATTTTGGGGGGAAAAGTCCACTCTTTGTCCCTGTCTTCACAGTAGAATTCACAAGTTATGTGTCAGAAATAGGAGTAACCTCGGGCTAAACAGCACGATGAATTTAAGACAATTAATAAGAAAAACTTGGGAAGCTTGAAAATCGGACTAATCTCCAAGTCCTGATAGCCTGGGGTTCCAAAACAGCCAACTGCAGAGGAATGATTTTCCAAAGTTCTTTAGATTCTGGAACAATTGCAGCAGATTTAAAGCTAACAAATGTAACACTGGCTGCAATTCTCAGGTCATTGTGATTCACTTTTCCAGCTTGCAGTGGGGGGGGGGGGGGGGTGGGGGGGGGGGGTGGGGGGGGTGGGGGGGTGGGGGGTGTGGGGGGGGGGTGGGGGGGGTGTGGGGGGGTGGGGGGGTGGGGGGGTGGGGGTGGGGGGGGGTGGGGGGTGTGGGGGGGGGTGGGGGGGGTGTGGGGGGTGGGGGGGTGGGGGGTGGGGGGTGGGGGGCGGTGGGGAGGTTGGGGGGGGGGTGGGTGGGGGGGTGTGGGGGGTGTGGGGGGGGTTGTGGGGGGGGGGGGGGTTGGGTCGGGTTGGGGGCCAAGTCGGGATGGGGGGGGTTGGTTAGTGAGGGGAGGCAGATGGGTCGGGAAGGGGTGGTTGGGTCGGGTCAGGGTGGATGTGCTGGTTCCCCAGCTCTTCAACCTGGCCAGGCGCAGAGCTGCAGTGGCCAGAACCGGTATTCCAATGCTCTGCTTGGAGCTAAGTCCCAGGACCATTGGATAGGTAAGTCTTTTTTCTTCCAGGGACAGGTGGTTCGGACGTGCCTTGGGGTTCGGGAGGGTGCAATCGTGGTGTTGGGGAGTAGGCCAGGGAAGGGGGAGGGAGGGCCAGAGTTCCAAGATCCCAGGGGGAATGGTGCCCAAACTCTGAAGGGGCCTTCCGATTGAGGCGCTGCCTTTCTCTTCCTGCCTGAGATGGAGAGATGTTTATTTCTCAGTTTCCCACCATACTTGCATCAGCCTAAAAATTGACGTTGGATAGGAGAATGCCCTTAAGGTCCTTAACAGGTGCATGGTGGGTTTCCTGCCTGACACCCTGCCCATCCATTGAAATTGTGTCTATGCAAGTGTGGGTGGGGGTCCCAAATGAATCCTGTCCAAACAATATTATGCTCTCCAACCTCCCGCAAACCCCCCCCCCCCCCCCCCCCCCCCCCCTCCCCACCCCCTCCCCGGTTGGAGTTTAAAATTCTGACGCTTGTTCTATATCCCAGAATCTTCAGATAATCCCCAGTCACCAACAAGCATGTCTGTGTTAACTAATATTGGTGATCTTACAGCACATGTTCCATGTTGTGAACAAGCTCTATCAGAATCCCAGACAATGGACAATTTGTGGCCATGTTTAGTTATTCAGAAAAGATATTCACACCTTAGCTTTGGAGACACTTTTAATCACAGTGAGAGGCTGAGAAAAAGTTTTTAAATATCAGATCTGATCACCAAGAGCCAGTGGAACACTCCAAGCTGAGAAGAAAGCAAAGCTTTTTCCTGGGTGGTGGAACAGGGTGCAGGGAGTTTGCACTTTTACATTATGTCAGACGACCAAACAAAGTGGGCTTGCACTTCCTTTATGACTGTAACCTGGGTGTCCTGCCAATTTCTTTTCACCCACTGGGGTTAAGTTTGCCTTTGGATGAAGAGTAAGGGCCTTTCCCATTGCTTCATAAGGCAATAAACAGCCACAAATTAGTTAATATTTATCGACATATAGGGCCGGACTTTGAGTACTGAGGCAGAAATTTCCCACCTTGCGGAACCCGCCTTGGTAGAAAATGCCCTGCCAGACCATATTTTCGCTCCTGGGAGGGCAGGTGTAGTCGGACCTATCGTCCCTGGAAGCAGGTAAGAAGTGGCCACAGGTGGCTGGTGCCAAGGCAGGCTGTTCAAAAGCCAAACCTTGGTTCTCTAGTTATTTGCTTATATTTTAGGCCCTCTAGCCCTCACCTCCCACCCACTCCCCTTCCACTTCCATGTCAACTCATGCCTCCAACCCCTCATACCCTCCATGCTAACTCATTGCAGTTCCATGTCCATTCACCCAGTATACACTCTGTATAGAACCAATTAACACTATAGTATGTGTGGAACTGCTTAAAACACATCCATTCATAATTTTCTTTAAAAAGTATGTAACAACCCAAAAATTGTCAATAAGCCAGACCTTTAAAGTATCAATAACAGAAAAAATAATCACTTGACATTTCTTTATCTTGTGGAAATGAACATTGAGTCATTAACAAAAGAGATCACAGAAAAAGTAGCATATTACAACCACATAAATCTTCTTTATATATGTGCAAACAACCACACTCACATAATTCTTTTATGAGAGCCTGAGCTCTCGGCCAAGTTGTGTGGGGACATGAGTTGACATGGAGTGGGCGTGGACGCATGGGTAAGGTCCTTTGACTTTACCTTTCATGAGGTTCCCAAATCCAGACTATAATTTACGACTCATTTGAGGGTAATCAGAGAATCCCTATAGTGCGGAAGTAGGCCGTTCGACCCATCGAGTCTGCATCGACCTTCCGAATGGGAACTCTACCTAGGCCCATGGCCTCACCCTATCCCCGTAACTTCACCTTATCTTTTGGACATTAAAGGGCAATTTAGTAAGGCCAATCCACCTTACCTGCACACCTTTGGAGTGTGGGTTGAAACCAGAGCGCTTGGGGGAAACCCACACAGACAGAGGGAGCATGTACAAACTCCACAATGACTGTCACCCAAGATCAGATTTGAACCCGGGTCCTTGGCGCTGTGAAGCAGCAGTGCTAACCACTGTGCCAACATGCCACAAGTGTCACAAGTGCTGCACAACCATAAGCCATGGAGATGATGGCCAGACTGCAAAGATATTTGTGGGAGCTAGGAGATACCTACTCATGCAATGGAGTCAGCCAGATCAAGAGTAAAAAGGTGTGAGATTGCTACCCATACCCTTATCCTGCACCATAGAAAATATTGGAGGTGCAAGGAAAGGGGGCGAGAATCCCAGAATTGTATCCCGCTTGCCATTTTTAAATGGTCCCAAATTTCTTACCACTCCATGAAAATCCGGCCCATAAAATCACAGCCTTTCTTCTTTTACAGAATCACTGATCTTACAAGGAGTGCTTGGCTGGACATACCATTATCAGAATAGAACCATGACATGGAACAGAACAAGACGATTCTGTAAAAATAACTATACTGACATGGTGGCCATTCAGAATATGGAAGAAAACAAATACCTGGATGAATATTTGCCAAAAACAGGGACCCATGTCTGGATTGGTTTGAGGAAGATACAAAATAACTGGACCTGGATTGGAACAAATCGTGTGTTGGAAGATTTTGTGAAGAACTGGGCTCCTGGTGAACCCAACAATGGAAGGAACAATGAAGACTGTGTGGAAATGTATATAAAGAGAATTTCACATACAGGGCAATGGAATGATGAATCCTGTCGTAAAAAAAAAAGACCACTGTGTTACAAAGGTAACTTTAAAATTTATTAGGAGATAAGAAAGAACTTTCATTTGTTGATTTACCGGTTGGTCCATATAGTTTCCTTCAGACATCCCAAAGGCATTTATAATCAGTGGATCATTTCTGAATTGTAGACCCTGGGTGGAATCTTCCACACAATGCAACGGGGGAGGCGGTCCGCCATTGCCCGGCGGTGGGATCTTCCAGTCCGGCCGTTGTTAACGGAGTTTCCCATTTAATGCACGTCTGACCGCTGGGAAACCCAATGCAGAGGTATGCCACTGGCACGGCCAGAAGATCCCACGTGCATGAGCGGCTGGAAAGCTCTGGCCATTATTAGAACCATAGAATTCTTACAGTGCAGGAGGAGGCCATTCAGCCCATCAAATCTGCATCAACCCTCTGAAAGAGCAGCCCACCTAACCTTTTTTTAAATTTATTTTATTCCAAACATGTGTAAAAAAAGTAACATATACAACACACTCCACAGCCTCACAGTCCACAGTTTATACATTATTTCCTTTTTTACCCCCTACTCTCCCCCCCCCCCCCCCCCACCACCCCTCAATGAACGGTTTCTCAAACATTGTAATGAACAGCCCCCACTGTACCTCAAAGCCCTCCGCCGATTTCCTCAACTCAAATTTAATCTTCTCTAACCAGAGAAAGTTGTACAGGTCTCCCGGCGGCATATCCGACCTCCAATTTAGCAAGATCCTTTGCCGGGCAATTAGAGAGGCGAAGGCTACAATATCGCCCCCTTCCCCCTCCAGTAGCTCCGGCACTTCCGATACCCCAAAGATCACCACCATCGGGTCTGGCTTGACCTCTACCCCCACAATTTTAGATAGCAGCCCAAGAACACATGCGTATGATTCGCCGGCCATCACATACACTTCTTGCACTCATCAGTCACCCGTTGGAAGAACCCACTCATCCTCACCTGGGACAAATGTACCCTATACACCAGCATGAACTGAATCAAGCTCATCTTCGCGCAAGAGGAGGTTGAATTCGCCCTACACATCGCCTCACACCATAGACCCCAGCCTATGCATCCTCCCAACACCTCCTCCCATTTGTTCTTGATCCTCACCATTCGCGCTACCACCCCCCCCCCCCCCCCCCCCCCCCCCCCCACCGCCTCATTCCACCAACCACTCATATACATCCGCAATCCTATCCTCTCCCGACTCATCTGGGAGCAGCAGGTGCTCCAATAAGGTGTACTCCGGCAACCTGGGAAACGGCCTCCAAGCCTTGCGCGCAAAATCCCTCAACTGTATATATTGAAATTCACTTCCCCTTGGCAACTCAAACCTCTCCCACAACTCACCCTGACCTGCAAACTGCTCTTCCAGAAGTTCCTCATCCTCACCAGCCTCCACTTCCCATACATCCCATCCATCTCCCCTGACTTAAACCTGTGGTTCCCGCACAGCGGTGTCAACACTGACATCCCCTCCAACTTAAAGTGTCTCCGCAGCTGATTCCATGCCCTGACCATTGACTGTACCACCGGGCTCCCCGTATACTTCCCTGGAGCTAATGGCAGCAGAGCTGTCACCTTAGCCCTCAGACTGGAACCCCTACTGGACTTCTCCTCCATCTTGACTTACTCCATCCCATCTCTTATAATTCCCCTAATCTCCTTCACCAACGTTGTCAAATACCCCCTGTGCATCGTAGCCCATTGCCTCGTCACCTGAATACCCAAGTACCTGTACCTTTCCTGAGCTACCTTGAATGGCAACATCCCCAAGTTGGCCCCCCCGTCCGGCCGTGTTCATCGGAAATACCTTGCTCTTCCCGACATTTAACTAATACCCACAGAAGGCCCCAAACCTTTCCAATATTCCCATACTCTCCAAAGGGTCCGACACGAACAACAACAGGTCATCCGTGTATAGCGACACCCAGCTCCTTGCTCCCCTTCACAATCCCCTGCTATTCCACAGACCTCATAAGAGCTATCGCCAAGGGCTCAATCGCCAGTGCAAACAACATCGGTGAAAGCCGATACCTCGTTTCGTTCCCCTGTGCAGCCCAAAAACTCAGTGAACTCATCCCATTTGTTCATACACTTGCCACTAGAGCAATATATAACAAGTGCACACCACACCACCAACATCGGGCCAAACCCAAACCTACCCAAGATCTCAAATAAATACCTCCACTCCGCCCAATCAAAAGTCTTCTCTGCATCCACAGAGCCAATGACCTCCGGCACCCACCCCACTGATAAACTCATAATCACATTTAGCAGCCTTCTGATTATTGTGTTCTATGTTAGGACCGTAGTAATTGTTTGTTTTTAAATTTAGAGTACCGAATTATTTTTTTCCAATTAAGGGGCAATTTAGCGTGGTCAATCCACCTATCCTGCACATCTATGGGTTGTGGGGGTGAAACCCACGCAGACACGGGGAAAATGTGCAAACTCCACATGGACAGTGATCCAGAGCCGGGATCAAATCTGGGTCCTCAGTGCCATAGGCAGCAGTACTAACCACTGCACCACCGTGCCGCCCTGGGATTGTAGCAATGATGTACGCAGAACAGTTGTTTAACTAGAAAGATGATTTATTAACAAATGCATGCTAAGATAATGAACAAACTATAATATAGTCAATGGCTACTAAATGAACTCAGTGAATTCTCCTGGAGCTGCTCTAGATGTGACTATCCTCTTGGAAATCTTATTACCAACTGGTGGGTGTCTTGGTTCACATGATAGATCTCTATCGCCACCAGCTGGTTGGAGGTAGCATCGATAACTATGCACAGAACTGTGCACAGGCATATCACCACATCCCCAATCCTCTGGAACTGTTAAACATTTACATACAAATGCAACTGTGTCTTACAAAACATGATCTGCATTATCATTTTACAAATGTAATTTGTACAGATGCAACTGTGTTTCACACAACATGATATGCTTGATAATTTTAAATATGTCCCTTGTGCACAGCTTATTGGATATTCATAATGACATCGTCCCATTGGCCTGAACTTTTATCGATTATTCGATATTGTGTTAACTTCCGGGAGACAGGTTTTCTGGTTGGTCTTTTTTGCATCACCAACTTGTTTAGCCTTTTGACGTGAAGCGTCTTGAAGACCAATTTTCTTGCTTGTCTTCTCTGCTTCACCAACTTTTTCATTTGTCCAATGCAATGCCTCCTTTTCTTTCTTCGTGTGCTTTCTTGCCTGTTGGCCACATTGCCAATTCTTCTTCAGTGTCACGGGTGCTACCCGGTCGACCCACTGTATCCTCCGCTCTTCTTTTCTTCCCCTTCCTTCTCATGGGAGCGAGCCTCTGACTGCGTCTCTTTTTCTTTTTTGCGGTCAACTTCCGGTTCGCGTCCTTTTCAAAGTGCGCAGAACGGCGAATGGCAGTTTTGTGGTTTTTTTCTACCCGCACCTGTGCAAAATGGCTACCTGCTGCAGCGCGATTTGTTTTAAGCTGCACCGCAGAGGCAATGGCGTCGACCACATTGCTGAAGTTCCCGCCATTTTCACGGGATCTGAATTCAACCTATTAATTGGTGGCTTGCTCACTTGCTTTACAGAGGCTTTACAGAGGTTGATGGCTTCTTCTAAAGTTAAGTTGGTTTTCTTAGTAAACGTTCCCGCATTTGCTCTTCAGTTAGAAAAGAGTCAAAAGATTCCCCTTTTAGTTGCTCCTTTTTTTTAAACATGTATCTTTAATACACTTCATGACCTGTTTTTTGCAATGAGAGTCACATTTTTCCATCACTTTCTCATACTTATTTTTCACTTCATTTTCTGAGAAATCAAATGGGTTAGAGAGTTCAAATGTCTACGGACCTGCCAGATTTAGTAGGAGAGCTATTTTTTCTAGTGTCAGGAGTTGATTCAAGTACAGAGGCAGAGCGAAAGACCTCAAACTGCTGCTTGTAATTTTTCCAATTTAAACTTAGTTCACCGGACATCTTCAAGTTATCTGGTTTTTGCACAGCATCCATGTTGGTCTTGTTTTTTTCTTTTTTTTTCTTTGCAGATTTCGATGTGTAACGATGCGGTTTTCTTTTATTTATTTTCTTTCTTCTTTCTTATTGCTTGCTTTTCGGGAATACACGACCTGGTACCATGTGGAAACTTGGGGCGAGATTCTCCGCACTCCCGACGGTGCGGAGAATAGCGTGGCTCGTAAAATTTACGGCCACGCTGTTCCGACGCCCTCCCGCTATTCTCCCCCCCCCCCCACGCCCAACTCCCGACACGAATCGCTGCCGCCGTTTTTTTACGGCCGGCAGCGATTCACAGCTGATAGATGGGCCGAGTTCCCAGCCCTTTACGGCTGTTTTTACGAATGGCAAACACACCTGGTCTGGCCGTTCGTAAAAACGGCCGTAAACACTCGCATTTTATAACCATGGCACCGATTGGCGCGGCAGTACGACGGCCGTGCCAAGGGTGCCATGGGACCGCGATTGGTGGGCACCGATCGCAGGCAGCGGGCCCGATGCCCGCGCACTATTTCTCCTTCCGCCGCCCCGCAGTATCCATTCGCGGGGCGGCTGAGGGGCAACCCGGCCCGCGCATGCGCGGGTTTCGCGCAAATGCGCGATGACGTCATCCGCGCATGCGCGGGTTGGAGTCTTCCAATCCGCGCATGCGCGGCTGACGTCATATGACGCGTCAGCCGGTGCTAACTCCGGCAAGCGGGCTTAACGAAATTCGTTAAGCCCGTGATGCCGGAGCTTACGGCGTCGGGCTGCTAGCCCCGACCGGGGACCAGAATCGGTTCCCGGTCGGGAAGGGGGGGCTGGCGTCAAACCGCCCGGGTTTGACGCCAGCCTTACGATTTCTCCCCATATGGGAGAATCTCGCCCTTGGTACTTTAAAATTGAAAGCTGTTCTCCTGGTACCATGTGGCGATCCTTGTGAGGGGTTTCCAGGATGGAAGGCGTAGTGATCACAAAGGTACACAAAGCTCTTTTGAAGAATTAAACTAATTTTATTAACGCTACTAAATTTGAGTTTGACACTTATTCAGAATAGCAAACATATATGTAAGAAATAAACTACGCTCACTAACACTATCTCTATCTACTAATTATAACTATTATATCTTAACTAACTCTGCAATACATCTTATCTTTGTCAGCTCCATCTAAACTCCTCCCCTTAGCTTCAGAGCCAGTGCAATTTATAGTACTGACCCCTAGCTCCCTCTAGTGGCTAGGCTTAACATAACATTAACTCTTCACATGCTTTACATTTGTGTAATGTCACATCCCCAAAGGTAAAAAACCCCATATACAAAAAACACACAATAGCCATAACCTCCAACCTTTACAGATGCAGCTCCGCCATCTCACACCAACTCTCCTTTTTCTCCCAGTTTATGGTCCCTGATAAAATCATTGGCTTCTTCTGGTGTTTCAAAATAGTACTCCCGGCCTTTAAATGTGACCCACAGTTTCGCCGGGTGCAGCACCCCAATCCGAATCTTCTTTCAGTACAACACCGCCTTGGCCCTGTTAAATCCAGCACGCCTCTTCGCCAGCTCTGCACCAATATCTTGATATATTCCGACACAATTACCCTCCCATTCACAGTCTCGCTTCTCCCTGGCCCATCATAGAATCTTCTCCTTCTCAACAAATTTGTGTATCCACACAATTACCGCCTGCGGTGGCTCCCCCACTCCCGGCCTCTGCCTTAAAGACCTGTGGGCCCTATCCACCTCAGAGGTCTTATCCAGCACCCTCTCCTCCACTAACCTGGCCTGAACCCTCCACACATATTTCATGGCGCTTGTTCCTTCCACACCCTCTGGCAGCCCCACAATCCGCAGGTTCTGCCGCCTGGACCGGTCCCCCTGCTCCTTCAACCTCAGCGACTTGCATAGGTCCCCAGGATCCTCACCTCCGCCACCAAGGACATAATTCAATGGCTCTGGTCGGACACCACCTTCTCCACCTCTCGTATCATTGCCCCATGTGCCTGAAGGCACTTTTTGACACGGTCCATCGCTCCTCGCAGAGGTGCTCCTGCTCCCTGAATGGCCTTCGATCAGTCACCGTGCATCTCCTTCCTTTGCTGGCAAAATTCCTCTTTGACGAAGGCCATCAACTGCTCCATTTGGGGCTTTGCCACTGGTGACGACCCTTCCTCCTCTGTCATTCTCGCATGTGTTGCTGCGCCACTGGTCCAATCCAATTCCTTAGCCAGGCCATTAACTGTTTTTTTGCCGGGTCTGGTAGCCAGTAGATATCCCAATCATGGGGAGAACCTCTCTCTCTCCACCTTCTGCACCACTTTCCAGCCGGAGCTACCCCACTAATGGGTATAAAGTTCCTAAACCGACACCTTTGAGCCATGGCTGCCCTGCGTGCGACCACTCACTCCATGGCCGCCACCGGAAGTCGCACCCCACCTAACCTGCACATCTTTGGACTGTGGAAGGAAACCGAAGCACCCGGAGGAAACCCCTGCAGACATGGGGAGAACGTACAAACTCCACACAGTCACCTGAGGCTGGAATTGAACCTAGGTACCTGGCTTTGTGAAGCAGCAGTGCTAACCACTGTGCCACCATGCCACCCTTACATAAAAATTATATTGCTAAAGAAAAAAGGCTTGTAATCCAGAGGCCTGTAGGCTAATGATCAGGAGCACTGGAGTTCAAATCACACCTCAGCAACTGGGGAATTTAAAATCAGCTAATAAATCAATACGAAATTAAAAGCTAGTATCAGTAATGGTGACCATGAAGTTACTGGATTGTCATTAAAAATCCATCTGGTTCACTGTAACAATGAGGGATATCTGGCACCTTCCCCAGCCTATATGTGACCCCCCATAGCAATGTCAGCCACTCTCAGCTTCATCCTTCAGTTGTATCTCAAAGGGGGGGGGGTCTAGAGATCGGGGTGCCATTTAAAAATGACGGCCCAATCTCTTCCTGCACTAGCGAGCGGAGTGGGATGTGACTCGCCAAGACCCCGAAATGAAGTAAAGCCTGTTTAATAGCGGGATCGTTCTTGGCATTGCCAGTGCCGGGAGACACCCGGCTTAACGTGCCCGACTCGGGATTCTGTTTCATCTCTGTTAAATCGTGCTCTACATGTTCAGGCCTGCAGTGTGAGTTGACCTCATAACTTGTGACTCAGAGGCAACAATGCTACCAGTTGACCCAAGCTTGACGAGGTGGAAAGAAATAGGATAAACTGAAAGTCTGAAGCAAAAACAGGCCATAAGAGGCCAGTTAATTTCTGAAAGAAATAGGTTAAAATTCCAGTGGAATGCTTCCTCAAAAATTTCTAAATAATAATTTACAACCAATAGTTGGATAATATGCGACGTTAGTTTGCTTTAACTTGCCTTTAGAAAGTTATGCCATGTGAAACTCCTGTAGACATCATCTGTTGACAGAAGCTCAGGATATTAATGGTACTCAAACATAAGTAAAACACACCAGATTAATTGTGCAGATACATACTTCTGTCACAACAATAACTCACTGTGGGGGGGATTCTCTGGAGCTATTAGCAATCGGTGGGGTTAGCGATGGCCCATTGGATCAGGCGTCGGACAATAGATGGGTTCACGCCGGGCTTCAAACCCGTTGCAAGTCTCCCGGCTGGTCCTGCCAGACGGGTTTCCCGCCCAGACCCGGCAGGGAAACGCAAAGTGCTCATCTGCACTCATTTTAATGCAATTATCAGGTTGGAAGTCCGGTTCAACAGCCTCCGGTGATGCTCCCCCCCCCCCCCCCCCCCCCCCCCCCCCCCCCCCCCCCACCCCCCACCCCTCCCCACTGCCAGGAGTCACGCAGGTGTCATTGGGTGCACGTCCTCAAAAATGGGGGCCTGACGCCATGGAATCTGAGGTGGGGGGAAGGAGGTAAGTACCCTTCCAAATTTCTCCTGGGTTGCAGAGGGGATTTTGTTTGCTGAACTGGAGTCTTGTGTTTCCTGCTAGTGGGAAGGGCTTGAACCTGGAGGGCAGCCAGGGCTTCCCCGGGATGGCGGTGCCATGGCTGAACCTATACATGATACAGTGTAAAGACTAGTAACTCACGCCTTAGATGCCACTTTCAGACATCTGACCAGTTACATTGTTGAATGCACTTCATTCAAAAGGATGAGCGTGGCCATGATTATTCTCTGGACCACCAGGTGTTGATACACCTCACTGACTCCTTTTATCCACAGCTCCACAGTACACAGAGGAGGGGATTAGCACAGTTCAGTCGACACAAGTAACAGATGCACCAGTAGCTGTGTGGTGCTATCAATTGCACACAAAAGACTCGATATGGTACAAGAGAGGCTTTATTACAGTGAGATGCTATTCCTTCGTCTGCAGCTGTAGAATGGCATCTCAGGGAAACTTATGAATATTTATACTGCTCCCTGTGGGCGGAGCTAGCCGGCAGGGGCTTACCGGAAAACCTGTAATGCAGGTACTGTCATACATCCCCTAATGCAAGCACACACATATATACGCAGTGGTAGATCACCACATTCACCCCCTGTAAAAAATGAGTCTGGCGGGGGTGACGTGAAACTATAATACATAAACGTGATCTATTTACAGAGGAGGGGAAAAGGACACCAAGAGTCCATCGGGCAACCCTGTGCTCATCACAGGTTGAGTCTGATCGGCGGTCTGACGTTCCGTGAGCGACGCAGCAGTGATGGCGACGTCTGCACAGGCGGTGTCGGCAACGACGGCGTAGGAGCTGGCGGTGTTGGTGCTGGCCAGTGGCGGGATGACTCCGGGAGCGAGCCAAAATCTTCCATGTCCTCTAGTGTGGGCAGGGGAACGAGGGATGGACCTGGTGGGGCTGAATTCGGGGGCACCAAGGAAAAGGAGGGTGGCGCGTGGGTAGGGAGGAGTGTGGGCATGGGATCGGCACCCGAGGGAGCCAGGTCCCTGAGCGAGACTGTATCCTGGCGGCCGTCGGGGAACTCCACGTAGGCATACTGGGGGTTTGCGTGGAGCAGGCGTACCTTGTCCAACAGAGGGTCTGCCTTGTGGTGCCTGACATGCCTATGAATAAGGACTGGCCCTGGAGCAGCGAGCCAAGTCGGGAGCGACACCCCAGATGTAGACTTCCTAGGGAAGGCAAAAACACGTTCATCGGGTGTATTGTTAGTTGCGGTGACAGCAGTGACCGAATGGAATGGAGCGCGTCAGGGAGGACCTGCTGCCCGCGAGCGGCTGGGAGGTTCCTGGACCATAGGGCCAGCTGGACGGCCCTCCATACCATCCTGTTCTCCCTCTCTACCTGCCCGTTTCCCCAGGGGTTGTAGCTGGTCGTCCTGCTGGAGGCAATACCCCTGCTGAGCAGGAACTGACGCAGCTCATCACTCATGAACGAGGATCCCCTGTCACTGTGGATATAGTAAGGGAAACCGAACAGGGCGAATATGGAATTAAGGGCCTTGATGACGGTGGCAGAAGTCATATCCGGGCATGGAATGGCGAAGGGGAACCTAGAGAATTCGTCGACCACACTAAGGATATAGGTGTTGCGGTCAGTGGAGGGGAAGGGCCCTTTGAAATCCACGCTGAGGCGTGCGCGGTCTGGCCGGTAGAAGTGCGGCTTGCACTCCGCACAGACCTGGCAGTCTCTGGTAACTGTCCGTACTTCCTCGACGGAGTAGGACAGATTGCGAGCTTTGACCAGATGTTACAACCGAGTGACCTCCGGATGGTAAAGGCTCTCGTGCAAGGCACGGAGCTGGTTCACTTGGGCGCTGGCACATGTACCTCGGGAGAGGGCGTCTGGGGGCTCGTTGAGCTTGCTGGGGCGATATAAGATCTCGTAATTATAGGTGGAGAGCTCGATTCTCCACCGCAAGATTTTGTCGTTTTTGATCTTGCCCCGCTGCGTGTTGTTAAACATGAAGGATACCGACCGTTGGTCAGTGAGGAGAGTGAATCTCCTGCCGGCCAGGTAATGCCTCCAGTGCCGCACCGCTTCAACAATTGCCTGGGCCTCCTTCTCAACAGAGGAGTGTCGGATTTCGGAGGCATGGAGGGTACGGGAAAAGAATGCCATGGGTCTGCCTGCCTGGTTTAGAGTGGCGGCAAGGGCGACATCTGAAGCGTCGCTCTCTGCTTGGAAGGGCAGTGTCTCGTCTACTGCGTGCATCCCAGCCTTGGCTATGTCTGAGCGAATACGAGCGAAGGCCAGTTGTGCCTCGGCTGTGAGGGGAAATTGTGTGGACTGGATCAGTGGGCGGGCCTTGTCCGCGTATTGTCGGACCCATTGGGCGTAGTAAAAAAAGAACCCCAGGCAGCATTTGAGAGCCTTGGGGCAGTGGGGGAAGGGAAGCTCCAGGATCGGGCCCCAGTGGTCCGTTTTGGACTATTTAGCCGAGGATGGCTAAGCGGTCTGTGCGGAACACGCACTTCTCCTTGTTATAAGTGAGGTTGAGGAGAGATGCGGTGTGGAGAAATTTAGCAAGGTTGGCGTTGTGGTCCTGCTGGTCATGGCCGCAGATGGTGACATTATCTAAGTACGGAAACGTGGCCTGCAGTCCGTACTGGTCAACCATTCGGTCCATTTCTCGCTGAAATACCAAGACCCCGTTAGTGGCCGAAGGGAACCCTAAGAAATTGATCCAGTCGACTGTCCGCCTCGAAGGCAGTGTAGGGATAGGTCTGATTTACGGATGGAGAGCTGGTGGTAGGCGGATTTCAGGTCAATTGTCGAGAAGACCCGGTACTGTGCAATCTGATTGACCATATCAGATATGCGAGGGAGGGGGTACGCGTCGAGCTGCGTGTACCGGTTGATGGTCTGGCTGTAGTCCACGACCATCCTGTGTTTCTCCCCAGTTTTAACCACCACCACTTGGGCCCTCCAGGGGCTATTGCTGGCCTCGATAATGCCCTCCCGAAGCAGCCGCTGGACCTCGGACCCGATGAAGGCCTTGTCCTGGGCGCTGTACCATCTGCTCCTGGTGGCGACGGGCTTGCAATCTTCAGTCAGATTGGCAAAGAGGGAGGGAGGGTCAACCTTGAGGGTCATGAGGCCACAAACGGTGAGGGGAGGTAGGGGTCTGCCGAATTTGAGGGTGAGGCTCTGGAGGTTACATTGGAAGTCCAGGCCCAGTAAAAGCGTCGCACAGAGGTTGGGGAGAACGTACAGGCGGAAACGGTTGAATTCAACGCCCTGTACGGTGAGTTTAACCAGACAGAAGCCCCGGACCGGGACAGAGTGGGATCCGGAGGCCAATGAGATCCGCTGGTTGGCGGGATGGACCGTGAGGGAGCAGCGCAAATGGCGGGGGCGGCGAAAGATGGCAGCTCCCAATGATCGCACATAGCCCCAGGGGCAGTGGACGGCAGGGCCCATTGCGCGATCGGCTGCGGCGGTGGGGGAGTTCGGGCGCGATAGCGGCAACTGCGCGGGACTGACACACCGCGGCAAAGTGGCCTTTCTTGCCACAAGATTTGCAGATCGCGGTGCGGGCCGGGCAGCGCTGCAGGGGGTGCTTCTGCTGACTGCAGAAGTAGCAGCGGGGATCCCCAGGGTGTGCGGTGCGGTGATCAGCGCAGGCATACTGCGCGGGAGAGGCCCCAGTCGGGGGGTTCGGTTGCGGGGTCCACGAGGGGTAGGATGGGTGGGCCGCGCGGCTGGCAGGATAGGATCGCACATTACGGGAAGCGGCCGTCATTGACAGCGCTAATGTCTTTGTTGCCACAAGATCGAGAGCAGCCCCTTCCAGCAGTCGTTGCCGGATGGGGTCCGATGCAATACCCGATACAAATGCATCCCGAATGAGGAGATTCGAATGTTCCGTGGCCGAGACGGCCTGTCAGTCGCAGTCCCGTACTAGAGGGGTAAGGACCCGCCAAAAGTCCTCAATCGACTCACCCGGTTGCTGAACGCGAGTGGAGAGTACATGTCTTGCAAACAGAGTGTTCGTCGACTGAGTGTAATTCTCTTTGAGCAGTTCCATGGCCCGGGCGTAAGTAGGCGCGTCCTGAATCAGCGGGAACACACTGGAGCTCAGCCTTGAGTCTAGGAATTGAAACTTCTGAGCCTCCGATGGTGCAGGGTCCGCTGAGGAGATGTAGGCCTTGAAAACAGCCAGCCAGTGGTTAAAGTCTTTCCTGGCGTGTGGCAACTGCGGATCCACATGCAGGCGATCAGGCTTGATTCTGATGTCCATGATGTTGGAAAATCTCACTGTAATAAATTGTGGCGCTAACAATTGCACACAAAGACTCAAATCGGTACAAGAGAGGCTTTATTACAGTGAGATGCTATTCCTTCATCTGCAGTTGCAGAATGGCATCTCAGGGAAACTTATGAATATTTATACTGCTCCATGTGGGGGGAGCTAGCCGGCAGGGGCTTACCGGAAAACCTGTAATACAGGTACTGTCGTACATCCCCTAATGCAAGCACACACATATATAGTGGTAGAGATCACCACAAGCTGCTGAAACTTTCCTCGGGAGACAGCCCTTGTCAGATCAAAGATTTAATTTCAGCTAACGCTCCCTTAAGGCTCAGGTGAGGTCTCCTGGCCCGCAGGTCAGTCTTGCCCCATTTGTATCACACAATATTAGTTTGTGAATCCCATAAAAGACATATATCTCACAGAAATTATCATCTTTCGGCAGTGGCTTTGTTGCTCTATTTATTTATCGCGGTGAACCACAAGTCTTTCCCTTATGTCGATCAAATGACCACACAACCAGTTAGTCAGTTCAAAAGATGGTTTATTTACATACACAAGAGTTATCTCAACATGCAAACACAGTATCTGCTACAAGTTAAACTACACCTATCAGCTACAATAACCTATACTTAACTACAGGGCGACCGGCACAGTGCTAATACATAAAGGCCTTTATCTGGATTTCACTGGGCTGGTTCGAAGAAACTGACTCTGTCTCTGCTGTGCTCATCTGTCAGGTAGTGATCATTGGTCTTGAACTTGGCTGGCTGTTCCTGCTACGATTGGGTTGGCACAGGCCGGATCCAAGAGAGACAGAACACAGAACATGTGCTCTCTTTTATCCCTCTGGGATTTTGCGCTCTTTGGGGCGGTCCTTACCCTTGGACCCAATAGTTCAACAGAGCTCTGATCACTGTCTTCGATTTCGGCCAATAAAGGGGTGGGTGCCTTGGTAGCTGGGCGGGTCCTTAGCGGTCATTGACCTTGGCAGTTGGGCTTTCTGAGTAAAGAGAGTGGCGCCGATCAGTCTGTGGCTGTTCCGGTTGCTTGATTGGAGTTCTATTGTCCTGGGAAAATGGGTAATTGAAATGCAAACGAGCGGGGGTTTCGATCAGGCCTGGTTACCTGTGTTTTAGATACACATAGGCTCTATATCTGTCTGGGTATGAGTCCTGGGTTGGCCATAATTCCCATGGTCCTTTGCAGGTAGCCATCTTAGATGGCTACATTCCGTCCTTTTGATCCTGAATGCGAAACGTGGTGGATCACACTACTGATCCCTGTTCATCCTTGGTGGCTCAGTCACCCTTGGTCAAGGCAAAGTTCTACTCTACTCTATCTTATGGTTTGGGTCATTTATTCCATTAATACATTCATAAATTAATTTATCTCAAACGGTTACTATAATTTAGGTCACAATAAAACATTTAATTTATCCGCACAGTTGATCTCTAGCTAACCCTATCGTAGCCACTCTCACTCTACTGGAGAATATCAAAGAACTTATATACAGTACAAAATTTTAAACAGCAGCATCACATTTCTATTTAATCCTAATAAAGTTAAAGAGGTACATGGTTTATTTTTTAGCAGCGATTGGTACATGAGTTCATTTTGTTGAATTCCAAAAAGGGGGATCAGACTGTATATATCGGGGAGCGGGAGGCTTTTGCTCGCCATTTATGGAGTCGGAATGTCTGAATGACACTAGATTATTGCAATTACTAGAAAGTCCTCTGCTGTGTATGAAGGGGGTTCCATTTGGCAATGTTTTCGTACCAGGTGGGGGTTTCGATGTTTTATGTGTGGTGTAGTGTCCGGGCTGGTGGTGGCCTGTTGTGTGGTAGTATTCGGGGTCGGTGTGGGGTTTGTTACAAAAGTCTGTTGCGCGCTAAGTTGCAGAAGTCCAGCGATGATCCAAACGCATGTCAGCAGTCCTTGATTCATCCTGTGTTTTCTGTTTTCCGTTTAATCCTGGGGATGCAAGCATAGTATCTGCTATTATTTTTGGTTAATGTCTCGTTTTATTAGTCTTTCTCTCCTTACTCCAATTATCCGTTATGATTGTCACCATGTGTGACTCCCTCATTTTTTTTCGAAATACCATTTTGGAGAGACAAGAAATGCAAATGTTTAAAGTACAGAGACTCTCGCAGCGTGTGGTCGATGCGGGGAGTGGGTGGACAATTTCTTCGACCAGTCTTTTCTTTACTTGCAACCGGTGGTGGTTGAGGCTTATCTTAACCAGCCGAATTTTAGGGCGGCCAGTTTTATATATTTGTTAGCTGCAATCACATTTGGCCTGAGGTGTAACTAGCATATGGAGTCAGTGTAGTGTGACCGAAGAAAAGAAGAAGGAGGAGAGAAACAAAAATGAAGTGGCATTGCTGAGGTATCCCTGCCATGAGAAGTGGCGGGTAAGCGCTCACAGTCTGCATGGGGCAGCTGGGGCCTGGTAGCTGCTGTGCGTGGTGTTCTCTTTCATACCCGGGGGCGAGTCTAGCTGGTGGTGGGGGTCTCCTGCAATCTCGGGCGAAGTGTCCTGACTGCCCACAGTTGTAAAATGACCCTAACATAACATGAGGTGGAGCAGGCTCTCTGGTGTATTGCTCCCTTGGGTATGGTTCCCTGGGATATTGGACTCCATCTCTACCCTCGTTTATCCATGCGGGTCCCTGACTAGTCCTAACTGGATGCATGGTGGCTTCCTGGCCATTCTGTTGTATCTGTTCCTGCAGTGACTGTTCCCATGCTCTAGATAAATGTCTCAGTACCCATGCTTCATTGTGTGCCTGTTCTGTGGGATCGAAGTTTACGCAAGCCTTTTTACCTGCTTCTGTGGCGTGGGAGACTAAAGTGTGGGTCCATTTGGTAGTGCCTTCAGCATCTAGGTTAGCGCGGTTTAAATCCCCAAATACTGCCTTAAAATGTATCCAGAGGCGACCAGCAAAGGCAGTCAGATGTTCCCCTTTCCTCTGCCTGCGGTGATTTAAACCCTCGACTGGATCTCCTTTGTTATACCCGATGGCATCTAATATGGCAGTTTTCATTTCCTGTAGGGCTTCTCCTGCTACATTTCGGGGTTCTGGCAAAGCTGACCTTACGGACTGGCTAAGGCTCATAAGTATTAGCTTTACTTCCTCCCTCTCATCTAGGCTGTACACAACTCTTTGTTGGCGCACCTCCTCAAAGAAGCTGTGCGGGTCTGGGGTGGGCTGGAATGGAATAATTTTCATGTAAGCGTCTCTTAATTGGGTTATGGATTGTGGGGTGGTGTAAATGATATCAGGCTCATCCTGATCCGATGACTTGCGTTGTGTGGTAACTGGATTCATGGGGGTCGAATTGTGAGTGGGGGGGTGTGCTGCCTGTGCAGTCGGTGCTGCGGGTGCTTTTCTTTTTGGGGCGTGGGGGCTTTGATTTCCCGTGTCCTCTACATATCTTTGGGCGCTATCGTTTAACTCTTGCCAATCGGGAGCATCTTCTTCATCTAAATCCTGCCCGAAAGTGTCCCTGAAGCCATTCTGTACTGAGAGTAGCGACTGTAACTTTTCTATCTGCTATCGGCATTTAGCATGGTCAACGGTGCTCTGTCTCTGTTCCTTAGTGGAGCTGTGGAGCGCTCTCAAAGCTGCTTTTAAACCTGCGCATTTTCTAGTTAGCTGGGTGACCTGTTGTTCTGTTTCCTCTCTTACCAGGACTGCACACTGTGTATCTTGGTAGGCGTTTATCATACTGGAACTGGAAGCTCCTAAGGTGAACTAGACAAGATTGATGTGCACGTTTTACATCGGCCATTTCCTTATCCTTAGCTGCTAACTGTTCCCAGAGTTGCTCAATTATCTTCTTGCTTTTGTTACTGTTTCCCTCGTTCTTTTCTTCCTTCTCAATTAACTGCCTATGGATCGTCTTCACGACCTCCTCTGTGCCTCGCAACTGTGCCAAACAGGTCACTATTGCCATCGGCTTTCTGACTTTCCCTACGTTTTTCTTGTGAACCTCGCTTAGGTTCTCCCACCAAGTCTGTCCTATCTTTCCTTGATCTGACTCAGCATTAGCGCAAAAATTCAACAAAAGGGGCCATCCTTTCCCCTTTAAGTATTTCCTTAACTCTTCCTCCCATATGGGGCATTGCTCTTCTCTGTTGGTCGCTGAGACCTCAGGTTCCTATGGATTCATCAATCTTTCCATTGCTTTAGTGGCCATTACTTCTCTTATCTCTTTCTCTACTTTTAATTTGGGACAGGGGACTAAGGCGGCGATTTGAACAATGGGTATGGCTGAAGCTATTTTCCGGCTCACAATCCCTCAATAGTTGTACACAATTCTAACGGGTTTATCTTACTCTTCCTGTTAGGTACACATGCGGGTTAGTACACACTTCCGAAATTTGGTTATTTGGTCGATATGGGACGTGCACTTGTGGTTCTTTCTCTTTCTCGCAATTGGATTCAAGGTTTGTGAGTTCTCTCGGAGTGACAAAGTCACTTCTAATCAAATCCCGTCAGAGTTCGCCAATAATGTTGCTCTATTTATTTATCTCGGTGAACCACAAGCCTTACCCTTTATATCGATCAAAAGACCACACAACCAGTTAGTTAGTTCAAAAGATGGTTCATTTACATACACAAGAGTTATCTCGACATGCAAACACAATATCTACTACGAGTTAAACTACACCTATCAGCTACAATAACCTATACTTAACTTCAGGGCGACTGGCACTGTGCAAATGGATAAGGACTTTATCTGGATTTCACTTGGCTGGTTCGAAGAAAGTGGCTCTGTCTCTGCTGGGCTCATCTGTCAGGTAGTGATCATTGGTCTTGAACTTGGCTGGCTGTTCCTGCTGCAATTGGGTTAGGCACAGGCTGGATCCAAGAGACAGAACACATGGCTGTGCTCTCTTTTACCCCGCTGGGATTTCACGCTCTTTGGGGCGGTCCTTAACCTTGGATCCAATAGTTCGACAGGGCTCTGATCACTCTCTTCGATTTCAGCCAATAAAGGGGCGGGTACCTTGGTAGCAGGGTGGGTCCTTAGCGGTCATTGACCGTGGCAGTTGTGCTTTCTGAGTAAGGGGAGTGGCGCCAATCAATCTGTGACTGTACCGGTTGCTTGATTGGAGTCCTATTGCCCTGGGAAAATGGACCATTGAAATGCAAACGAGCGGTGGTTTCGGTCAGGTCTGGTTACCTGTGTTTTAGATACACATAGGCTGTGTACCTGACTGAGTCCTGGGTTGGTCATAATTCCCATGGTCCTTTGCAGGTGGCCATCTTAGATGGCTACAGCTTCACTTCAGTTTCTTAAGATAGAGCTGTGTGCCTGCATGTATGAACATCTCCACCACACAAGCAGCTGCAACAGCTCAGACAAGAAGGCATAAGGGTCCCTCAGTGAAGGCCCCTCATGTGACTCCCTGGGAAGACCAGGGGAAGGACCACATTGCCCATCACAGACACCTTCTTTTGCGGCCACTGGCTCATCACTTGGGCAGGAGAGATTGTGAGGATTGAAGCTTTGCAGAGCAAGCAGCAGGTGTAAGTCTCTGATGGGGTCAGGGCTGCAATGTCAAGTCAATGTCCTGGAAGGGGGATGTGGGGGGTGAAGTAGAAAACTCACCACTATTCTTAGAATTCCCCCTATGCCAAAAAGGGTCAATAAGACATTCTAAATGGTGAACAGGGATTCTCACTCCCTGATTCCAATTCAGACTTAGGTGGGTGCTATTTGGGTCAATCTATATTTTCAAGTTATCCCCTGGTATAACCCATATCTTCAGAGAAGAATTTTATCTGCTTACCACTTAGTAGCATCGATCCTGGGTCCCGCATTGCTAAGTAAGTAAAGTAGACTTTGTAATAACCACTGTTCCAAGTTAAAACCTTTAAGTTATTTTATTATTATATTTTTTCTTTTAAAAGATTCAATCACTGTCTTTATAGAAAAGTAAAAAGATTTTGCTTCTGGATTCTCCTGGTTGGTTGAAAAGACCTTCAGGTCTACCTTGGCAATCTCTCTTCTTTAGCTTTTGGTCTTTCTCAGATGGATTCGCTGTTCTGCTCGGTTTCTGTGCTCTATTCTTCCCATGACCGAGGGCAGCTATGAGAGCTGACTCTGCTGGCTGTCCCCATTTTAATGGTTTATATTCTCCTTCTAGCAGTTATCAAGTTTATATGACATTATCGTAAAGTAACTTTATTTTACTCTTAATTGTACAAGGTACCTTTAATTTTTATTATTTCTAACACAACTATGTATTCATATTGAGCATGACTTCAGCTCATCGAACTCTGATTACATTGTTTCCCTTGTGATGTTCAAAAGTGCTTTGATCCCAGAGGGGTGTTACATCTGGTTCCTGTCACTTCCAAAGTTGCTTTATGACCAAATAGTGCCCCCAGCTCAGAACTCTGACTCCGATTTGGGGCTAACCTGTGTTCCCGTTGTCACATTGTCTCCAGCTTCCCATATTCACCTGGTGTCAGCAGAATTTCACACCTAGCAGCATGGTAGCACAGTGGTTAGCAAATTGCTTCACAGCGCCAGAGTCCCAGGTTTGATTCCCCGCTGGGTCACTGTCTGTGTGGAGTCTGCACGTTCTCCCCGTGTGTGCGTTGGTTTCCTCCGGGTGCTCCAGTTCCACAGTCCAAAGATGTGCAAGTTAGGTGGATTGGCCATGCTAAATTGCCCTTAGTATCCACAAAATTGCCTTTAGTGTTGGGTGGGGTTACTGGGTTATGGGGATAGGGTGGGGGTGTGGGCTTGGGTAGGGTGCTCTTTCCAAGAGCCGGTGCAGACTTGATGGGCCGAATGGCCTCCTTCTGCACTGTAAATTCTATGTTCTATGGGCGAGATTCTCCGCAAATGCGGAGAGTCGTAAAGGCTGCCGTGAAACTGGCCGTGTTTCACGTCAGCCTTCATACCTGTTCCCGGGACCCGATTCTCCCCCCCCATCGTGGCTAGGAGCGGGACCCCGGGAATCACGGCGTCGCGGCCTTAACGACCATCGTTTAGGCCGCGCACCAAGATAACGCGCAGCTGGTGTCTGTATGACGTCAGCCGCGCATGCGCAGGTTGAAGCCGACTCCAACCCGTGCATGTGCGGGTGACATCATCACGCCATTAACGGAACCTGCGCATGCGCGGTTCCGCATTTCTCAAACGCCGCCCGACAAGATGTGGCGGCTTGATCTTGTCGGGCGGCGGAGAGGAAATAGTGCGTCCCTTTTGGACGCAGTCCCGACGATCGGTGGGCATCGATCGCGGGCCTGTCCCCTCCCGAGCACAACGGTGCTGCTCCCGCCCCAAACGGGAATCCAGCGCCCGTTTTTACGACGACAGCAAGCAGGTGTGTTTGCTGCCGTGAAAAAACGGGCGTAAAGGTCCGGCCGCTCGGAAAAATGGCGAGCGGCGATTCGTGACGTGGGTCAGGCGAGGGGGAGGAGAATAGCGGGAGGGCGCAAAAAATGTCGGGAGGCCCTCCCGCTATTCTCCCAACCGGCGTGGGGGGCGGAAAATCGCGCCCTATGTTCTTTTGTTCTGAACATTTGTCACCCAATTCAACTGAAGATCCCTGCAATTCTTTTTTAGCTGCTTACTAAAATAATTGACTTCAAAGAAGGTGCGAAATATTGCTTTTTCCATATAACTAAAAGTTCAATGTGCTGTGACTTAAAAGACATACATCAGTTTTCCAGCTTGAATAGTCACAAGCTGCTTTCTTAACGCCTGTTCAATAAAGGCTATTTGCATTTCAAAACCATCTTTTGCAGCTGCTGTTAACCCTTTGTGGGATTTTCCCCTACATTCTCTCATGCATTAGGTCTGGTATTGCCAGACTTCCATTTTTCAAATGACATATTTTCCCATTTTTACTTTTACAAGGTGTGGTGAGGTGAATGGGGCTACAAATAGTTGTTAAAGTCCCAGGTTGTTCAGTGGCTGCCCTGCTGTTTGGAGTGTTGCTATTTGACAGGGGGAAGGTGACGTGATGTTCAATCCTAATCATCTACCTCTTGGAGGTGAAGAAGGATTCTTCACCTCCAAGAGCAGCTGTGTTCTCTCACATTCCTGCGAGCCTTGAGCCTCCTGTCAACGGTCATCATCAATGCGAACCAGCTTTCCCCCAGGTTCAATATACAAGCATGGTTCTGGGGAAGAGGCAGCCAAAGGCAGGGAATGAGCCTCGCGACAATGGGGCTGCACAAGGCTATCCACTGTCACCAAAACATGAGACTCACCATGACTGATGGAGTGAATGGAGAGGTCACCCGGCCAGAGGCTGTGGGTGAACATGAGGGGACATGGGGCAGTGTAAGTAACCGTGCAAGCTCGCTGTTGTAGCCAGCCGCTCATGATGAGGTCCGGCCAGCAAAGTACCCTATGCTAGCGATGCTCTGCCTCCAATGGGCCGAGCCCCAGATGGCATGGTCCACGTGCAGTCTCAATGGTTGTGAGCCTGGCATGGCGGCTGCGGAGAGGGAGAGAGGGTATACAGACAATGTCCAGCATCGCCATACTTCGCTGACAGTCATGCCGCTGGCTTGTGGGCTTCTGTCAGGGCTGGGGGGGGTGTAGTGGCCAGGAGGTGGGCTGAGGGGCCGGAGTGGACGGATATGCAGTCCAGCACAACCGGTGCCATCCTTTCGGGCACGACCGGTGCATGTGTGGGAGCTCTGTGTTCTACGCGCGGCTGCAGCTGTCAGCCCTGTGCATATCCAGCACAGACTCTCCCACTGTTTTACACGTGTTCTGTAGGTGTTTCACGTGGTGCTGGTGCCAACCCCACACCGGTAGCAAAGTCTGCGCAGATGTGGCGTTGAATTTTCCGTTGTGGTACTCCACAGATCCTCTGTTGGAGTCAGCACTTAGACGCGCTGTGAACATCTATGACTCTATGGACAGTTACATGGGCAGGGTGGGTGGAGTGGGATATAGGCCAAATGCGGGCAAGTGGGACTAGCTTAGTGACAGAAACTGGGCGGCATGGACAAGCTGGGCCAAAATCCCGGCCAAGTGTTGACGCTGGCGTAAACACCGGAGTGGTGCACGCTGGCATTAACGGGCCTCCTGGCCCAGAATTCACGGCCATTCAAGGGGCTAGCATGTCTCTGCACCGGCGCATGCGCGTGGTTGCCGTCTCCACGCCAGCGTGGAGCAACATGTCGGGGAACTTAAAGCGGGCCGCGTGAAAGGAGGTAGACCCCCCGATTGCGGGCTGGACCCCGCGAAGGCCCCCCCCCCGGAGTCAGATCCCCCTGCCCCTCCCCACCAGGACGTCCACAGCAGCCGCGGGTCCGAGTTCCTGCCGGGTGGAACCAGGTTGAAATCATGCCGGCGGGTCTCGGCAGGAGTTCGGCCCGTCGCCCGCAGAGAATCACCGCGGGGGCCTATTTCAGCGGCCCTCGACCAGCGCCGCGGCACCCGCGTGGGCGCAATTGGTGCTGATTCTCCCGGCGTCGGAGCAGCATGGTGGGAATCTCCCACGTCCCCGGTGATGTCCCGCGGGGTCGGAGAATCCCACCCATAGTTTTTCTCACCATTTATCTTATTATTTTGTGATAAACTGAGCGTAAGTCTTGATTAGGGTTTAATTATGTTAATTGCAAGAAGTAATTACAAAAAATATGTCTGTGTAATCTTTCCACAGCTTCATGCTATCCTGATTCTTGCAGTGGTCATGGAGAATGTGTGGAAACTATTGGTTACTATAAATGTAACTGCCATGAAGGATTTTATGGAGACAATTGTGAAAAAGGTGAGCCCTTTGTACAATGTTTTGAAAGAAGGCATAAACAAGTTTTGAAAACATGAACATACAATGCACACCATCAGGCTAAGAACAGAATGTGTAAGTACAGAACTGCAACGACCTGAGATAATAGCATAACGGGTTGGAATTGCAAAATGAACTGCTGAATACCAGTTGGGTTTGCATGTGATGCATTATGAAATGATCTGGACTTTTATGAAGCTGGAAGCCTCACCAGATTGTGGTCAGATGCACGTATATAAGCACGTAATGACATAATAACATGATTGGTACATATTAGCATAATTTCACCATTTTGCTGTTGTTTCTTTTATCTACCCTTTAACTGGGGATTTGAGTTCCATCAATTGTGAGAGACCAGCTGGGTTGTTGTCACTTTTGGTCCTGGTTGAAGCTTTTCTCTTGTTTCTTTGTTTTGTCCCAATGCCGAGAGCAACTTTTGTAAAAAAAAATTCCACCCTCAATTGGATCTAGCCACCCTAAGAATAATAATCGCTTATTGTCACAAGTAGGCTTCAATGAAGTAACTGTGAAGGGTGGCAATCTGGATTTTGGAGGTGAAGTCGGGAGGCGCAAAGCAGGGGTATGATTTTAACAGGGGTGGGGGAGTGCCCCCATTATGCATAAGGAATCCCCGCCCCAAAAAGATAACCCCCCCTCCTGTCAGCTTCCACTTTCACCCCCTTCCAATTCCCAGCATATTATGGCAGTGGAGGCAGATTGAAGCCCTGAAGTGACCATTAATAGGCCACTTAAATGTTTCAATTGGCCTAAGGGTTAGCAGGCTATTGGGCGCCTTACTATTTCTCGTATTATGGAGGCCGGGTTGGGGTAGGTGGGCAGATGATGGGCTACTGACACATCAGGCAGAACCTTAGGATATTTTGTCAGTGTCGGTTTCAGTAAGGAAACCCGTGTGTAGCTCTCCAGCTGCACAGCCGAGTTTTCCCTCCAGATTCTGTGGCACTCTGTGCGCAGAGACTTTGGGGGTGTGGTTTCCGCTGCCACGCTGGTGAGTCGGGCCTGATAGAGCTGGCAATACTGGCTCCACAGAGATCGGGGGCCATCTTTAAAGGGCACCTCAATCTGCTCTTAAAATAAACTCGCCCCATCCCCTCACGGACATGGGGTACCTGCGTACGGCCAAGGGGGACTGCCCACAAATAACCTCACCAATAGGGCAGAGTAGTACTCTGGCACCCATGCACTTTGGCACTGCCATCCTCATGCCTAAGTGGCACTGCCAGGGCATTGCCAGGTCCACTGCCAGGCTGTCAAAGCCTAGGTACCTGGGTGCCAGTTTGGCATTGCTGGGGTCAGGCTGGGGGCGGGGGTGGGGAGGCTTGCCCATTAGATGGGGTGAGGGGGGTTCTGGGGTCCACGAGAAGGTTGGAGGTGTGAGGAGGGCTCCAGAAAGTGGAGGATGGGGGGGCTGAAAGGGTAAGTTGCAGAGATCGGTGCTGCCAGTCAAAATGGCACCCCGATCTGCTTGGAGCCGTTGCAAGAAATCAACTAAAATGTGGCAGCGGCAGGGGAGTACTCCCCGATGCCAAAAAACAGTAAAGTGCCGGTGAATAGAGGGGTGAATCCTGGTGCTGCTATTGCCGGGAAACACCCCAGCAAGCGTGCTCGAATCTGGGCTTAGTTTCAAGTCTGCTGAATCGTGCACTATATCTCCAGTCACCATGATCTTCTTCGTGGGAGTACTGGCATTGGTGGGATGGCAAGAATTACCAGCCAATCAGATTAGCCAGCAGCTCTGAAGGACAAGACTTCTTTCCGCTGAGGGGCGATCCCATTCTCTGCTTGTTAAGACCACCCCCAGTTAGTGCTGTGAGGCAACCTTATTTAAAATGGGTTGGTTTGTGAGTGACTTTACTAATGGGGAGCTGGGGGGGGATAATCCCCTCATAAAATTCAGCTCATGGTGCACAGTGTGGATTCCATATAGCTATAGGGACCATAGTGTTCTTTCCATTTTTGCAATTCCATCTTTCGTTTCTCTTTTGATATATTTTGAGGGCTGAAGTTATTATTCCTATGAGTTATTTTTAATTCTACAAAGAATTTTTTGTATAAATAATTAAAAAAAAATGTAGGTACTGGAAATAAAACAAAACCTAGTGGAACTATACAGCAGGCCAGCCAGTATCTGTGAAGATAAAGTACATCAATATTTCATGCTTGAGATCTTGTCTCAGTAAAGAGCGCGGAGAGAGAGAGAGTGAGACTTCAGTAAAGAGCGTGGAGAGAGAGAGAGTGAGACTTCAGTAAAGAGCGCGGAGAGAGAGAGAGTGAGACTTCAGTAAAGAGCGCGGAGAGAAAGAGAGTGAGACTTCAGTAAAGAGCGCGGAGAGAGAGAGAGTGAGACTTCAGTAAAGAGCACGGAGAGAGAGAGGGCGAGACTTCAGTAAAGAGCGCGGAGAGAGAGAGGGCGATACTTCAGTAAAGAGCACGGAGAGAGAGGGCGAGACTTCAATAAAGAGCACGGAGAGAGAGTGCGAGACTTCAATAAAGAGCGCGGAGAGAGGGAGGGCCAGACTTCAGTAAAGAGCGCGGAGAGAGAGAGGGCGAGACTTCAGTAAAGAGCACGGAGAGAGAGAGGGCGAGACTTCAGTAAAGAGCGCAGAGAGAGAGAGGGCGAGATTTCAGTAAAGAGCGCGGAGAGCGAGGGCGAGACTTCAGTAAAGAGCGCGGAGAGTGAGAGGGCCAGACTTCAGTAAAGAGCGCGGAGAGAGAGAGGGTGAGACTTCAGTAAAGATCGCGGAGGGAGAGAGGGCGAGACTTCAGTAAAGCGGACAGAGAGAAGGCAAGACTTCAGTAAAGAGCGCGGAGAGAGAGAGAGACTTCAGTAAAGAGCGCGGAGGGAGAGAGGGCGAGACTTCAGTAAAGAGCGCAGAGAGAGAGAGGGTGAGATTTCAGTAAAGATTGCGGAGGGAGAGAGGGCGAGACTTCAGTAAAGCGGGCAGAGAGAAGGCAAGACTTCAGTAAAGAGCGCGGAGAGAGAGAGGGCGAGACTTCAGTAAAGAGCACGGAGAGAGAGAGGAGGGACTTCAATAAAGAGCACGGAGAGAGAGAGGCGGGACTTCAATAAAGAGCGCAGAGAGAGAGAGGCGGGACTTCAATAAAGAGCACGGAGAGAGAGGGCGAGACTTCAGTAAAGAGCGCAGAGAGAGAGAGGCGAGACTTCAATAAAGAGCGCGGAGAGAGAGAGGGCCAGACTTCAGTAAAGAGCGCGGAGAGAGAGAGGGCCAGACTTCAGTAAAGAGCGCGGAGAGAGAGAGGGCCAGACTTCAGTAAAGAGCGCGGAGAGAGAGAGGGTGAGACTTTAGTAAAGAGCGCGGAGAGAGAGAGGGTGAGACTTCAGTAAAGAGCCTGGAGAGAGAGAGGGCGAGACTTCAGTAAAGAGCGCGGAGAGAGAGAGGGCGAGACTTCAGTAAAGAGCGCGGAGAGAGAGAGGGCCAGACTTTAGTAAAGAGCGCGGAGAGAGAGAGGGCCAGACTTTAGTAAAGAGCGCGGAGAGAGAGAGGGTGAGACTTCAGTAAAGAGCGCGGAGAGAGAGAGGGTGAGACTTCAGTAAAGAGCGCGGAGAGCGAGGGCGAGACTTCAGTAAACAGCGCGGAGAGAGAGAGGGTGAAACTTCAGTAAAGAGCGCTGAGAGAGATAGGGCGAGACTTCAGTAAAGAGCGCTGAGAGAGATAGGGCGAGACTTCAGTAAAGAGCACGGAGAGAGATAGGGCGAGACTTCAGTAAAGAGCGCTCTCGGGTAAGACAACTGTTTGTTTAAAAAAACAATATTGTGACGTGACACGAGATTGTAACCTGATTGGCTGAAAGGCAGACTGAGCTAAATTTGAATATCTGGAGTTACTGATTTAAATACTAGTTTTGACTTAGATTACCAATTTTGAGTTGATTTGAATTACTATTTAAAATTTTTTAAATTTGACTTAAATAACTATTTTGGGTTGATTTAAATTACTATTTTTAATTTGATTTAAATAACATTTTTAATTTCAATTAAATAACTATTTTTAATTTGTTGTCAGATCAAGAGGGATAAATACTCCGTTTAAAAAAATCTAATTAAATAGTACATGGGGATTGGATTTAATCCGACACAAAAACATTTTTCGAAAGTTTAATTTCAAAGGTTTAATTTAAAGGAATAATTCATGGCAGGACAGCTCCAAGGTGTGGGCTGCTCTTCTTTCTCCATGTGGCAGGCTGGGGACAGTTCCAGTCTCCAGGGTCAGCGTTGGGCCCACAATTGTTCACAATTTACATAGATAATTTGGAGTTGGGGACCAAAGGCAATGTGTCCAAGTTTGCAGACGACACTAAGATGAGTGGTACAGCAAAAAGTGCAGAGGATACCGGAAGTCTGCAGAGGGATTTGGATAGGTTAAGTGAATGGGCTAGGGTCTGGCAGATGGAATACAATGTTGACAAATGTGAGGTTATCCATTTTGGTAGGAATAACAGCAAAAGGGATTAGTATTTAAATGATAAAATATTAAAACATGCTGCTGTGCAGAGAGACCTGGGTGTGCTAGTGCATGAGTCGCAAAAAGTTGGTTTACAGGTGCAACAGGTGATTAGGAAGGCGAATGGAATTTTGTCCTTCATAGCTAGAGGGATGGAGTTTAAGACTAGGGAGGTTATGTATAAGGTGTTAGTGACGCCACACCTGGAGTATTGTGTTGTCTCCTTACCTGGGAAAGGACGTACTAGCACTGCAGGGTGTGCAGAGGAGATTCACTAAATTAATCCCAGAGTTGAAGGGGTTGGATTACGAGGAGAGGTTGAGTAGACTGGGACTGTACTCGTTGGAATTTAGAAGGATGAGGGGGGTATCTTACAGAAACATATAAAATTATGAAGGGAATAGATAGGATAGATGCGGGCAGGTTGTTTCCACTGGCGGGTGAAAGCAGAACTAGGGGGCATAGCCTCAAAATAAGGAGAAGTAGATTTAGGACTGAGTTTAGGAAGAACTTCTTCACCCAAAGGGTTGTGAATCTATGGAATTCCTTGCCCAGTGAAGCAGTTGAGGCTCCTTCATTAAATGTTTTTAAGATAAAGATAGGTAGTTTTTTGAAGAATAAAGGGATTAAGGGTTATGGTGTTCTGGCCGTAAAGTGGAGCTGAGTCCACAAAAGATCAGCCATGATCTCATTGAATGGCGGAGCAGGCTCGAAGGGCCAGATGGCCTACTCCTGCTCTTAGTTCTTATGTTCTTATGTTCTCATATCTGAACACTCAAGATATTAAGCTGCTTCCTACCTTTGCAGATTTTGACTGACCTGTTCCGTATTTCCAGTATTTTCTGTTTTGTTTCAATGCAAATTTAAGAAATAACTATGAAATAGCTGTAGTATATATATATACTGGTATATAAAGAGTTAACAACTACATCATAGTGTAAGACAACCATTAGATGGCAGCACTAGATTTTTGTATACATATGGGATCTCAAAGGATCTTGGTCCTCTTCAAACCAAGAGTGACTAGATAGCAGTTAGAGAGAGAGCTCTAGCATAGTTAATACTTGTAGTTAAATATAGTTGATACTTATTCTGATTTACTTCATCACTAGTTATAGTTCTGTAAGAGTGAACAAACTCATTAGTATTTAATTTGTTATTCATTAAACCTATGTTGCTTTGAATTGAAGATTGATAGTTTCTTTGAAATCTAACCATCAGACCGTTCTGCAAGTAAAGTAAAGAGTAACGACATATTACAAACAAGTAATATAACAATAGCTAGTACATTTTTAGAAGATAAATATATATTTGGTGTACATTTAATATATGTACTGTGTTTCATAGTTCTTTCTCATCCCTTCTTTCTCAAATTATGTTGATATTATTATTTTTAGTTATTAAGTGCATGGAACTGGAGGCACCTGACCGAGGCCTCATGAACTGTTCACATCCTTATGGAAATTTCAGTTACAATTCATTATGCAACTTTAACTGTGTAGAAGGCTATGAAATACGTGAAAAGAAGACGCTTAAATGTACAGCTTCAGCAGATTGGACAGATCCTCTTCCACAGTGCAAAGGTACAGAACAAAGGTTTATGTTTTGAATATGCTTTACTTTGGACAGTCTTTGCTGCATCAAGAAACACTGCTACATGTAAATAGCAGTAGGTCATTAAATATGGCAACAACCGTGCAGCCCAATCATTCTCTTCTGAGATTATTGTGGAATATTTTCTTTGTTAAAGCACATTACTGGAGCACAACAGAGAGACATTTTCCTCACAAGAAACCTGTACACCCCTAGCCTGGGTATTCTTGATCTTAATTTGAAAACCCTGTCCCGTTCTCCAGTACTTGTATTCCTCACTAGAAGCCTAAAGGGATCTCATTTCCTTCTTTAGTAAGAACTCTTTGAAAGATACCAAGTAGTGCTTAATTGCTGAACTCTGTGCCAACACTGTTTGACATTTGCGTATAACTTTCAGTCAAGCAATGCATGTGGTTGGAAGTTCCCAGTAAGGATGTTATGAAGTGCTTCGGTCCATTTGGACGCTTCAATTACAACTCAACCTGCACCTTTGGCTGTAGAGAAGGGTACGTTGTGCATGGATCAGACAGAGTCCAATGTCTAGCCTCTGGCCAATGGACAGACCGGACCCCCACCTGCAAAGGTATGCCTTCATTTTATAATACAGCCATTTTAATCTTCCTAAAAAGGGAATTAATTGTTACTTTGCCATTTTTCAGGGAAAGAATTTCCTTATAGCGTTCACCTTTTTCTGTTGCAGTCCAGGTGTGTGAAACCTTGACGTTGCCTGACCATGGCAACATGAGTTGCACCCACCCCATTGCAGACTTCCATTACAACTCAACTTGTGACTTTAGCTGCAATGAAGGATTTACATTAAGTGGACTGAGCAGGATCCAATGTAAAGTTTCTGGACAGTGGACAGCGCCAAAGCCAACATGTGAAGGTACTGTGTGAGTAGAAGTGTTTTATTTTTGATCTGTCTGTAGTGAAAGATACCTGTGAATGGTTACATGACACCAATTTAATTGAAGGACAATATTGGAAATAGGAAATAAAAAAATATACAGCAGAAGTGATGGGAATTCACATCCTGTTTCAGGGATTCTGAGTGTATTTGCTTTGAATCCGTTTCTGGTCTTTCATTTTCCCACCAGCAACATTTGGTTATCTTGCCCAAGAGATTGTTCTTCATGTTTTAACACTGATTTTGAGTACTGGCAAGGTATTTGACTCTATGAGATTCAAAGCCCATTTCTGGCATCTGTATGTGCCTGAGTTCTGAAATCTCATATTTCCTGCGAGATTCCCTTCCTGCATCCTTGACCCACTAAAATCACTTTCCTTTCCTGCCTGCCATGTCAGCACGTCTCTCTCTTCAGGCAGTGTCGTCTCTCATTCAAATCTGCCATAGAATCCCGACAGTGCAGAACGAGGCCATTTGGCCCATTGAGTCTGCACCGACCCTTCAAAAGAGCACCCAACCTAGGCCCAAGCCCCTTCCCTATTCCTGCAACCTCACCCTAAGGAGCAGTTTAGCATGGCTAATCCACCTAACCTGCACATCTTTGAACTGTGGGAGGAAATAGGAGCACCCGGAGGAAGCCCGCGCAGACACGGCGAGAATGTGCAACCCCACACAGACAGTCCCCCAAAGTCGGAATCGAACCCGGGTCTCTGGCGCTGTGAGGCAGCAGTGCTAACTACTATGCCACTCTGCCCCCCTCATCAGCTCTTTCATGACTGCCCTTTCAAATGACCACTCCAAATTCCTTTTCCTCTCCAATGTTCTTGAGCGTGTTCTCACCTCCCATATCCATGACCACCATTCCTAGAGCTTCACTTTTGAATCTCTCCATTAGATTTCTGTTCCTCCCATGATATCAACAAAAACACAAATGACATCCTTTGTTTCTGTGACAAAGATAAAGGGCATGATCCAATGGCCATGGTGCGCCCGAAAAGCAGCTCGCCGCGCTGCAGCGCGGCTGATAAAAGCCGGGAGACCCCCCTCCCAGGATCTACCCAGCTCGCAACGCCTCACAAGATTCAACACGATCTTGCGAGACATTGCAATGTAAATCCCACCCATTGTGGGCTGGATTTCTTTTTGGCAAATCTGCATATTAGAGCAAGGCAGTTAGCCTCATTCTAATGTGCAGATTCCCAAGGTACCTGAGGCTTTGGGATTCATTCTGTTTTGACTCGGAGACCTTAGGTGAGTGCCATTCAGCATTGGTCCTCACAAATGGGGATCTGACGGAATGGCATCGTGGGGGTTTCCAAGGGAATTGGAGGCTCCCAGCTGCATGCCCTTTGGGCAGGATGGTGCCCTGGCACTGTTGGTGCCAGCCTCACATCTTGGCAGAGCCTGCCTGGCAGCTCTGCCAAGCTGCACAGGTGGCATTGCCAGCTGGCATATGCACTGCCAGTTGGCACTGTGAAGGTGCCAAATGGCATTTTGTATCTGAGTGTGATTTGGCCTGGGGTGCCATGGATGGGTGTGGTGGGGGGTGCCGGGGATCGTCCCTTAATGCATTCAGGCTGTGGAGTGGGTGGGATGGGGTGGGGGGGGGGGGGGGGGGGGGGGGGGGATAGGGTCAGGGATCGGGATGCCATTCATGTTCCTGGAATTCCAGCGAACGGAGCTCCCAGTGTACAAAATGGGGCTATGTGCAGCTCTGGCCATGCGTTCCCCGCTGAGGCCCCTTATTCAACGCAAGTCGTGTTTGAATAGCCATGTGTTTCTCAGCACTGCAAGCGCCAGGAAAAACGTGGCTAAACATGCTCACTATGGGACTTCATTCCCATTTAGTTCAATCGAGCCCACCTACCCCTTCTTGTCATTCATCACCTGTCTGCAGCCTTAAACATGGTTGACTACATCATCCTCCTCCAACATTGACCAGCTGGGTGATCTGCAAATGCCTGCTCCTTTATTTATGTTGATGGAATGGGCGTGTTACTGCCATGGCCAACATTTATTGGTGATTGCAAATTGCACTTTAGCAGATGGTGACGAGTTGCTTTCATGAGCTGCTGCAGTTCATGTGGTGTCAGATGTGGTTTGAACCAGAAGGAATGTCAATATAGGTCAAGTCATAATGGTGTGTGGCTTGGAGTGGAACATGATGGTAATAGTGTTCCCATGCTGCCCTTATCCTTCTTAAAGGTAGAGGTTCATGGATTGGAAAATCTGCCAAGGGAGTCAGATGTGTTGGATAGGGTTGTGATCAGGTGAACTGCTTTGTCCTGAATCATATCAAGCGTTTTGAGAATGGTTAAAGCTGCAATCAATCAGGCAAGTGGAGAGCATTCCATCACACTCCAGATTTGTGCCTTGAAGATCGTGGGCAGGTTTGGGGGGTTCAGAGGTGAGTTACTTGCTGCAGAATACCCAGCCTCTGACCTGTTCTTTGAGCAACAGTATTAATGTGGCTAGTTCAGTTAAGTTTCTGGTTAATGGTAACCCCAAGGATGTTCATGGTGGAAACTCTGTAATGGTATTGCTGTTTAATACCAATGGCTAAACTATCTCTTCTCTCTTTTCTATTATGTCAAAGCCAGAGGATTATTTGCAATATTTTCTCTTCCTACTGATAACTCTCAGACAAAAACAGAAAATACTGAACAACTGCAGTAGGTCTGACAACATCTGGGGAGAGAGAAGGGAGCTAACGTTTTGAGTCTGGATGCGCTTTGTCAAAGCTGTTAACTCTAGTGTTTACTAAGGATCCATCTTTGGTCTCCTTCTGTTTCACATCTACACGCTGCCCCTTTGTGACATCACCTGAAAACGCAACATTAGTTTTCACATGCACACCGATGACAGCCACCTCATCACCATCTCTCTTGGCCCATTCCAATGTCTCTAACTTATGCTTGCTGACATCCAAAACTGGATGTGCAGAAATTTCCTCCACCCAAATATCAGGAAAGCAGAAGTCACAGCTTCCAGCCTGACACAAAACCCATTCCCTAACTCACTGACCTCCCCCAGAAATTGCCTCAGGCTGAACCAGACAATTTCAACCTACTTGTCATATTTAAAGCTAAGACGAGCTTCTGACCAAAAGAGCGGCATGGTGGCCCAGTGGTTAGCACTGCCGCCTCACAGCGCCAGGGATCCAGGTTCAATTCTGGCTCTGGGTGACTGTCTGTGTGGGGTTTGCACTTTCTCCCCAGGTCTGTGTGGGTTTCCTCTGGGTACTCCGGTTTCCTCATGTACAGGTGAGGTGGATTGGCCTTGGTCAACGTGTGGGGTTATGGGGATAAAGTGGGGGAGGGGCCTAGGTAGAGTGCTCTTTCAGAGGGTTGCTGCAGACTTGATGGATCAAATGGCCTCCTTTTGCAGTCACTAAATAGTCTATTTTCACCTCCATAATATCACTTGACTTTACCCTTGTTTCAGCTCATTTGTTACTGAAACCCTCACCCGTGCCTTTGCTACCTCTAAACTTGACTGTTCCAACACACCTTGTGTAAATTTGAGATCATCTAAAACACTGCTGCCTGTGACTTACTTTGTACCAAGTCACATTCTCCCTTCATCCCTGGCGACATTGACCTACTGGCCTACTTTGATTCCGAAATTCTCATCCTCATTTTAAAATCCCTTCATGGCTCTATCTTTGTAATCTCCTCCAGCCTTAAAATCAGATAAGGTAATAATAATAATAATATTATTGTCACAGGTAGGCTTACATTAACATTGCAATGAAGTTACTGTGAAAAGCCCCTAGTCGCCACATTCTGGCGCCTGTTCGGGTACACGGGGGAGAATTCAGAATGTTCAAATTACCTAACAGCACTACATAGAACAGTACAGCACAGAACAGGCCCTTCGGCCCTCAATGTTGTGCCGAGCCATGATCACCCTACTCAAACCCACGTATCCACCCTCTACCCGCAACCCAACAACCCCCGCCTTACTTTTTTTTTTTAGGACACTACGGGCAATTTAGCATGGCCAATCCACCTAACCCGCACATCTTTGGACTGTGGGAGGAAACCGGAGCACCCGGAGGAAACCCACGCACACAGGGGGAGGACGTGCAGATTCCACACAGACAGTGACCCAGCCGGGAATCGAACCTGGGACCCTGGAGCTGTGAAGCATTTATGCTAACCACCATGCTACCCTGCTGCCCATGCCATGCTACCCTGCTGCCCATTCTTCTTCCAAGCACCTTCTTCCGGAGCACCCGGAGGAAACACACACAGACACAGGGAGAACGTGCAGACTCCGCACAGACAGTGACCCAAACTGGGAATCAAACCCGGGTCCCTGGTGCTGTGAAGCAACAGTGCTACCCACTGTGCTACCGTGCCGCCCACTATCTGTGCTCCTTCAATTCCTGAGGATCCCTGAATTTTAACTTTCCACCATTGATGGCTGTTCCTTCAGCTGCAAGAGGCCTGAGCTCCAGAATTCCCATTCCTAAACCTCTCTTCATCTCATGCATCCTTTAGGATGCTCCTAGCTCTATGACCCAGTTTTGGTTATATGCCGTAAGACCTCCTTATGTAGATTCATAATAAATCATTTTTATAGTGCTAGTTTGAAGCACCGTGGGATGTTTTGCTGCTTTATCTGTGCTTTATAAATACAAGTTGCTTTGTTGATGACACCTCTCTCATTTCTGTCAACCCCATGATCATTGCTGTGCTATGTGGTGTTATACATTAAGCTAAGAATGAGCTAGAATGTTTTTCAGTCAAATATCAGAAAGACAGAAACCACCATTATTGAACTCCACCATAAGCTACGATGGTGTCTCGACACTGATTCTACCTCGTTCCCTTGATTACTTTGTCAGGTTTAAACAGATTGTGGGAAACCTCAACATCCTGTTGAACCTAGCTAAGCTTCAAACTCCATGTGCTCTCCATCATCAACATCACTTACTATCACCTCGAGAGCATTAATCAGGTCTGGCCTCCACCAGCCCGATAACGAGGAAAAACCTTGGTTGGGATATTCCGGTCCTTCCCGCCAGCAAGATCTGCCGGTCCTACTGAAGTCAATTGAGATTTGAATGACTCACTGTATTGGCCATGGAGAAACCTGACGCAGTGGAACTAGGCATCCCAGCCCTTATGTCAGCTCCAGACTCAATTTTCAAATGTCTTTCTGACTGGTCTATCATTCCTCATGCTCCAAAATTCAACTGTTGAATCTGTAGTAGGCAGAACCAATAGACAAAAGTAGAAATTACAGAACACGGTTCATTTTGATACAATTACAATACTCCACCACTCCCCTCAGGGGCTCCTTCCCCTGACCTGCAGTTAGGCCGGGATGACATGCAGGCGCCACCCTCGCGGCTTCAGGCGGCATATATCGGACCGGGGAGTAACATTTACGTGACGAGAGTCTGGGCAGTGACGGCAACGCTGGCATGGCCACAAGAGCCGGCACGGGCAACTCCAGCGGTGGCAGAATGTCCATCTCGGTTTCCGAGTCGGAGCTAAGTGATTCTTCGTCTGGCATCTCAGTGTCCTCCGAAATCATCGCTGAATCCTCGGCAACCGGCGGAGCCAACAGGTGAGCCAGGGCAGTGGTGGAGACGAGACGTCCGAATCACCGGCCTGTATGGTGGGGGTATCCGGCACGCGGCTTCGGAGATGGTCGATGTTGCGTTTAGACCCACGGCTCTGTGTTTGTATTGGGTAAGAAACAGGACCTGTTTTTTCCAACGTGACACCTGGGATCCAAGCGGCCCCTCTGCCGAAGTTCCGGACGTCTACTGCGTCTCCCAGTGTGAACTCACACAGTGGCCTGTGGTGACCCGTGGAGACTCAAAAGGGTGCGGAGGCGGCGACCCATCAACATCTCGGTTGGCGCGATGCCAGTCATGGCATACGGAGTAGTCTGTTAACAGAATAAAGAACGTTGCTAAGCGATTCTCCCAGGATCCCGTTGTTTGTTGATTCATGCCCACTCAGCCAATCCATTCGAAGCTGGGTAGTATGGGGCAGTCCTCACGTGACCACTTTGGCAGACATGAATACAGAGAATTCTGCACTTGTAAATGCTGTAACATTATCCGATACGAGCACTTCAGGTACAGTCTGCATGCTGAAAATGTGCTGGAGTTTATGGTGATCCGGGTAATCATCGCCTGTACATTGAAGATCTCCATCTACTTTGAGTGAGTATCGACGAGAGTGAGGAATATCGCCCCTTGAAAAGGGGCTGCAAAATCTATGTGGAGGTGAGACCATGGATGGCCTGGTCATTTCCATGGGTGGAGCAGGTTGCAGGAGGTAACTTCTGGTGTGCCTGACACTGGACTCAGTGTTGGGCCACCTGCTCAATGTCCGCATCGATTCTGGGCCACCAAATTCTGGACACACCAAGGTAACCACTGTGGAGGTTCATCAGGAGTGGGCCACGTCCACATTCGGGTACCACCATATAGGTCACCCAAAGGAGCATGATATCCTCTATGCTAAGCTCCTGCATCATTATGGTGTAGGCCTTTAGGTCCTGCGGTGCAGTCCTGTGCAAGGCCTCATACTGCCCCATGTGACTGACCCGGGATAGCTGAGGGTCAGTGTAGGTCCACCAGATGCGTGACTGGGAGCAAATCCATAAAATAGAGGGCGGCAATGACCTGGCCAGCTGTCTCTGGTGTAGGTGGCCTGGTCAGCAGGGGCAGATGACTTAACACGTCGGTGTGGGGAATCTTTAACACGGAGAGGTGCTCCAACACATAGTCTGACGCTGCGAGCAGCAATGTCCATCACTGGATGCGGGTGGAAGCAATGGGGGGGGGGGAGATTGCCCAATCCTCATTGAAGCGCACTCGGAAGGCTTAAGTGCCAGGGACCTGGGTTTGATTCTCGGCTTGGGTCACTGTCCGTGTGGAGTCTGTATGTTCTTCCCTTGTCTATGGGGGTTTCCTCTGGGTCTCCGGTTTCCTCCCCGAGTCCAAACATGTGCATGTTAGGTGGATTGGCTATGCCAAATTGCCCTTAGTGTCCAAAAAGGTTAGGTGGTGGGTTATTGGGTTACAGAATAAGGTGGAGGTATGGGCTTGAGTAGGATGCTCTTTCCAAGGGCTGGTGCAGACTCAATGGGCCGGATGGCCTCTGATGTGTTGGGTCTCTGGATCTGTGGAAACTGCATTTACCTTAGCAGTAACATAGACAGGCTACCAACACTTGTAACAGTACAACACTATTTTATTAAACTAAGAACTGTTAAACATACTTGCACTGTGGATCAACACTATGTTAGGTTGACTGAAGACCTATGCCTATCCTGACCAGCCTATACTGCTAGCACATGGTGAAGGTTTGTGCTACTGACAGTGGGCTCTGTCTATCTCAGAGGCTGCATCCCGAATGAGTGGGAAAACTAGTGCCCTCTGGCTTTATAATGAGCGTGCCCTAACTGGTGATTGGCTGCTGTGTTGTGTGTGTTGATTGGTCTTGCAGTGTGTCAGTCAGTGTGTGTCTCTGCAACATTATATACTGATGTGTATATTATGACAGCCTCCTTCTGCACTGTAAATTCTATGATTCTATAATAGTGAAGCAATGCCCAGTCATATTGATGGAATTTCTTGACCCCGAATACAACAGCCAAACCTTCCTTCTCAATCTAGCCATACTGCTTCTCTGTGTCAGCCAACATTCTTGAGGCGTAGGCAATGGGACGTTCAGATCCGTTGTCCACTCCATGGGCCAGCACAGCCCCGACTCCATACAGAGAAGCATCACAGGTCACCAGGGTTGACCCAGATGGTTCGAAATGGGTTAGCAGTCTTGCTGAGGAGAGTTGTTGTTTTACCTCGACGAAAGCCGCTCACTGCTCTCGGCCCCACTCCCAGTGTTGCCCCTTCTTCAACAAGCTCAGACAGCTCCCATGGACCACCACCAGAGAAAGGTTTGCAGTGTCACTTATTCAGTGTCACTCTGAATTCGGAAGTCGCAGCCAGTTTCCGGAGACGAGTCAGGAAGTCACGCATTGACTCGGCTTGGGCCTGGGCAGCCGTGTGGAACCGGACACAGTGTACGATGAGCGGTGGTTTTGGATTGAAATGCTCCCTCAAGGTCACCAGGGTGGCGAACAACCAGGAATCTGGGGCATCCGGGTGAGTCAAGCTCCTTATCACAATATAGGTGGGCCCTCTGCAAACCACCAGTAATATCAGTGGTTTGTGCATCGCCAGTATTCGTTCGAAAAATATTGTCCATGCGTTCAACATATTGTTCCCAATTGTCTGTACCTGCATCAAAAGGTTACAGCTTTCCTATGTGGCATTTTGGTGGTTAGTAGTGGGGCCTGCCGAAGCCTAGGTGAGTTGGGCTGGCCGCATAGCAACCAGTGTCGATGGCAGCTACACTGAATCCTCGTCAGCAGGGTTGAATCCGCGGTAGGCAGAACGCATAGACGGAAGTAGAAATTACAGAACAAGGTTTATTTCTATACTATTCACATCCCCACGTCTCCTTCCTCAACCTGCAGCTGGGCCGGGGTTTTTATACAACTGAGGCTCTGCTTGTAATGGGGAAACCCCACACCCTCAAAGGGGAAGACCTGCCTGTCCTAAAGGAGAAGTTCATATTCCGGGGTGGTCACGGCAAATCGTATTGTCCTGATCCTGGGACATCCATTGGGGTTATAACATCAACCATTTGCATCCCATCCTGCAACAAGTTCAGTTTGTCTATAACCCCAGTTAATGACTAACCCATACAGTTTACCAGCACACTGAATTTTTTTAAAAACATGATACTGAGCCGAATGGCTTTCTTCTGTTGTGTAACCATTCTATGGCTGTCTTATCCTTGATTTCCAATGCAGCCTGTTACAAAGTTATCTGCAACAACATTTGAAAATGTTTTGACTTACTTATTTGGTACAGATTAATTCTTGCAAACTTCTCTTTGCAGCTGTGAAATGCAGTGAACTGAAGATTCCTCACGGCCTCCTCACGAACTGCTCTGACCCCTTTGGACCTTTCAGTTACAGCTCAAGATGTGATTTTGTCTGCAAGGCTGGGTTTATCTTGCAGGGATCCGAAAGGCTCTATTGTGAAGCTTCGGGGAAATGGACTTCAAAGACACCCATTTGCAAAGGTAGGTAAGAGTGAATAACTGAACGGTTATGTTTAGTAATTTATCTTAAAACTAAAAGTGCCCTCTTCTCCTAACCTTGATATGGTGTTGCCAGAAATCAGAGAGAAAAATACTAAAACTACCCCATTGATAAACAGAGCTTTTTAAAAAATAATTCTGTTTCTCAAATTATTACTAAGCAGTTATCTACATTTATTATTGGGGACTATTCATGGACTCATAGCAGAATCACGAGTGAACAGTAATTTCTTAACCTCATCAATTAAGTTAATTGTACATTTTCATATGACAATATCATAAAGTGTAAAGTTTACTACATTGTAGTCTAAACTTCAGGGTTTGAATAATGACAACTGGCTCCAGTGGAGGAAGCACACATTCTCTCCAGATTTTTTAAATTCTAATTTCCCCATCTGCCATGTTAAGATTTGAACCTGGGTCCCCAGAGCTGTACCCTGGGTCTCTGGATTACTGTGGTCTAGTAACAATGCTACTTTGCCACTGCACCACTGCCTCTCTCCATAGACGAGGTTTAAAAGGATAAGCTGTTGTAATAGAGCAATGATTCAGTCAAATATTCATTTTGATTACAGCAATTATGTGATAGGTCAGTCCTGTTGTTAACCAGCATGGATTTGATTCTCCTAATGACTCTTCCCCCAACTTTCTCCCATCTCTATATAATTCTTTTTTTTCCCTTCTTATAAATTTAGAGTACCAAATTCTTTTTTTCCAATTAAGGGGCAATTTAGCGTGGCCAATTCACCTACCCTGCACATCATTTTGGTTTGTGGGGTTGAGACCCACATAGACATGGGGAGAACGTGCAAACTCCACATGGTCTGTGACCCGGGGCCGGGATTGAACCCGGGTCATCGGCCCTGTGAGGCAGTAGTGCTAACCACAGCGCCACCGTGCTGCCTCAATCTCCACACAATTCTATGGAAATGACCACCTTTGGATATTGCATTCAAATCTCCATGTGTTCAGCTACAGAGGCAATGATAGCCAGATCTACCCCTGTTCTCTCCTGATAGCCCCACAGATGTTCTTCCCAGCACCCGCTAGGGAACAAGAGTGTGAAAACTAGCTGATTCTATTCTCCTCCCTAGTTCAGAAATGCTGACACCAATTGTTTTGCTTCAAATGGGTAATTGTATTCAGCTGAAATCAGTTGACACAATCAGAATTCAAACTGAAATCTTTCTGGTCAGTGCAGTTCTGAGCCACACTGTAGGATGTATTTAACCACTAAATTCATAATTGAGCTAGCTTCTGATATCTTCCACGAAATGAGCTAAAGTACAAATAATTGTAATTACAGTATCGCCCAAAAATGTTTGATATGCAATGGATTCCATTCATTAATCTGACAAATGTATGAATTCATGTTTTAGCTGTTCAATGCAATTTACTGAAGATTCCTAACCAAGGTATCATGCAATGCAGAAGTCCATTTGGAGACTTCAATTACAACTCAAGTTGTGCCTTCAGCTGCAATGAGGGATTTGTACTTCAGGGATCGGGCAATCTACAGTGTCAAGCCTCTGGTGAATGGACAGCACAGGTCCCCAGCTGTGAAGGTATCACAACATCTGGAATCATTCTTTTCTATTAACAGTAGTTGTTGCATTGAAACACGAAGCAAGACTTTCTCCCACCTTGTTTTTCTTTCTTTGGCAAAGGCACTAATTCATACCAGGATATTGTTCCAAGGTTGTTTCTGGCCTTCTGGTATTATTGGCATAAATAACCTTTTTTTTATTGTCACAAGTAGGCTTACATTAACACTGCAATGAAGTTACTGTGAAAAGCCTCTAGTCACCACATTCCGGTGCCTGTTCGGGTACACAGAGGGAGAATTCAGAATTCTCAGCTGGTATGGGAATATGAAGCCGCACTGCTGGCCTTGTTCTGCATCACAAACCAGCTGTCTAGCCCATTGGGCTAAACCCGCCCTAATATATTAGTTGGTGGTTAATTGTATTCAGGTGGTAAGCATTTCCTGGAGACAAGCCTGTGTTCATAGAAACCCCTGTCATTTGTGTTTGATTTACTGATTTTAGTTTTATTCAAGAGTGTATATAGGAGTAGGCCTGACCACGTTAGCTGTTAAGAGATCCAGGCAGTGGGTGGCTGGCCGAGGGGGTGTCATCTGTCCTGACTGTCTGTCCCTTTACTGTGGTTTCATTCGCAGCCGGGCAGCCCTGGAGATGGAGGAGGTGGTGTCCACCAGCATGCTTCAGGTTTTCCATGACTGGTGGGTACCACAGGGGCTGGGATGCATCATCACCCCCATGAATGACCATTTAAGTTAACTTATTATGTTTCCTTTTGATGCTTTATTTTAGTTCCAATGTCCCTCCTCTAATTTCTTTTTGATTTACTGATTATTGTGTTCTCATAAGAGTATATATAGGAGCAAACCTTTCCTCCAGCGGGATGTTCCAGTCGCAGTCAAGTGAATGGAATTTTCAATGGCTTGCCACATCCATCAGAACGGGACCTGCTTTGCTGAGGCCAGTACATCCCAGCCAAAGTGTGGGGCTGTATGTAGGCGCACAATATGTCTCAAGCAACATCCCAGCTGTCGTGCTCAAGACCTATGCTCCAGAACTATCTGTGCCCTTAGCTGCTCATACAGCTACAACACTGGCATTTACCCCACAAGGTGGAAAAGTGGCACATATAGGGGGCGCAATTCTCCCATCGGGAGACTAAGGGCGCGATTCTCCGCACCCGCGAAAAATCGCGAAACTGTCGTAAAAAACGGGCGCGTTTTACGACGGTCGTGAAGGGTCCATTTCCCGACGTATTCACTTCCGGGAAATGGGCTAGTAATGCGGCCGCGTCAATCACGTGCGGCATGACGATGGAACGCGGCGACGACACGATCACGCCCACGTGACGCCGCCCGACGCCGTAAAAAGGCGCGGGCGAGCACAGAATCTGTCGGCCATGATGTCGGAGTCCAGGAGAGCTGCACCTCGTTTTGTGGAGGCCGATGTCGAGACTCTGCTCGATGCTGTCGAGCAGAGGAGGGGCATCATCCGCCCGCGGAGAGGGCATCACCAACCTGCCAGCGCAGTACGCCAGGCCTGGCGTGAGGTGGCCGCTGCCGTCAGTGCTGTGGGGCAGACCCCTCGCTCTACAGAGCAGTGCCGGAAAAAGCTACACAACCTCACCAGGGCTGCCAGGGTAAGTGCCAAGAAGGTGCCCCTTGGTCACAACCATCCCTCCCCCCCCTTTACTTAATCACCCACCTCCCCCCCCCGGCACGGGGGGTGGAGGGGGATTAGGCCAGAGTTATTTGAGCGTGGTTCACAAAGTTGTCACAGACCCAGCGCTCTGGCCCCGAGGAGAGATGCAATCGTCTTATGACAACTTGACCCCCAAACTGTGCCAGTATCTGAACGGACTGCTGATACCTGCCGTATTGTAATGATCTACCTATGCCCCCTCCCCCAACAGGCCAAGTCCGCTCACAACAACCGTGAGCGGCACAAGACTGGAGGGGGTTCGCCCAACCTGCACCCCCTCACCACCTTTGAGCAGAGGGCACTGGACCTTGTTGGGGGGTCTGCCACCCGGGATGTCGCGCTATGCGAGGTTGGCGGATCTGCAGCAAGTGAGACAACCCTCCTTGACAAACACCCACCCCTGCCCCATCCTCTGTCCCTCACACACCCTGCCCACTGGGATACCTCCCCATCCTCTGTCCCTTCACACACCCTGCCCACTGGGACACCTCCCCCATCCTCTGTCCCTTCACACGCTGCACACTGGGACCGTCCAGCGGCCTGCCGAGCAAATCTAAATAACCCGTCTCATTCTCTTCCCTAGGACGTGATGCCGAACGACCAGGGCCGTCTGGCTGCAGACGGACACAGGCATCTGCCGCCACCTCACCCGGGGCCGCACGACAGAGGGTGCCCGATCAGCGGGGAGCCCCATCCTCCCCAACCCAATCTGCGGATCAGGACGCCCAGAGGATGGCGAGAACACAACCCCCGGAAATGGCCAGGGATAACCCTCCGGACTCTGAGCGGCCCCACACCATTGAGGAGGGGCTAAATTGCGAAAACATCGAGCTTGCAGCACTGCTATCTCCCACAATATCCATCATCCCAGAGACACTCACCCCGGCGGGCCTATTTAGTGATCAGTCTCCTGGGTCACAGTCTGGTTTGCACATCACAGCTGAGCAGGTACAGCAGGTGGAGGTCGGAGCAACCGAGGGCCCGGACTCGCGGAGGCCAGACCAGGCCCAGGATGCAGCTGGCTCCCAGACGTTTTCGGAGTTCCTGGAGTTTCTCAACCCACCCGCAAAGCCGATGCCTCAAGAAACCCAGGGAAACAACGACGGGATGAGGGCTTCCTTCCAGACTCTGCAGACGCTGTTAGAGGAGTCGAACCACGTCCACGAGCAGGGAGTGGTGCCGCTCATGGCAGAGACCCAGTCCGACACCGCACGGATGGCATCTGCGGTGGAGGCAATGGGTCAGGTGATGCAAGGCGTTGGGGTTCATATGCACACGTCATCCTCGGCCCTGGACAGGGTTGCCCTCTCACAGGCAGCAATGTGCCAGAGGCAAAACGACATTGCCGGCGCCCTGCAGGCCTTGGCCCAATCTCACCAGGTCATTGGCCAGTCGCAACAGTCAGTCGCCGAGAGCATCAACCGCCTGACACATGTGCTGGATGGCGTTGTGCACTCACAGGTTGTGATCGCACAGTCCCTGGCGGGAATGTCTAACTCCCTGGACTCCGTCTCTGCAAACCTTCGGATCCTGGTGGACACCGTTGCAGGCCTCCAGGACTGGCAGCGCCAGGTGTCGGTGGTGCGATGGGGCACCTCCCCGCTCGCACCTCTGTCCCAAAGTGAGGCCCGGGGGCCACCGGGCTCCCGGAGGGAGGAGGAGGTTTCGGGGGAGGTTTCATTAAGTCCATCACGGGACGTCCCGGAATTCTCGGCCTCCCCCGTCCCATTCCTGGTGCATCGGGTGGGCAGCAGACAGAGCAGGGTGGCACAATGTCACCCGAGACGCCCGCAGAGCAGCCTGGCCCATCAAGGCCGGGTCGCCCCAGGAAACGCTTGGCCAAGGAGAAACGAGTCGAGGGGGGCGATTCGCAGCAATCCTCCTCCACTCCTAATGTATCATCTGGGGAGTCACTTAGACGTAGTGGTAGGGCCCGTAAGGCAACTAAGATAGACACTGAGTAAGTTGGCACGGGTGAAGGGCACAGTTTAGTTGTAGGGGCTAGGGCACCTGTAAATAATTGTTAACATTAAACGCACTGTTCCACCTTACTTGTAATACCGTGTGATTGTTCCACAGCCACAGGATTTGTGATGGTGACCGAGTGTCGCTGGGGGTGACGGGTGGTGAAACCTCGGTGCCGGGTGTGCAGTCCCTGCCCCTGCCCCCCCCCCCCCCCCCTAACCCCTCCCACAGCTAGCCCACGCGGGCACGTGATGGAGTGTCAGTGACGAACTCAGCGGCCACCAAGGTGGATGGTTCAGCTATTGCCATGGGTCAGACTCTCTCTAACGATTCTGAGCTCACAGCTCATCGTAGAGCGGGCTGTCATCATTCCACATGGCACTGATCACACCCGCTGACACAGCCATCAATGTTGTGCCATACCGTCTGGACCCAGTAGTAAGGGTGATGTCGAAGTGGAGCAGTGTACACTGAGAGGGGGTGGGGGGGGTTGTGGTGGTGGAAGTTGTTTGTTGACCCTCTGCACGACTAGCGATGCAGGTGGTGGTTTGGTCTTCAGCGGGGACGTCACATGCGATGCGTGAACCGTGCTGCCACCAAGGCGTCGCGTGCCCGCCATCCTCGCCGGGTCTGTCGTGCCGCCTCCTGGACATCACCAGCACCTGGGTCGTGTCTGCGTGCTGCGCCCGCCACTCCACCAGCCTCCTCCTCCTCCCTCTCCTCCTCCTCCTCCTCTGTGCTGGCACCACTGCCACTGGCTTCTCCCTCCGCCTCCTGCAGCAGGTCATCTCCCCTCTGCATCGCGATGTTGTGCAGCGCACAGCAGACCACTACAATGCGAGCGACCCTGTCGGCCTGGTACTGCAGGGCCCCTCCGGAGCGGTCCAGGCACCTGAATCTCATCTTCAGGAGGCCAAGGCAGCGCTCCACCACACCCCTGGTTGCTGCATGGGCCTCGTTGTATCGTGTTTCCGCATTGGTCTGAGGCCTCCGTATAGGCGTCATCAGCCAAGACCTCAGCGGATAACCCCTGTCGCCTAGCAACCAGCCCCTCAGCCGGGGGGGACGTCCCTCAAACATCGCAGGGATGAACGACTGCGCCAGTATGTAGGAGTCATGCACACTCCCTGGGAACCTTGCACAGACGTTCATGATCCTCATGTGGGGGTCGCATACCACCTGGATATTCATGGAGTATGTCCCCCTTCTGTTTGTGAACACATCCCTGTCCCCTGCAGGCGGGCGCATGGGGACGTGAACACAATCGATTGCCCCCTGCATCATCGGTATCCCGGCCACTCTGGCAAATCCACGAGCTTGTGAGTCTTGACTTGCTTGGTCCTCGGGAAAGGTGATGTAGCGGTCCGCGATGGCATAGAGGGCGTCGGTCACATCCCGGATACACCTGTGGACCGATGACTGGGAGATCCCGGAGACGTCCCCGCTCGGAGACTGGAAGGAGCCGGTAGCATAGAAGTTAAGAGCGACCGTCACCTTGATGGCAACCGGGATCGCGTGTCCTCCCCCCGTTCCACGTGGGGCGAGGTGCGACAGGAGTTGGCAGATATGTATCACCGTCTGCCTACTCAGCCGGAATCTCCTCCTGCAGGTGATGTCCGTCATTGTTAGGAAAGAGACCTGGACACGGTACACCCTCGGCTTTGGTCGTCGCCTCTGGCGCCGTGGCTGCACCCTCACTCTCTCCTCTTCCTCTTCCTCTTCCTCTTCCTCCTCCTCCTCCCCCCCCCCCCCCCCCCCCCCCCCCCCCCCCCCCCATGCTGCTCGACGACTAGCAACTCCTCGGCCCTTCCCTCTGCTGCTGCAGCTGGCCCTGCATCCACTGCGGGTTGTGGGTGTGGATGCTGCTGCATCGCCAAATGCAGTTCAGCGGCCCCAACCACTGCGCAGAACATAGCCGTTCTGTTCACAGACATTGTGCTAACCTACAGAAGGGTGGTGGGGGCAGAGAAACGGGACATGTTAGACGGAGGTTAGTCGACACCTCGGCAGCCGCCAGCCATGGGATACCAGTGTGTCCCGGTGGCCTGGTCGCGCTGCTGACACGCGGGCAGCCTAACCCCTGGTCACTTTCTGCATCCAACGGCCAGTAAACTATGTCCTCCTCACGGATGCGTCAGTGGCCTGTGTCCGTAAGCCACAGGGCAAACAGCGGCCTTGTCCTTGTGACCGGCACGCCATGGCATGGTGGCAGACATTTTGTTACGGGGTTGGACGGCTCACTCGCTCACTCTCTCCCTAACACCCCCCCCACTCCCACTCCCCCCCCCTCCATCTCCCCCTCCGTCTCCCCCCCCCGTCTCCCCCACTGCCCCCTCCGTCTCCCCCACTGTTCCCGCTCTGGACCCCCCCTCCCGTTCTCAGGGATGCCTTCTCCATTGTGGCCAGACTCGAGCGGTGCGCTGAGCGGTGCGCTGAGCGGTGCGCTGAGCGGTGCGCTCACCTCCTCCAAGCTGTCGTCAGCCAGCATGACTGGTTGACAACTTAAAAAGCAGGTGTGTTTCACGCCATGCAAACAGGGCGCGATGACGTCGGGACTTTGGCCCATCCGGGCCGGTGAATAGCGGGGGAGGGCTATTAGTGGCGAATCTGGTCGTGTCGGGGGTGTGAAGGAGGCGTTTGTCGGGAATGGCGACTCCGAGATTTTGCGGGGTTTGGAGAATAGTGGGAGGGCGTCGGAACAGCGTCGCCGTAAAAATTTACGACCCCCACTATTCTCCGCACCGTTGTGAGTGCGGAGAATCAAGCCCTAAGGGTGCGATTCTCCCCTCGCCGATAGGCCGATTTCCCAGGCCTTTACGGCCGTTTTCACGAACTCCAACACACCTGCTCTCACCATTCGTGAAAACGGCCGCAAAGTGCCGTTCTGGGGAACCATGGCACCGATTGGCACGGCCGCACCACGGCATACGTGGGTTTCATGCATATGCGTGATGACGTCATCTGCGCATGCGCGGGTTGGAGCCGTCCAATCCGCGCATGCGCGGCTGACGTCATCGTTTGCGTCAGCCGCCATTTACTTTAGCGCGCTGCCTTAGCGAAATTCGCTAAGCCCGCGATGCCGAGGTTCACGGGGCCCCGCTGCTAGCCCTGACCGGGGAGCAGAATCGGGTCCCGGAAGGGGGCGCGGAGGCTGCCGTGAAATACGGCCGGTTTCACGGCAGCCTTCACGACTCTCCGCATTTGCGGAGAATCGCGCCCTAAGTCCGGCGCCGGAGTGAAAACCGGAGTGTTTCACTCCGGCGTCGGAGGCCGCTCCCAGCCCCCTATTCTTCCGCCCCCGTGGGGCTAGGAGCGGCGCTGCGTCATTTACGTGCGCCGGGCCTTGGCGCCGTGTAAAAGCGGCACCGTGTAAATGATGCAGCCAGCACCGCGTAAATGACATCACCCGCGCATGCGCAAATTCGCCAGCGGCAACCCGCGCATGCGCGGTTGCCGTCCTCCCCATGGCCGCCCCGCAAGAAGATGTCGGATTGGATCTTGCGGGGTGACGGAGGAAAGGAGGTCCTCCTTCAGAGAGGCCGGCCCGCTGATCGGTGGGCACCGAACGCAGGCCAGACCCCTTTTGAGGCCCCCCCCCCGGTGCAAGAAGCCCCCCGGCGCCGGCGGGAATCTGTCGTGTTGGGCAGGCCGCTCAGCCCATCCGGGCGGGAGAATCGCTGCTTGCCCGTTACAAACGGCGAGCGGCGATTCTCCCAGTGGCCAGCCGTGAATCTCACTATGCCAGTTTGGGGGGGGTGGGAGTATCACGTGCGGATGCCGGGGCGGCGTGGCAGGACTCGCTCGGCGCCCCGGCAATTCCCCCACCCGGTGTGGGGGGGTGGGGGGGGGGGGAAGAATTCCGCCCAGCATGTCTACAAAAACAGGGCAAATCCAATATGGTCAATTAATATCCCCATCAGTTTACTCTCAATCATTAACAAAGTGATGGAAAGTATTGTTGACAGTACAGTCAAGTGCCACTTACTCAGCAACAATTTGCTCACTGATAATCCAGTTCGGATCCACCAGGGTCATTCAGCGTCAGACCTGGTTGCAGCTTTGGTCAAATGTGGGCAAATTAAATAAATTCCAGAAGTGAATGAAGTGACATCAAGGCACCATTTGACCAAGTGTGGCATCATGGAACCCGAACAACACTGAGGTCCATGGTAATCAGGAGCAAAACAAATTACTGGTTGGAGTCATACCTGACACAAAGGAAGATGCTTGTGGCTGTCAGACGTCCAGCATCTCAGCCCCAGACCATCTCTGTCGAAGTTCCTCAGGGTAGTGTCTTGAACCAACTATCTTCAGTTGCTTCATCAACATGCAACATAAGGTTATAAGTAGTCCATTGATGATTGCATGGTGTCATTTCGAACTTCTGAAATGGTCCCACAGCAAATCATGTACGAAATTCAGGATTGAGCTAACAAATGGCAAATGCCAATAACCCCCATAAACTCTGGGCAATGACCATCTTCAACAAGAGAAAATCTGCCCATTTCCCTTGCCTTCAATAACATTACTATCACTGAATCCGACACCATTAACATCTTGAGAGTTACCATTGACTAGAAACTGAACAGTTTCCTGAATACCGTGGCTACAAGAGCAGGTCAGAGGCTGGGAATTCTGCAGTGACTAATTCACCTCCTGACTCTGCACCAAGCCTGTCCACCATTTACAAGGCACTAGTCAGGAGTGTGGTAGAGTGCCTGGATGAGTGCAGCTCCAGCAACATTCAAGATGTCCAACAACATCTGGGACCAAGCAACCCGTTTGATCTGAATCCTACCTGCCACCATAAACATATACTCACTCAACCACCAGTGCACAATGGCAGCCGTATGTACCATATACAAGATGCACTGTAGCAACTTAACAAGCCAACTTCAAGGGCAGCACGGTAGCATTGTGGATAGCACAATCGCTTCACAGCTCCAGGGTCCCAGATTCGATTCCGGCTTGGGTCACTGTCTGTGCGGAGTCTGCACATCCTCCCCGTGTGTGCGTGGGTTTCCTCCGGGTGCTCCGGTTTCCTCCCACAGTCCAAAGATGTGCAGGTTAGGTGGATTGGCCATGATAAATTGCCCTTAGTGTCCAAAATTGCCCTTAGTGTTGGGTGGGGTTACTGGGTTATGGGGATAGGGTGGAGGTGTCGACCTTGGGTGGGGTGCTCTTTCCAAGAGCCGGTGCAGACCCGATTGGCCGAGTGGCCTCCTTCTGCACTGTAAATTCTATGAGAATAGCATATTCTAATCCTGTGACATTCTAGAGAACAAGGACAGCAAATACATGGGAGAACACCACCTGCAAGGACTCCTCCAAGTCACACATCATCCTGACTTGGAAATATATTACCATTCCTCCTGGGTTGCTGGATTAAAATTCTGGAATGCACTCCCTAACAGCTCTGTAGGCATACCTGCACCATGTGGGCAGCAATGGTTCAAGAGGCAGGTGATCAATATCTTCTTGAGGGCAATCAGGGATGGACAATAAATGTTGGCCTAACTTGTGACATTCATATGCGGTATGGTAGCATTGTGGATAGCACAATTGCTTCACAGCTCCAGGGTCCCAGGTTCGATTCCCGGCTTGGGTCACTGTCTGTGCGGACTCTGCACATCCTCCCCGTGTGTGCGTGGGTTTCCTCCGGGTGCTCCGGTTTCCTCCCACAGTCCAAAGATGTGCGGTTTAGGTGGATTGGCCATGCTAAATTGCCCTTAGTGTCCAAAATTGCCCTTAGTGTTGGGTGGGGTTACTGGGTTATGGGGATAGGGTGGAGGTGTTGACCTCAGGTAGGGTGCTCTTTCCAAGAGCTGGTGCAGACCCAATTGGCCGAGTGGCCTCCTTCTGCACTGTAAATTCTATGATCTATGATATTCTAAGAGCAAATAGAAAAATGTAATTCCCACACTTTGACCAAGAGAACCAGAACCAGTCTTCACATTCTGAAGATACGGGATAGACCATTTAGGACTTGAGGAGAAATTTCTTCACCCAGAGAGGGGTGAAGCGATGGAATTTTCTACCACAGAAAGCAATTGCGACCACAATCTCCTGAGGTAGTAGTTGTTTCTCACTCTCATAACGGCAATGAGTCAAACATGTATCATACTTGGCAATGTATTATTCAAGCACTGGTAACATCCATGGCTAACAGATGCTGTCATGGACTCTGAGGTACAACGTTCTGTATCGATGTGTGCTTAATGAGTTACTGATATTAATCCCTTATATAGTGTGCTTAATGAGTTACTGATATTAATCCCTTATAACTAGTATTGTAAATTGCTGTCTCCTGAATATCAATTCCCCTCGTACAGTTTGTCCTTCTTGAAAGTCAAAGTAGGGGTAGATTTTGTGAAGTAAAGTGTTAACATCAGAAGCATACATGATACAGATGTAATAATGACTGAGAAACGTAGATACTAGGAGCAGGATAAGGCCATTCCGTCCTTCGAGCCTACTCCACCATTCATTATCATGGTTGATCATGCAACTGAATAACCTGTTCCCGCTTTCCCCCATAACCTTTGATTCCTTTTCCCCCAGCTATATCTAATTGCTTCTTGACATCATACAATGTTTTGGTCGCAATTGCTTTGTGGTAGAAAATTCCATCGGTTCACCCCTCTCTGGGTGAAGAAATTTCTCCTCATCTAAGTCCTAAATGGTCTATCCCATATCTTCAGAATGTGACCACTGGTTCTGGACTCCACTGCCATCAGGAACATCCATTCTGCATGTACACTGTCTAGTCCTGTTAGAATTTTCTAGGTTTCTATGATGTATCCCCTCATTCTTCTGAACTCCAGAAAATGTAATCCTAACTGACTCAATCCCTTCTCCTATGTCAGTCCTGCCAGCCCAGGAATCAGTCTGGTAAACCTTCACTTCAATCCCTCAGATAAGGAGACCAGCACACAATATTCCAGGTGTAGACTCACCAATTCCCTGTATAATTACAGCAAGACATCTCTGCTCCTGTACTCAAATCCTCTCACTATGAAGACTGGCATACTGGGATGGATAACAATGGTCAGCACTATTACTTCACAGCGCCAGGGACCCGAGTTGGATTCCCAGCTTGGGTCACTGTCTGTGTGGAGCCTGCACGTTCTCCCCATGTCTGCGTGGGTTTCCTCCAGGTGCTCCGGTTTCCTCCCACAAATCCCCAAAATGTGCTTGTTAAAGTCAATTGGACATTCTGAATTCTCCCTCTGTGTACCCGAACAGGTGCAAGACTGTGATGACGAGTTGGATTTTCATAGTAACTTCATTGCAGTGTTAATGTAAGCCTACTTGTGACACTAATAAAGATTATTATTATTATGGATTTTCTTGTCCCCCAGCCGAGTGTTTCTCAGCAGTGTGCCATTTGCTGGTGGCAGAATTCTCTACTCATGCTGTTTGTCAGTGGGATTTCCCATTGAAGCCACGCCACGCCACCGAGGAACCCACAGCCGGGGTGAGCTGCCAGCGGGAACAGAGAGTCCCAACGGCCAGCAAATTCCAGCCATTATTTGCCTTCCTCACCGCCTGCTGCACCTGCGTGTTTAACCTGGTGTACAAGGACACCCAAGTCTTGTTGCACATTCCCCTCTCTTAATCTATAGCCATTCAGATAATAACCTGATTTCCTGTTCAAAGTGGACAGCCTCACATTTATCCACATTATACCACTTCTGCTATTAATTTGCCCACTCACTCAACTTGTCTAAATCACACTGAAGCATCCTCCACACAACTTCCCTTCCACCCAGCTTTGTGTCATCTGCAAATTTATAGATATTACATTTCGTTCCCTCATCCAAATCATTAATATATATTGTTAATCGCTGAGATCCGAGCACTAGTACCCCACTAGTCACAGCCTGTTATTTGGAAAAATACCTGTTTATTCCTACTCTTTGTTTCCTGCCTACCAACCAGTTTTCTATCCATCTCAATACACTATCCCCAACCCTTACGCTTTACATGCTAATATCTTATATGGGACCTTGTGAAGTAAGAGAGATCGGGAAAGAGGAGATGCTCCAACCTCGTGTAGAAGCTCAAATGGGTAAATATTTGCTATAAGTAAAGAGAAATAGTTTTGAGAAAATACAGACTCGAACAGCATACTTTGGGAAATAGGACAATCCCCCAAACTCCCGTCTGGGCCTCAACCACACAACAAAACTGATCTTATGCCATCCAGACTAATGACAACCGGATATTGCATTTCAATCAATTCTTCCACTACAGCATAATTTAGTTATTGCCAGCATGAGTCTTAAAACGTCAAAATTGCTGAATTATTTTTCCAGCGGCAAAATGCGCAAGGCTGGAGAATCCTGAGAAAGGGAATGTGAGCTGCTCCCATTCCTTTGGACGCTTCAGTTACAATACAACATGCAACTTCAGCTGTGAAGAGGGCTTTACATTAAATGGATCAGACAGTGTTCAATGTGGAGCGTCTGGACAATGGACAAAACAGATACCCTCCTGTGAAGGTACCTCTCAGTTTTAAAGCCTGTTTATGTTCCAAAACTGCTTTAAGATTGCAACATTTCTAAGGATATTGGTACTGTGTAGTAAGTCTAATGTATAACACAAATTTACATTTACATTGCAATAGCACTGCAACATGCATTGTTGTTTATAAGTCCTCTTTTCTGATTTAATTATCTGGTTAGGTATGCCAGCATTATCGAGCTGTCTCACCAGGCTGATTTACTGAGTCACTGGTTGCCAGAAGAGATACCAGCATTGGAGGTGGCACTGGTAATATAGTAATGGGATTGCCACCTCTTTAGATGGGTCTCATTAGTTTGCTGTCCTGCTGTTGGAACCAACAATTCTACGGACACGGGCTTGTAGGATTAGAATAGCGGTTTTAATATACTTACAACAGAGCCAGCCTGTTAGCCGTTGAACTTTCGGTGAATTGGCCGGCTGACCCTGTGGCACTGATCTTTATACAGCAGCTCCCGGGGGAGGAGTCCTGGGCGGAGCCAAGGGAGAAGCCCCGTACAACTCTTGAGCATTCCCAGAGCTACTCCCCCTGGAGGTCAGGTAGTGCAACTGCACTTACAATATAGACACATGTATATACAGATTATAATCCGGTGTGAATCACATTCACCACACCTGCAATGGCAGTTCAGGCTGTCAGCAGTGGCAACAGTGTAAATCAGATATAGACAGTTATTGTTGTTTAATTCTCATGGATATGAGGTGTAAATGTGCAGAAATGGCACTCATGTTACAAAAAATGGAAGTAAAATGTAATAAATTATTGCTGACACATATACAAATATGAAATATTATTCCTTGTGTACCTGTATATTTAGAAGCCAGGATTCCTTATTTTACTTTTGCCAATTGTCCTGTTATGTCTCAGTTACTGGGTTACTGCCTTAAGGGATAAATACAAACTGCTGTAATTGTTACATCCATGAAACAAAGCTGAAGCTTATATGGTAAAAACATATGATCGCTGGATGACAAAAGACCAAAACCCACATAGCTAGCCTTCTATCACCCTTTTATTGGTATGATACAATATGTTGTTGCTTATTACAGGGTAAAATACCTTCCGGCATCAGCATATTTGGAAATTGAAGGGTTGTGGTCAGTGATAGCCTGCTCCTTTGCATGGTGTACTATTGTTACCTATACCAATGGAATCTATCCAGAGATCACTGTGATGGTGTAAACTCCGGTTCCACTGTTCTGACTCAAAAGCAGAAATGGAGTAACTGAGTTTTTAACAGCACAGTAATTGATCATTATTACTGAACAATCTATTTGACCTGAAATTTTATTTTATGGATTCCCTCAGAAGAAAATAAATGATGCATTTTTAAAAATTGTATTTATTTCAAATAATTTTTATCTGCTTTTCTTTTTTATACTTTTTCCTTAAATCCATGTATATGTTCCAATCTTTATCTAGCTTCCTGTCCAATGATTTAAATGTCATTTATATTTTCTACTTTTTAAAATTTCTGCTTTGCGATCCACATGTCTCAGTCCGGGGTCACAATTTCCAGCCCCACGCCCTCGTGCACAGACCTGCAAATCGCGGGAGGGGTCATAGCATGTTCTTCGGGATTCTCCCCATCATTGTGCCCCGAAGTAATCTGCTTCTTGCCCAGTGAGGGTGTGATTCTGATTAAATCGTCACTTAAAAATGTTGGGCTGGATTCACGTTTGGGAGACTAAGTCCCCACGCCGGAGTGAAAACGGTGGTGTTTAACGCCACCTGCTCCAGGGGGAGGGTGGATAGCAGCCAGGCAGTGTAGAGCTCCCAGGTCTAGTTGCCGATACGGCCCGGAGCATTGCTGGGTGTGTGGTCGCGCATGCGCATGGCGGCGGCCTGCAGCAGTCACGGCGTCCTTCATGGCAGACGCAACCTGCGGACCTGGACCGCAAAAATAGTGCCCCCCCTTCAGCCGCTCGCACACCCTGGACCGCCCCCCAGTAGTGCCCCCAGTCCTGAGTGAAGCCCTCCCTGCCCGCGGATCGGCCCTCCCCGGGCCGATGGATACAGTGTACGGTACACTGTTTCCCACCGCCGGGAAACATGTGGCCAGGAGGCTGGAGAGTCCAGCCTTTTGAAATCTTGGGGGAGAATTCCACCTCAAGATCCTTCAATCTGTTAGGTTCATGAGCCTCCGTGCTGCCTACAGATGACTTAGTTCCTCTGCAGAGGCTGCCAAATTCAAGTAGACATTCAAGCAGCATCAACCCACTGACCAGCCACCAAAGCTCTCCAGGCAATGTATACATAAGATAATGGCAAAAACCAGGGGTTGGATTCTCCGTTTCTGCGGCTAAGTGCCGGTGTGAAACGAGAATCCGCAGGAGGTTCACAACCGGAAAATCGGCGCGAACCCCACAAATCCCAGTACCGGTGAGGGGCTAGCACCGGCGCCACGTGAAACACCCGTGGATTGCGCCGGAAAGGGCCGGAGAATGGCCGGGTCCCGCGTCACGCATGCGCCGGGCTGACGACCTGCACTGGACACGCCGTATAACATGGCGCCGGCCGTGTACAAACCCTAACCCGCCAACCGTGGCCCCTTAGCCTACCCCCTGGCCATGCCCCCCCCCCCCCCCCACCAGTCCCCCCAGCCCTAGCAGAAGCCCGCCAAGCCAGCGGCACGGATCCCGGCCAAGTATGGCAGCGCTGGACACAGTCCGCAGTCAGCACGCCGGGTTCCCGACTGCTGGGACAACATGTAGTCCGCACCGTCGGGAACTCGGCCCATCGGTGGCAGAAAAGAACAACCACGTGAGACTGTTACCTCAGGGAGCCTGGAGATAGTCGGCGTAATGGATAGTCACATTTGTAGTAGCTCTTAGATAATTTAGAATAGTTAGTAGTTTTTGATCAGTTTCTTATGGTTATCTAACCCACATTATTGGTTAACAATAAACATTTAACTAGTCACAAACTAGACATTCTCTCATGCACTTATTCTGACCAGCCAAGCACCAGAATATAACATGGTATGAGAATTGGTTTTGAAGATCTAACAAGATACCAGGATTGGTTCTGAAGTTCGAAAAAGACAAGATAACAGAGAAGAAAGAAGAAAAAGAATTTCTACTGACCACGTAGAGTACTCACAGATATCACTCAACACACTACTGGGCATTAAAGTCAATGGTGGAAGGTCTGAAGACACCACACCAGCTTCGAGTCACTGGTAATGAAGATGCGAATTGGCGCGCTTTTAATCAGCAATTCACACACTACATAGCAGCTCTAGGTCTTCAGGCACAGCCTGATAAATGGAGAATAGCATTGCTGCTCACTGTTACAGGGGCACAGGTGATAGAAATATTTAAAACCTTTGTATTCGATAATGAAGCTGATAAAAATAACTTCGATGAAGCCATAAAGAAATTCGACCGCCATTGCACACCAAAAAACCCGAAACATTAGAGCGTTATATTTTTCGCACGTGTACACAGCAGGCAGACGAATCATTTGACAGCTTTTAACAGACTTGAGGTTAAAGGCTCAGACATGTAACTTTGCAACTTTGCAAGCATCGATGATCCATGATCAAATTGTGTTCAGGATTAGTAATGACAAAGTTCGGGAGACAATGTTGAGGGAGACTAAACTCTCGCTTGACTTCAGTCTCATTTATACACAAGGAAAAAATCTCGTCATAGCTGGCACTTTCTTGAGCTACGGACATGAAGGAAGAACAGCGTATGGATGAGGATGTGTAGTACACGTGAATATTGTGACAGAATCCCTTCCAGTATCCGATAAGAAGTCAAAACTAATCAGAGGCATTGGGGGCGAGGGCTTCGGCTATGGATCAGCATGTCCAAGGCCTGGGGCAAGGCCCAGGACAGGATTGCTGCCTCACAGGCAGACATGTGCCAAAGCCACCTAGAAATTGCAGCGGCGCTCCTGAGCGTGGCCCAGTCACAGCAGGCCATGGCTGACGTGGCACAGACCCAGAGGGAGGTGGCTCAGTCACTGGCTGATGTGACACAGGCTCAGAAAGTGGAGGCACAGTCAATGGGGAGTGTGGCGTAGTCCCAGATTGCGATAGTTCACTCCCTGTGCCCCATGACTGCGAGTATGCAGATCCTGGCTCAGACCAGAGCAAGCCTCCAGGACTGGCAGCGCCAGGTGGCAGGGGAGTCTCAAGGGATAGCTCCGCTCGCACCCCCGTCCCATGGAGTAGCCTGGGGGATATCGGGCACCCCGTGGAAGGAGGAAGTGATGAGCCTGCGCCGGTGACTCCCGCAGGGGAGGTACCGGTACCCATCCAGGTCCGGTCGCCACAGAAGTTGCCTGCCAACAGGGACCCAGGTAGCAGGGCAGGAATTGCAGCAGGCCGCCTCCACTCCTGATGTACTGTCTGGGGACCCGCCTAGACCCAGCGTTAGGACTCGTAAGGCCAGAAGGTTGGACACCAGTTAAGTTGGCATGGGTGCAGGGCACAGTTTAGGTATAGGGGCTAGGGCACGTATCTGTAAATATTTGTGCATATTAAATACCTGTTAACACTGTTACAACCTGCCTCGGTGCTCTGTCAGATGGGTATGAGAGATGGGCTGGTCTGGGCAGGCCAGAGAATGAGTGTGGGGGGGGGGGGAAATGGGCAGACATTGTGGGTGGCTGAGCTCCCCACCTTTCCACCCGACTAATGGTCACACACCAGCTGCACATTCATCGAGTGGAAACCCTTTCGGTTTGTGAAGAGTGGCCGGTCATCTGCAGGTGCTCGTAGAGGGACTTGCATCCTGTCAATCATCCCTTGGACCCAGGGCATCTCGGTGATGATGGCAAACCCGGCTGACCGGACATCTTGGTGGATGACATTGAAATGCACGTATTGTGCCAACTGGGCATATAGGACCTTTGTGACAGCACGGTGCACCAGTGCACCGAATTCTGTGAGATCACAGACAGGTCCCCAGTCAGCGCCTAGAAGGAGCCCATGACATAAACATCCAGGGTGACTGTCACCTTGACGGCCACCGGGAGTGGGTGTCCTGACCCATACCCCCACGGTGCCAGGTGGGCTACCATCTGGCAGGTATGTTGCAGTGTCTCTCTGCCGGAATCTTCAACGGCATGCCCGGTCTTGCAAGTCCTCGAATGACACGTGAGGCCTTATGTGGCGCCTCCTTTCACCTCCTCCTCGGCCTGTTGGGCAGCTGGCTCTCCATCCTGAGCATCGCTGTATATTCCGCTGCTGCAGGCTCCACTGCTGCACGCTCCCTCCTCCTCGAACAGCTCCAGCGCGTACAGCCACAAGGCATCCCCCAGACTGCAGCGATTAGGAGGAAGGCCATCGTTGTTGGTTGTATTCCAATATCCATTGCCTGCAGGGGGTGAAAGGCCAACATAGAACATAGAACATAGAACAGTACAGCACAGAACAGGCCCTTCGGCCCTCAATGTTGTGCCAAGCCATGATCACCCTACTCAAACCCACGTATCCACCCTATACCCGTAACCCAACAACACCCCCCCTTAACCTTACTTTCATTAGGACACTACGGGCAATTTAGCATGGCCAATCCACCTAACCCGCACATCTTTGGACTGTGGGAGGAAACCGGAGCACCCGGAGGAAACCCACGCACACAGGGGGAGGACGTGCAGACTCCACACAGACAGTGACCCAGCCGGGAATCGAACCTGGGACCCTGGAGCTGTAAAGCATTTATGCTAACCACCATGCTACCCTGCTGCCCACATGTTAGCATGGTTCCTACCCTTGTGCCCAACCAGATCCAACGGGCTAAACGGTTGGCACTGCGGACACCATGGGTACTCTGGCACTGGTGCTCGTCCGTGTTTTCATAGGTACCATCAGCTGGCGCTGCCCATGCCAGCGGTTCACTTTGTGGCCCCTGCCTGGTGCCCCTGTAGTGGCTGACATGGCCGCTGCCCTGGGTGGGTCGGCCGGTTGGGTGGAGGTGATGGTATGGCGGAAGGTGGGTGAAGGGTAGTGGCTGGGGGGCAGGTATGATGGGGTGGGGACACCCATACAGCCTGTGTGACTCTGCAGAGCCAGGGGCCAAGGTGGGCAGTCATTGGGTTGAGCAACAAGATAGCTGCTTTGCAGGCTGGGCAATGGTGATGCATTGCCTGGACACTGCCACAATCACGTCAGGGGGTTTAATCCGTCACAGGGCCCGTTTTCCCAGCCAGCCAGTGTCAGGCCCGATATCCCATGGTCGCGCCTCTCTGTGTCCTAGCCCCTCTCTCTCTCTCTCATCAGCCATCATGCCGGTTTCACAAATTTAAAAAACACAAAGAACCTCGCTGTTGGGAATTCAGCCCATCAGAGGCAGAGAATGACGGAGGCACCGGAGAATACCCGGTCTGACCTGCTAACAATGTTCCAGAATACATTGACACCGCTAGCGAGGCAATGGAAAATTGCGGTTTCACCTGAAACTGCGGCCTGCTGCGATTTCGGCGTCAGAACCGAATCTCCGCCCAATCGCGCTTCCGGATTTCGGCTTCAGCAGATGGAGAATCCCAGCCCGCATGTTTCAATAAGATCATCTCTCATTCTTCTAATCTCCAGTGTGTTTAGGCCCAACCTGCTCTAACACTTTCTTCAGAAGATAACCCATTGTAGCCAGGAATGAGCCAAGTCAACAGTTGAGTATTCATGCAAAAGATTGATATTATATAACAAACTGCAAATTCTATTTCAGTTAGAAAATGCGAGACACTGACACAGCCTGAACATGGGGCGATGAACTGTTCCCATCCCATTGGGAACTTTAGCTACACCTCAACATGTGGATTTTGATGCCCTGAAGGGTTTGTGTTATCTGGAACAAACTGGCTGGAGTGTGGTACCTCTGGACAATGGACAGCAAAGACCTCGAGTTACATTCTCTGTCTGCTTAAGTAAAGATACTGCTCAGAATAAAAGGTTTTGTCCTGTTAAAGTTACAAACCTGGTTGCTCTAGCTTATCGGACTCGAGCTAAGAGCTCAGTCAATTAGCTACATCTAATTTCACTGCTGTTGCGACTCTGGGGCAAGTGTGGCTGGAATTGACCATCCACTTGTTGTGATCTGTACATCTGTACATACACCATGGACTACAGACAGCCGTAATAGCCACAGTATCACGAGAGGGCAGCATCAGAGACGATCCAGCCCAAGGCAGGATCTGCCTCTTTCAGAAGCACCAACGGTGAGCAGCAACAGACAGAGACAGCTCAGCATAGGCAGTTTATCTTAGTTTCACTGGTCATACCTCTTGACTGTATTATATCTAGTTAAGCTCTGGAAACAGAACAAACCCATTGAATAAAATATTTGTGTTAACTGGAAGTCTACAACCTTTATTCAGACTTAGAGAATAACATAGCACTAGCCCAGGGTGCGGTAACAGGAACAACATACGAATATATGAATTAGGATCCGGAGTAGACCATTTGCCTGTTCCGCCTATTCCACCATTTGCTGTGATGCAGATGCTGCCAGATATGCTTCCTGTCTGTTTTTATTTCAAATCTCCAGCATCTGCAGTATTTCACTTTCATGATTAGATCATGTCTGATCTGAATGTGGCCTCAACTCCATTTTCCTGTCTGTCCTTGCTGCCATTGCCTCTCAAAAAAGAATCTTACTTGGTATTGAATATATTCAGTGATCCTGCCTCTACTGTTCTCCTGAGGAAACAAATTCTACCGACTACTGACCCTGTCCGAGAAAACAAATCTCCTCATCTCCATCTTAAATGGGTGACACCTTATTTTTAAGCTTTGTCCAGGAGTAGTTTTGCCCAAAGGTGGGTCCTCCCAGCGTTCACCCATCCAAGATTCCTCAGGATCTTCTATGTTTCAATAAGATCATCTCTCATTCTTCTCAACTCCAGTGAGTTTAGGCCCAACCTGCTCAACCCCTTTCTTCAGAAGATAACCCCTTGTAGCCAGGAATGAGCCAAGTCAGCAGTTGAGTATTCATGCAAAAGATTGATATTATATAACAAACTGCAAATTCTATTACAGCTAAAAAATGTGAGACACTGACACAGCCTGAACATGGGGCGATGAACTGTTCCCATCCCATTGGGAACTTTAGCTACACCTCAACATGTGGTTTTTGGTGCCCTGAAGGGTTTGTGTTATCTGGAACAAACTGGCTGGAGTGTGGTACCTCTGGACAATGGACAGCAAAGACCCCGACCTGCAAAGGTAACATATCGGCACCCAAACCATCACTGACACTGCAGTTTCTCCCTATTTCCTGGGAGGAACTAATTAGGTGAATCATGCTTCTTCTCAATGTACAGAAAGAGCTCAATTTATGCGTCCTCAGCCACGAAGTTGGCTGGAGCATTGTTGGAGTTTTCAAAGAAGCCCAGGAATTTCCCACACATGACTCCAAACCTGATTGTGGGCATGGTGTGGGCAGTTGGACTGAAGGCTTGTCAGCCCTTCCCAGTGACTCCTACCCTGCACTCCAGCAGATGATCAGGATTTCAAATCACTGTTACCTTTCTCAGAAACCCAGTAAATCTGTATCCATCCCAATATTCTTTGACAGAGTACTCCCAGTTACATTCTCTGTCTGTTTAAGTAAAGATACTGTTCAGAATAAAAGGTTTTGTCCTGTTAAAGTTACAAACCTGGTTGCTCTAGCTTATCAGATTCGAGCAAAGAGCTCAGTCAATTAGCTACATCTAATTTCACTGCTGTTGCGACTCTGGGTCAAGTGTGCCTGGAATTGATCATGCACTAGCCCAGGATTTCGTAACAGGAACAACATACGAATAGATGAATTAGGAGCCGGAGTAGACCATTTGCCTGTTCCGCCTATTCCACCATTTGCTGTGATGCAGATGTTGCCAGATATGCTTCCTGTCTGTTTTTATTTCAAATCTCCAGCATCTGCAGTATTTCACTTTCATGATTAGATCATGTCTGATCTGAATGTGGCCTCAACTCCATTTTCCTGTCTGTCCTTGCTGCCATTGCCTCTCGAAAAAGAATCTTACTTGGTATTGAATATATTCAGTGATCCTGCCTCTACTGTTCTCCTGAGGAAACAAATTCTACCGACTACTGACCCTGTCCGAGAAAACAAATCTCCTCATCTCCATCTTAAATGGGTGACCCCTTATTTTTAAGCTTTGTCCACGAGTACTTTTGCCCAAAGGTGGGTCCTCCCAGCGTTCACCCATCCAAGATTCCTCAGGATCTTCTATGTTTCAATAAGATCATCTCTCATTCTTCTAAACTCCAGTGAGTTTAGGCCCAACCTGCTCAACCCCTTTCTTCAGAAGATAACACCTTGTAGCCAGGAATGAGCCAAGTCAGCAATTGAGTATTCATGCAAAAGACTGATATTATATAACAAACTGCAAATTCTATTACAGTTAAACAATGTGAGACACTGACACAGCCTGAACATGGGGCGATGAACTGTTCCCATCCCATTGGGAACTTTAGCTACACCTCAACATGTGGTTTTTGGTGCCCTGAAGGGTTTGTGTTATCTGGAACAAACTGGCTGGATTGTGGTACCTCTGGACAATGGACAGCAAAGACGCCGACCTGCAAAGGTAATATATCGGCACCCTGCAGTTTCTCCCTATTTCCTGAGAAAAACTAAGCAGGTGAATCATGCTTCTTCTCAATGTACAGAATGAGCTCTATTTCTGTGTCCTCGGACACGAGGCCGACTGGAGAGCTGTAGGAATTTTCAAAGAAGCCCAGGAATTTCCCACACATGACTCCAAAGCTGACTGTGGGCATGGTGTGGGCAGTTGGACTGAAGGCTTGTCAGCCCTTCCCAGTGACTCCTACCCTGCATTCCAGCAGATGATCAGGATTTTAAATCACAGTTACCTTTCTCAGAAACCCAGTAAATCTGTATCCATCCCAATATTCTCTGACAGAGTACTCCCAGCTACATTCTCTGTCTGTTTAAGTAAAGATACTGTTCAGAATAAAAGGTTTTGTCCTGTTAAAGTTACAAACCTGGTTGCTCTAGCTTATCGGACTCTAGCAAAGAGCTCAGTCAATTAGCTGCATCTAATTTCACTGCCGTTGCTGATGTGTTTGGTCAGATGTGTCTACGAGGACTGCGTTTACTGCAGTAGTGAGAGAGACAGTCTTCCAACGCTTGAAGAAATGCAACTCGGTTTTATTGAACACTTAACTATAATACATGCTTTAACTGTGGGTTGACACTATGCTGACTTGACTGGAGACCTGAAGCTAACCTGCCCAGACTATCTGACTACCACATGATGTTTGTTCTAGCTGCTGCTCACGAGCTCTGACTGTCTCAGAGGCTGGATCCCGAGAGAGCGGGAAAGCTAGTGCCCTCTGGCTTCCTAGTGGTCGGGTCCTGTCTGATTGGCTGCTGTGTTCTGTGTGTTAACTGGAGATCCTGTGTGTCAATCACTTCCTGTCTGCACACCATCCTATACGTGGATGTATATTATGACATCTCCCCACCCCCACTTTTTTTAATGTTTTTTTTTGTTAAAAAATGTGTTCAGGTCAATAAATAGTGAGTGTGTGTACAGGAGCCTGACTATGTACAAAATATGCTAACGTATTTACATGGGAAGGTGTCTAGTGCAAATGGAGGGCAGATAACACGAAAAAAAACAATATGTACACGATGAGATAACAAGGTAATGCAACATTCAATCTATAAATTCAGTCTCTGTGGCGGGCGACAAATTCTGGTTGACCGCCTCAAGGGTGGGTCAGGGGCCGCCTGCACTTAAACTTGGTAACTGCCTCCAATGCAGAGGTCGGTAGAATAACTGGCAGATTGGTGGCCTAGTGGAAGGGCGCGTCCTGACGAACCAGCGTGTGAGGCGGGACATCACGGTTAGGTGGCGGGCATGGAGCCGCCGCAGTGCCCGCCTATTATGCCGAAGAAAGGAGCCATCAGGCATGGAACGAGGAACGATCTCGGGGCCACTTGTTTGACCACCACAGCTGTGGCAGACCTGCCACCGTCAGGTAGCTGAACACGAACTCGGTCAGCAGGGACCAGGTCAGGGAGATCTGTGGCATGGGCGTCGTACGCAAACTTGTAGTGGGCCTGATACTGTGCATCCTCTGTAGGACCGGGAAATAGTCAAGGTTCGGAATGTGGATAGCCGGCACCGTCGCTCGCAGTGTGCGGTTCATTAGGAGCTGCGCTGGGGACAGGCCAGCGGACAAAGGAGTCGCCCTGTGGGCTAACAGCGCCAGGTTAAAATCAGAACCCGAGTCAGCAGCTTTGCACAACAGTCTTTTAACGATGTGGACACCTTTTCCAGCCTTGCCATTCGACTGGGGGTAGTGGGGGCTTGATGTGACGTGCCGAAAATTGTACAGCCGGGCAAAATCTGTCCACTCCTGGCTGAAGAAGCAAGGGCCGTTGTCACTCATAACTGTGAGTGGGACGCTATGCTGGGCAAAAGTCTCCTTGCATGCCTTGATTACTGTTGCTGAGGTGAGGTCAGTCAGTTTGACCACCTCGGGGTAGTTGGAAAAGTAGTCCACTAGGAGGACATAGTCTTGGCCCTTGGCATGGAACAGGTTAACACCAACTTTGGACCATGGGGAGGTCACCATTTCATGCGGCTGTAGTCTCTTTAGGCTGAGCCGGCTGGAACCTTCGACACGTTGGGCAATTGAGGACCATGTTGGCGATATCCTGGCTGATGCCTGGCCAATATCCTGCCTCTCGGGCTCGACGGGGACATTTTTCGTCCCCCAGGTGACCCTCGTGGATTTGGACGAGGATCAGCTCTCGCATGCTCTGTGGGATCACAATTCTGTCCAGCTTCATTAGTATGCTGTCTACCACTGCTATATCGTCCTTTACATTATAAAACTGGGGGCACTGCCCATTTTGCCAACCATCCGTGAGATGTCGCATGACCCGCTGGAGTAAAGGATCCCTGGCCGTCTCCTGACGAATTTACACGACCCTTTCATCAGTGGCCGGAAAGTTGGAGGCACAGAATTGCACCTGCGCGTCTATTTGACAGACAAAGTCCGTCTGCTCACACGGTGTGGTGATAGATCTGGAGAGTGCATCGGCAATAATGAGCTCTTTGCCCGGGGTGTAGACCAGGTCGAAATCGTAGCGGCGGAGTTTGAGGAGGATACGTTGTAGCCGTGGCGTCAGGTCATTGAGGTTGTTTTGGATAATGTGAACCAATAGCCTGTGGTCCGTCTCGACTGTGAATTTGGGGAGGCCATACACATAATCATGGAACTTGTCGATCTCTGTGAGGAGGCCCAGTCATTCTTTTTCAATCTGAGCGTATCGTTGCTCAGTGGGTGTCATGGCTCTAGAGGCATATGCGACTGGGCCCCAGGAGGAGGAGTCATCCCGCTGGAGGAGCACTGCCCCAATGCCAGCCTGGCTCGCGTCGGTGGATATTTTTGTCTCCTTGGCGGGGTCGAAAAATGCCAAGGCCCTGGTGAGTTTTGCCCTGAGCTCACGGGTAGCCACTGGAAATCCGTAGTTTTTTTAACGAGATGGCTGAGAGCTGTGGTGTATGATGCAAGGTTGGGGATAAACTTCCCAAGGAAGTTGACCATCCCTAGGAAGCGGAGGACCGCCTTCTTGTCCTCCGGGGTCTTCATGGCGTTGATCGCCGACACCTTGTCTGCATCTGGCTGCACAGCGAACTGCAAAATGTGGTCGCTAAGGAATTTGATTTCTGATTGACCAAACGAGCATTTGGCTCTGTTGAGTCAGAGGCCATGCTCATGGATCCTGTGAAACACCCGCTTGAGGCGATCAATGTGCTCCTGATGAGTTGTGGACCAGATAATGATATCATCGACGTACACTCGCACCCCCTCGATGCCCTCCATCATTTGTTCCATTTTGCGGTGGAACATCTCTGAGGCTGAGATGATGCCAAAGGGCATTCGGTTGTAACAGTAGTGACCGAACGGGGTGTTAAATGTGCACAGCTTTGGACTGGATGTGTCCAGATGTATTTGCCAAAACCCCTTGGAGGCGTCCAGCTTCGTGAAGAACTTGGCATGAGCCATCTCGCTGGTTAGCTCTTCTCGTTTAGGTATTGGGTAGTGTTCCCTCATGATGTTACGGTTCAAATCTTTGGGGTCGATACAGATTCAAAGTTCCCCTGACGGCTTTTTGACACAAACCATGGAGCTAACCCAGCCCGTGGGTTCCGTGACCTTAGAAATGATGGCCTGGTCCTGGAGGCCTTGCAGCTGCTGCTTGAGGTGGTCCTTAAGGGGTGCCGGCACCCGACGTGGTGCGTCGACCAGGGGGTTGGCATTTGGCTTCAACAGGATTTTGTATCGGTATGGGAGTGTGCCCTTAGCTTTGAACACGCTATGGTATTGCGCTATGATGTCATCGAGTTGAGCTTGGAAGTTACCATCTGGTGAGGCTGTTGCCTGTGAAGACGACATGGTGTGAACCCGCTGCACAAGGTTCAGGAGTTTGCAGGCCCGAGCACCGAGCAGGGAAGCTCTGTTGGTTCCGACAATTTCAAAACGCAGCGATGCTTTTGAAGAACAATGGGACACCGCAAGCTGGCATGAGCCACTGGCAGCAATGGCATTGCCATTGTAGTCGAGGAGCTGGCAGGCCGGTGGAAGAATGCTTGGCTTGACGCGGATGGTGTCAAGGTCAGACTTTGAAATGAGGTTCGCTGAATCGCCGGTGTCCAGCTTGAAGCGTTTGCGAGCCTTGTTAACCGTAAGGATGGCACAGCACTCGTCGTCTGGATCAATGCTCATTATTGGGAGTTGTTTCACCATCGTTGATAAAGGCAGCGTATGCTTGGTGATGATGCCCACCCGGAATGGGGATGTGAGACCCTCGGTGTCGGGATCTGGAAGAATGTCGGAGTCCGCAACGGGTTGCTGTACTGATCGGACGCTCCTGCTGTGGCTGGGATCGCTGTGTGTTGGGCAGTGGAGCAGATCTGCAAAGGGCTGCGTAGTGGCCAAGCTTGCCACACTGGAGACAGTGTCGAGATTTTGTGGGACATTGCCACTTTAAATGGGTGGAGCCACAATTGGAACACGTCATGGCGCCGACGTCAGGACGTTCCGTGCGCCGCCGCGCATGCGCGGTGCGGTCGAACGACGTACGCACTTGCGCGGTTCGGTCGTCGGCCTCACCTTCCCATTGGTTGTGGTGTGCATGCACAGGAACCCGGGAAAAGCGCGCGAAATGGCCGCCCTCATCGGTTTTGCCGTGCCGTTTCTGCCGCCCTGATATGGGAATACCGGTTGTTCGCTTGCTCGTGGAGGACGCAGGTTTTGATGGCGATGGTAAGGGTGAGCTGCATAACTTTTCGGAGCTGCTGGCGAAGGGGATCGGAGTGGACCCCGAAAACGATATGATCCCGGATCATGGAATCGGAAGTGGAGCCATAGTTGCAGGACTGCGCGAGGATGCGGAGATAGGTTAAAAAGGACTGAAAAGGTTCATCTTTACCCTGAAGTTTCTGCTGGAATACATAGCGTTCAAAGCTCTCATTGACTTCGATGTCACAGTGGCTGCCAAACTTCAGCAGGACTGTTTTAAACTTCGTCTTGTTCTCGCCTTCAGCAAAGGTGAGGGAGTTGTAGATGTGGATAGCGTGGTCCCCGGCTGTAAAAAGAACGAGTGCGATCTTCCTGACATCCGATCCGGCTTCAAGGTCGGTGGCTTCAAGATAGAGCTGGAACCTCTGCTTGAAAATCTTCCAGTTTGCACCGAGGTTGCCGGAGACACGGAGCTGCGGGGGAGGGCGGACGCTGTCCATGTTACCGGATGGCTGATCGCTGGTCAAAGGCAGATTATCTCAAGGTAGGTCCGTCAAACTCGAGCATGACTCACTGGTACCATGATGTGTTGGGTAAGATGGGTCTACGAGGACTTCATTTACTGCAGTGATGAGAGAGACAGGCTTCCAACACTTGAAGAAATGCAACTCAATTTTATTGAACATTTAACTATGATACATGCTTTAACTGTGGGTTGACACTATGCTGACTTGACTGGAGACCTGAAGCTAACCTGACCAGACGATCTTACTACCACATGGGATTATTATTTAAACAATAAAATATTAAAGCATGCTGCTGTGCAGAGAGACCTGGGTGTGCTAGTGCATGAGTCACAGAAAGTTGGTTTACAGGTGCAACAGGTGATTAAGAAGGCAAATGGAATTTTGTCCTTCATTGCTAGAGGGATGGAGTTTAAGACTAGGGAGGTTATGCTGCAATTGTATAAGGTGTTAGTGAGGCCACACCTGGAGTATTGTGTTCAGTTTTGGTCTCCTTACTTGAGAAAGGACGTACTGGCACAGGAGGGTGTGCAGAGGAGATTCACGAGGTTAATCCCAGAGCTGAAGGGGCTGGATTACGAGGAGAGGTTGAGTAGACTGGGACTGTACTCGTTGGAATTTAGAAGGATGCGTGGGGATCTTATAGAAACATTTAAAATTATTAAGGGAATAGATAGGATAGATGCGGGCAGAACTAGGGGGCATAGCCTCAAAATAAGGGGAAGTAGATTTAGGACTGAGTTTCGGAGGAACTTCTTCACCCAAAGGGTTGTGAATCTATGGAATTCTTTGCCCAGTGAAGCAGTTGAGGCTCCTTCATTAAATGTTTATAAGGTAAAAACAGATAGTTTTTTGAAGAAAAAAGGGATTAAGGGTTATGGTGTTCGGGCCGAAAAATGGAGCTGAGTCCACAAAAGATCAGCCATGATCTCATTGAATGGCGGAGCAGGCTCGAGGGGCCAGATGACCTACTCCTGCTCCTAGTTCTTATGTTCTTATGTTCTTATGGTGTTGTTCTAATTGCTGCTCACGAGCTCTGACTGTCTCAGAGGCTGGATCCCGAGAGAGCGGGAAAACAAGTGCCCTCTGGCTTTGAGTGGTCCTGTCCTGTCTGGTGATTGGTTGCTGGGTTCTGTGTTTTCACTGGTGATCCTGTGTGTCAATCACTGCCTGTCTGCACACCATCCTATACGTGGATGTATATTATGACAGTTGCGACTCTGGGTCAAGTGTGGCTAGAATTGACCATGCACTAGCCCAGGATATCGTAACAGGATCAACATACGAATATATGAATTAGGAGCCGGAGTAGGCCATGTGCCTATTGAACCATTTGGTGTGATGCAGATGCTGCCAGAAATGTTTCCAGTTTGTTTTTATTTCAAATCTCCAGCATCTGCAGTATTTTGTGTCATAATATATACCAGTATATCATGGTGCAGACACACACTGATGGACACACACAGGGACCAATCAACATGTACAAACACCGCAGCCAATCACCAGTTAGAATACACACACTAGGGGCAGCACGGTGGCCTAGTGGTTAGCACAACCGCCTCACGGCGCTGAGGTCCCAGGTTCGATCCCTGCTCTGGGTCACTGTCCGTGTGGAGTTTGCACATTCTCCCCGTGTCTGCGTGGGTTTCGCCCCCACAACCCAAAAATGTGCAGAGTAGGTGGATTGGCCACGCTAAATTGCCCCTTAATTGGAAAAAATAATTGGCTAATCTAAATTTATAACAAAAAAGAATACACACACTATAAAGGCAGAGGGCACCACAGTTCCTGCTCATTCTGGGTGCTGCCTCTGAGTGTAACAAGAACTCATCCAGCCCAGCACAGACTTAAAACACGTGCTGAGAGAATCAACTGGTTCGGACAAGGCTTAGGTCTCTAGTTTAAGTTAGCATCATTTAGACCCACAGTCATCGTGTGTTAGTTAGTTAGAAGTAGTTAATAAAATTGAATTGAACCTTCATAAGTGTTGGAAGTGTCTGTTCATCTCTCAAGTCTACACTAGCCAACACTTCATGATACCAGGAGTTGAGGGATGCTCGCACTTCTGAGACCTACCTTTCAGTGATCTGCCTTCCACCAGTCTCGCGCCATCCTACAGAATGGACTCCGTTCGCCCGCCGCCGCCTCTCCGCATTGCAGGGAATCTGGGCTTGAACTGGAAACTTTTCAAACAGCGCTTCCAGCTGTACCTCGAAGCCAGGGACCTGGAAGCTGCCTTGGACGCACGGAACATTGCTCTCTTCCTCTTCACAGCCGATGACCACGCTCTCCACATTTACAACTCACTCACCTTCGATGAGGGGGAGGACAAATCGAAGTTCAAGACCATAATTCAGAAGAATTCAGGGTAAGGACGAGCCTTTCCAGTCCTTTATCACCCACCTCCGCGTCCTTGCGCAGTCCTGCAACTACGGGTCCACCTCTGACTCCATGCTCCGTGACCAGATTGTTTTTGGTGTTCAATCTGAGCCCCTGCGCCAGCAGCTACTAAAAGTAAAGCAGCTCACTCTCTCCACGGCCATTGAGACCTGTGTACTTCAAGAACATGCCTCCATGCGCTACTCCTGCATCCAGGCCGCTGAAACGGCGCGGCAAGCCCCTTACGAGGCAGAATGGGTCCAAATGATTAAATCTTTTCAGGCTCTGGATCTGAACGATGGCGGCCATTTTGCGTGCTTTTCGCGGAGTCCCGCGCTTACACGCAGCGAGTGTGCTGACGTCACAACCGCTTCGCACAGGTGCGCGCTACGCTGGATCACTCCGCGCATGCGCGGTGGCGCGGTGAATGTTCCTATACTCCGGCGTGCGGCAGCTGCAGCTCCGCCCACTTAAAGCGGCAATGTCCCGCAAAGTCCCGATGCTGCCTGCAGTGTGGCAAACGAGGCCACTACGCTGCAATGTGCAGATCTTCCATGCCTGCTGTTTTTCGAAGGTCCACCCAGCCCCACAGAGACATCAGGGCTATCCAGCCTGCCATCAATGAACCTACTCTAGACCTTGATTCAGACTATGCCTGTAATGACTCAGAGGTCCCGTTCCAAATCGGCGTTGTTACTACGAACAGGATGTCCCCCAACCGTGGCACTGAACCCGTCCACGTCCGCAGCGCCAGCCAGGATGATGAGTGGTGTGCCACCCATACGGTCAACCAGAGTTCGTTGCCCACCTCAGAGACTGAACTTATGAAGTCTGTACACATGTGGACTCTCTGAAATTTTTTTTTTCCTATATCCTTTATTGTTGCATTCGTTATCCAGTGATTTGTAAATAGATTTGTTGGTTGTTCCAGTTCATGGTAGTCATCTGCACCAGGCACCTTCCTCTGTAAATAGTCTTGTTCCCTGTATATAGCTTTGTACATATGTCTTCGCACCTCACACGTAGCTAGGTACATTCTCCACACACCCACGCTATTTATTATCACGTGCCTATATCAACATATTTTTTATAAAAGGGGGGATGTCATAATATACACCAGTATATCATGGTGCAGGCACACACTGATGGACACACACAGGGACCAATCAACATGTACAAACACCATAGCCAATCACGAGTTAGAATACACACACTATAAAGGCAGAGGGCACTATGGTTCCCGCTCATTCTGGGTGCTGCCTCTGAGTGTAACAAGAATTCATCCAGCTCAGCACAGACTTACAGCACGTGCTGAGAGAATCAACTGGTTCGGACAAGGCTTAGGTCTCTAGTTTAAGTTAGAACATAGAACATAGAACATTACAGCGCAGTACAGGCCCTTTGGCCCACGATGTTGTGCCATCCTGTGAAACCCCTCTAAAGTCCCTCTACACTATTCCCTTATCGTCCATATGCCTATCCAATGACCATTTGAATGCGTTTAGTGTTGGCGAGTCCACTACTGTTGCAGGCAGGGCATTCCACGCCCTTACTACTCTCTGAGTAAAGAACCTACCTCTGACATCTGTCCTATATCTATCTCCCCTCAATTTAAAGCTATGTCCCCTCGTGCTGGACATCACCATCCAAGGAAAAAGGCTCTCACTGTCCACCCTATCTAATCCTCTGATCATCTTGTATGCCTCAATTAAGTCACCTCTTAACCTTCTTCTCTCTAACGAAAACAGCCTCAAGTCCTTCAGCCTTTCCTCATATGATCTTCCCTCCATACCAGGCAACATTCTTGTAAATCTCCTCTGTACCCTTTCCAATGCTTCCACATCCTTCCTATAATGTGGCGACCAGAACTGCACACAATACTCTAAATGCGGGCGCACCAGAGTTTTGTACAACTGCAACATGACCTCATGGCTCCGAAACTCAATTCCTCTACCAATAAAAGCTAACACACCGTACGCCTTCTTAACAACCCTCTCAACCTGGGTGGCAACTTTCAGGGATCTATGGACATGGACACCGAGATCTCTCTGCTCGTCCACACTACCAAGAATCTTACCATTAGCCCAGTACTCTGCCTTTCTGTTATTCCTTCCAAAATGAATCACCTCACACTTTTCTGCATTAAACTCCATTTGCCACCTGTCAGCCCAGCTCTGCAGCTTATCTATGTCCCTCTGTAACTTGTAACATCCTTCTGCACTGTCCACAACTCCACCGACTTTAGTGTCATCTGCAAATTTACTCACCCATCCTTCTATGCCCTCCTCCAGGTCATTTATAAAAATGACAAACAGCAATGGCCCCAAAACAGATCCTTGTGGCACACCACTAGTAACTGGACACCAGTCAGAGCATTTCCCATCAACCACCACTCTTTGTCTTCTATCAGCTAGCCAATTTCTGATCCAAACTGCTAAATCACCCTGAACCCCATGCCTCTGTATTTTCTGCAATAGCCTACCGTAGGGAACCTTATCAAACGCTTTACTGAAATCCATATACACCACATCAACTGCTTTACCCTCATCCACCTGTTTGGTCACCTTCTCGAAGAACTCAATGAGGTTTGTGAGGCATGACCTACCCTTCACAAAACCATGTTGACTATCTCTAATCAAATTATTCCTTTGCAGATGATTATATATCCTATCTCTTATAAACCTTTCCAAGACTTTTCCCACAACAGAAGTAAAGCTCACTGGCCTATAGTTACCGGGGTTATCTCTACTCCCCTTCTTGTACAAGGGGACAACATTTGCTATCCTCCAGTCCTCTGGCACTATTCCTGTAGACAAAGATGACTTAAAGATCAAAGCCAAAGGCTCAGCAATCTCCTCCCTAGCTTCCCAGAGAACCCTAGGATAAATCCCATCCAGCCCAGGGGACTTATCTATTTTCACACTTTCCAGAATCGCTAACACCTCCTCCTTATGAACCTCAAGCCCTTCTAGTCTAGTAGCCTGTATCTCAGTATTCTCCTCGACAACTTTGTCTTTTTCCTTAATCCTACCTGCCAAAGACTTCTCATGTCCTCGCTTGGCTCTTCTTAGCTCTCTCTTTAGAGCCCTCTTAGCTAACTTGTAACTCTCAAGCTACCCAACTGAACCATCACGTCTCATCTTCACATAAGCCTCCTTCTTCCTCTTGACAAGTGATTCAACTGCTTTAGTAACCCATGGTTCCCTCACTCGACCACTTCCTCCCTGCCTAACAGGTACATACTTATCAAGGACACACAGTAGCTGTTCCTTGAACATGCTCCACATTTCCATTGTGTCCATCCCCTGCAGTTTTCCTCTCCAGGCGATGCATCCTAAGTCTTGCCTCATTGCATCATAATTGCCTTTCCCCCAGCAATAACTCTTGCCCTGCGGTTTATACCTATCCCTTTCCATCGCTAAAGTAAACATAATCGAATTGTGGTCACTATCACCAAAATGCTCACCTACCTCCAAATCTAACACCTGTCCTGGTTCATTACCCAGTACCAAATCCAATATGGCCTCGCCTCTTGTTGGCCTATCTACATACTGCATCAGGAAACCCTCCTGCATACATTGGACAAAAACGGATCCATCTAAAGTACTCAAACTATAGTGTTTCCAGTCAATATTTGGAAAGTTAAAGTCCCCCATAACAACTACCCTGTTATTTTCGCTCCTATCCAGAATAATCTTTGCAATCCTTTCCTCTACATCTCTGGAACTTTTCGGAGGCCTATAGAAAAGCCCTAACAGGGTGACCTCTCCTTTCCTGTTTCTTAACTCAGCCCATACTACCTCAGTATTTGAGTCCTCATCAAATGTCCTCTCAGCCACCGTAATACTGTCCTTGACTAACAATGCCACCCCTCCCCCTCTCTTACCACCTTCCCTGAACTTACTGAAATATCTAAACCCCGGCACCTGCAACAACCATTCCTCGCCCTGCTCTATCCATGTCTCCGAAATGGCCACAACATCGAAGTCCCAGGTACTAACCCATGCCGCAAGCTCACCCACCTTATTCCGGATGCTCCTGGCATTGAAGTAGACGCACTTTAGACCACCTTCCTTCCTGCCGGTACACTCCTGCAACTTTGAAACCTTACTCATGACCTCACTGCTCTCAGCTTCTTGTGTACTGGAGCTACAATTCAGGTTCCCAATCCCCTGCTGAACTAGTTTAAACCCTCCCGAAGAGCATTAGCAAACCTCCCCCCGAAGATATTAGTACCCCTCTGGTCCAGGTGTAGACCATCCCGTTTGTAGAGGTCCCACCTACCCCAGAATGAGCCCCAATTGTCCAGGAATCTGAAACCCTCCCTCCTGCACCATCCCTGCAGCCACGTGTTCAACTGCTCTCTCTCCCTATTCCTCGACTCGCTAGCACGTGGCACAGGTAACAACCCAGAGATAATAACTCTGTTTGTTCTAGCTCTAAGTTTCCATCCTAGCTCCCTGAATTCCTGCCTTACATCCCTATCCCTTTCCTACCTATGTCATTGGTACCTATGTGGATCACGACTTGGGGCTGCTCCCCCTCACCCTTAAGGATTCCGAAAACACGATCTGAGACATCGCGGACCCTGGCACCTGGGAGGCAACACACCAACCGCGAGTCTCTCTCGTTCCCACAGAATCTCCTATCTATCCCCCTAACTATGGAGTCTCCAATGACTAATGTTCTACTCCTTGCTCCCCTTCCCTTCTGAGCAACAGGGACAGACTCTGTGCCAGAGACCTGTACCCCGTGGCTGACCTCTGGTAAGTCGTCCTCCCCAACAGTATCCAAAGCGGTATACCTGTTACTAAGGGGAACGACCACAGGGGATCCCTGTACTGACTGCTTACCCCCAACGCCTCTCACCGTCACCCATCTATCTTTATTCTTTGGCGTAACTACCTCCCTGAAGCTTCTATCTATGACCCCCCTCTGCCTCTCGAATGATCCGAAGTTCATCCAGCTCCAGCTCCAGTTCCCTAACACGGCTTTTGAGGAGCTTGAGTTGGGTGCACTTCCCACAGATGAAATCAGCAGGGACACTGACGGCGTCCCTCACCTCAAACATTTTGCAGGAGGAGCATTGTACTGCCTTCCCTGACATCACCTCTAGATTTTAAAAAACAAGAAAAAGAAAGGAAGAGCTTACCTGATATTCCCTCAAACCCGGCTCCCGCTGAAAGGTAAGCAAATTTAAAGGCACTCACTAACCTTCACGACAGGCCCCTGCTCCCGCTTCCCAACGACCGTGGTTTTTTTTTTTGGTTAGAGGAGGAGGTAGGGGGGGAAACACTGACGAAGTTAGCATCATTTAGACCCACAGTCATCGTGTGTTAGTTAGTTAGAAGTAGTTAATAAAATTGAGTTGAACCTTCATCAGTGTTGGAAGTGTCTGTTCATCTCTCAAGTCTACACTAGTGAACACTTCATTTTGCTTTCATGATTAGATCATGGCTGATCTGAATGTGGCCTCAACTCCATCTTCCTGTCTGTCCTTGCTGCCATTGCCTCTCAAAAAAGAATCTTACTTGGTATTGAATATATTCAATGATCCTGCCTCTCCTGTTCTCCTGAGGAAACAAATTCTACCGACTACTGACCCTCTCCGAGAAAATAAATCTCCTCATCTCCAAATTAAATGGGTGACCCCTTATTTTTAAGCTTTGTCCAGGAGTAGTTTTGCCCAAAAGTGGGTCCTCCCAGCATTCACCCATCCAAGTTTCCTCAGGATCTTCTATGTTTCAATAAGATCATCTCTCATTCTTCTAAACTCCAGTGAGTTTAGGTCCATCCTGCTCAACCCCTTTCTTCAGAAGGTGACCCCTTGTAGCCAGGAATGAGCCAAGTCAGCAGTTGAGTACAGTATTCATGCAAAAGATTGGTATTATATAACAAACTTCAAATTCTATTTCAGTTAAAAAATGTGAGACACTGACACAGCCTGAACATGGGGCGATGAACTGTTCCCATCCCATTGGGGACTTTAGCTACACCTCAACATGTGGTTTTTGGTGCCCTGAAGGGTTTGTGTTATCTGGAACAAACTGGCTGGAGTGTGGTACCTCTGGACAATGGACAGCAAAGACGCCGACCTGCAAAGGTAATATATCGGCACCCTGCAGTTTCTCCCTATTTCCTGAGAAAAACTAAGCAGGTGAATCATGCTTCTTCTCAATGTACAGAAAGATATCTATTTCTGTGTCCTCGGCCACGAGGCCGACTGGAGAGTTGTTGCAATTTGCAAAGAAGCCCAGGAATTTCCCACACATGTTGGGCGGAATTCTCCGACCACCCCGGGCGTCAATCCCTCCCCCGCCGTGTCCCGAATTCTCCACCGAGATTCGGTAGGGGCGGGAATCACTGCGTGTCAGTCAGCGGGGCCCCGCGGTGATTCTCTTGCCCGTGATGGGCCGAAGTCCCGCCGCTGACAGGCCTCTCCCGCCGTCGTGGTTTAAACCACCTCTGGTACCGACGGGATTGGCGGCGCGGGCGGGCTCCTGGGTCCTGGGAGGGGCGCGGGGTGATGTGACCACGGAGGGTGCCCCCACGGTGGCTGGCCCGCGATCGGGGCCCACCGACCGGCGGGCGGGTCTGTGCCGTGTGGGCACTCTTTTTCTTCCACCTTCACCATGGCGGGGGCGGAATGGACCCCCTCCCCTGCGCATGCGCCGGTATGACGTCAGCAGCCGCTGATTCTCCGGCACATGCGCGGACTTACGCCGGTCGGCAAAGGCATTTCGGCCCCGGCTGGCGGAGCGCGAAAGGCCGTTCGCGCCAGCCGGTGGGGCGTCAACCACTCTGGTGCAGGCCTAGCCTCTAAAGGTGCGGAGAATTCCACACCTTTGGGGAGGCCCGACGCCGGAGTGGTTGACACCACTCCAATACGACGGGACTCTCCGCTCCACCGGGTAGGGGAGAATCCCGCCCTTGACACCAAACCTGATTGTGGGCAAGGTGTGGACATTTGGACTGAAGGCTTGTCAGCCCTTCCCAGTGACTCCTACCCTGCACTCCAGCAGATGATCAGGATTTCAAATCACAGTTACCTTTCTCAGCAACCCAGTAAATCTGTATCCATCCCAATATTCTCTGACAGAGTACTCCCAGTTACATTCTCTCTCTGTTTAAGTAAAGATACTGTTCAAAATAAAAGGTTTTGTCGTGTTAAAGTTACAAACCTGGGGAGGTATTCTTCCCTACCCAGCGGGGCGGGGGGTCCCGGTGTAGCTGAGTGGCGCCAACCACTCCGGCGCCGGCCTCCCCAAAGGTGCGGTATTCTATCTATCTTTAGGGGCTAGGCCCGCGCAGGAGTGGCTCCCGCTCCGCCAACTGGCGCCAACGGCCTTTGGCCACGCCGACCGGCATCAGGGCTGGCCGAAAGGCCTTCGCCGGTCGGCGTGAGTCCGCGCATGCGCCGGAGCTTCAGCGGTCGCTGCCGTCACCACCGGCGCATGTGCGGTAGGGGGGTCTCTTCCGCCTCTGCCATGGTGGAGGCCGTGGTGACGGCGGAAGAAAAAGAGTGCCCCCACGGCACAGGCCCGCACGCCGATCGGTGGGCCCCGATCGCGGGCCAGGCCCCCGTGGGGGCACCCCCCGGGGTCCGATCTCCCCACGCACCCCCCCCCCCTCCAGGACCCCGGGGCCTGCTCCCGCCGCCTGCTCCCGCTGGCACAGAGGTGATTTAAACCACATCGGCAGGGGAGGCCTGACAGCGGCGGGACTTCGGCCCATCGCGGGCCGGAGAATCGCCGCAGGGGGCCTGCCAACTGGCGAGTCGTGATTGTGATTCCCGCCCCCGCCTATTCCCGGGTGGCGGAGAATTCCGGCCACGATGGAGGCAGGATTTACGAAGGCCCCGGGCGATTCCGCGACCCTGCGGGGGGTCGGAGAATTCCATCCCTGCTTGCTCTAGCTTATCGGACTCGAGCAAAGAGCTCAGTCAATTAGCGACATCTAATTTCACTGCTGTTGCGACTCTGGGTCAAGTGTGGCTGGAATTGACCATGCACTAGCCCAGGATGTCATAACAGGATCAAGATACTGAATTAGGATAGAATATGAATTAGGAGCCGGAGTAGCCAATTCGCCTGTTCCGCCTATTCCACCATTTGGCATGATGCAGATGTTGCCAGATATGCTTCCAGTCTGTTTTTATTTCAAACCTTCAGCATCTGCAGTATTTTGCTTTCATGATTAGATTGTGGTGGTATGATTTGCATAGCTGTCTGCCATTGGTGCAGAACACTGGCTTACCATTGGCCCTGGTCGGTCATGTGCCTCTCGACTGATTGGTTGAGACCAGTCAAGTGACGGCTCTCCGATTGGTCGAGAGGCTGAGTTAACCCAGCCTCCAGAGCGAGGTATAAATACCCAGAACTCCCGGTGGTCGTCCATTTACTGTAGTCGACCGCAGGGCTAACTTCTAGCTTATTAAAGCCTAATTTTTGTACAGCAACTCGTCTCGCCTTCGATTGATGGTTCATCAGAGATCATGGCTGATCTGAATGTGGCCTCAACTCCATTTTCCTGTCTGTCCTTGCTGCCATTGCCTCTCAAAAAAGAATCTTACTTGGTATTGAATATATTCAGTGATCCTGCCTCTCCTGTTCTCCTGAGGAAACAAATTCTACCGACTACTGACCCTGTCTGAGAAAACAAATCTCCTCATCTCCATCTTAAATGGGTGACCCCTTATTTTTAAGCATTGTCCAGTAGTTTTGCCCAAAAGTGGGTCCTCCCAGCGTTCACCCATCCAAGATTCCTCAGGATCTTCTATGTTTCAATAAGATCATCGCTCATTCTTCTAAACTCCAGTGAGTTTAGGCCCAACCTGCTCAACCCCTTTCTTCAGAAGATAACCCCTTGTAGCCAGGAATGAGCCAAGTGAGCAGTTGAGTATTCATGCAAAAGATTGATATTATATAACAAACTTCAAATTCTATTTCAGTTAAAAAATGTGAGACACTGACACAGCCTGAACATGGGGCGATGAACTGTTCCCATCCCATTGGGAACTTTAGCTACACCTCAACATGTGGTTTTTGGTGCCCTGAAGGGTTTTTGTTATCTGGAACAAACTGGCTGGAGTGTGGTACCTCTGGACAATGGACAGCAAAGACCCCGACCTGCAAAGGTAATATATCGGCACCCTGCAGTTTCTCCCTATTTCCTGAGAAAAATTAAGTAGGTGAATCATGCTTCTTCTCAATGTACAGAAAGATATCTATTTCTGTGTCCTCGGCCACGAGGCCGACTGGAGAGCTGTAGGAATTTTCAAAGAAGCCCAGGAATTTCCCACACATGACTCCAAAGCTGACTGTGGGCATGGTGTGGGCAGTTGGACTGAAGGCTTGTCAGCCCTTCCCAGTGACTCCTACCCTGCACTCCAGCAGATGATCAGGATTTCAAATCACAGTTACCTTCCTCAGAAACCCAGTAAATCTGTATCTATCCCAAAATTCTCTGACACAGTACTCCCAGTGACATTCTCTGTCTGTTTAAGTAAAGATACTGTTCAGAATAAAAGGTTTTGTCCTGTTAAAGTTACAAACCTGGTTGCTCTAGCTTATCGGACTCGAGCAAAGAGCTCAGTCAATTAGCTACATCTAATTTCACTGCTGTTGTGACTCTGGGTCAAATGTGTCTGGAATTGACCATGCATTAGCCCAGGATTTCGCAACAGGAACAACATACGAATATATGAATTAGGAGCCGGAGTAGATCATTCGCCTGTTCCGCCTATTCCACTATTTGCTGTGATGCAGATGCTGCCAGATATGCTTCCTGTCTGTTTTTATTTCAAATCTCCAGCAGCTGCAGTATTTTGCTTTCATGATTAGATCATGGCTGATCTGAATGTGGCCTCAACTCCATTTTCCTGTCTGTCCTTGCTGCCTTTGCCTCTCAAAAAAGAATCTTACTTGGTATTGAATATATTCAATGATCCTGCCTCTACTGTTCTCCTGAGGAAACATATTCTACCGACTACTGACCCTCTCCGAGAAAATAAATCTCCTCATCTCCATCTTAAATGGGTGACCCCTTATTTTTAAGCTTTGTCCAGGAGTAGTTTTGCCCAAAAGTGGGTCCTCCCAGCGTTCACCCATCCAAGTTTCCTCAGGATCTTCTATGTTTCAATAAGATCATCTCTCATTCTTCTAAACTCCAGTGGGCTTCGGCCCAACCTGCTCAACCCCTTTCTTCAGACGATAACCCCTTGTAGCCAGGAATGAGCCAAGTCAGCAGTTGGGTATTCATGCAAAAGACTGATATATAACAAACTGCAAATTCTATTTCAGTTAAAAAATGCGAGACACTGACACAGCCTGAACATGGGACAATGAACTGTTCCAATCCCATTGGGAACTTTAGCTACACCTCAACATGTGGTTTTTGGTGCCCTGAAGGGTTTGTGTTATCTGGAACAAACTGGCTGGAGTGTGGTACCTCTGGACAATGGACAGCAAAGACGCCGACCTGCAAAGGTAATATATCGGCACCCTGCAGTTTCTCCCTATTTCCTGAGAAAAACTAAGTAGGTGAATCATGCTTCTTCTCAATGTACAGAAAGAGCTCTATTTCTGTGTCCTCGGCCACGTGGCCGACTGGAGAGTTGTTGGAATTTGCAAAGAAGCCCAGGAATTTCCCACACATGTTGGGCGGAATTCTCCGACCACCCCGGGCGTCAATCACGCCCCCGCCGTGTCCCGAATTCTCCACCGAGATTCGGTGGGGGCGGGAATCACTGCGTGCCGGTCGGCGGGCCCCCGCGGCGATTCTCCTGCCCGTGATGGGCCGAAGTCCCGCCACTGACAGGCCTCTCCCACCGTCGTGGTTTAAACCACCTCTGGTACCGACGGGATTGGCGGCGCGGACGGGCTCCTGGGTCCTGGGAGGGGCGCGGGGTGATGTGACCACGGAGGGTGGCCCCACGGTGGCTGGCCCGCGATCGGGGCCCACCAATCGGCGGGCCGGCCTGTGCCATGTGGGCACTCATTTTCTTCCACCTTCACCATGGCGGGGGCGGAATGGACCCCCTCAACTGCGCATGCGCCGGTATGACGTCAGCAGCCGCTGATTCTCCGGCACATGCGCGGACTTACGCCGGTCGGCAAAGGCATTTCGGTCCCAGCTGGCGGGGCGTCAACCACTCTGGTGCAGGCCTAGCCTCTAAAGGTGCGGAGAATTCCACACCTTTGGGGAGGCTCGACGCCGGAGTGGTTGACACCACTCCAATACGCCGGGACCCTCCGCTCCGCCGGGTAGGGGAGAAACCCGCCCTTGACACCAAACCTGATTGTGGGCATGGTGTGGACATTTGGACTGAAGGCTTGTCAGCCCTTCCCAGTGACTCCTACCCTGCACTCCAGCAGATGATCAGGATTTCAAATCACAGTTACCTTTCTCAGCAACCCAGTAAATCTGTATCCATCCCAATATTCTCTGACACAGTACTCCCAGTTACATTCTCTCTCTGTTTAAGTAAAGATACTGTTCAAAATAAAAGGTTTTGTCGTGTTAAAGTTACAAATCTGGGGCGGTATTCTCCCCTTCCCAGCGGGGCGGGGGGTCCCGGTGTAGCTGAGTGGCGCCAACCACTCCGGCGCCGGCCTCCCCAAAGGTGCGGTATTCTCTCTACCTTTAGGGGCTAGGCCCGTGCCGGAGTGGCTCCTGCTCCACCAACTGGCGCTAACGGCCTTTGGCCACGCCGACCGGCGTCAGGGCTGGCCTAAAGGCCTTCGCCGGTCGGCGTGAGTCTGCGCATGCGCCGGAGCTTCAGCGGTCGCTGCCGTCACCACCGGCGCATGTGCGGTGGAGGGGGTCTCTTCCGCCTCCGCCATGGTGGAGGCCATGTCGGCGGCGGAAGAAAAAGAGTGCTCCCATGACACAGGCCCGCCCGTCGATCGGCGGGCCCCGATCGCGGGCCAGGCCACCGTGGGGGCACCCCCCGGGGCTTGATCGCCCCACGCCCCCTCCCAGGTCCCCGGGGCCTGCTCCCGCCGCCTGCTCCCGCCGGCACAGAGGTGATTTAAACCACGTCGGCGGGAGAGGCCTGACAGCGGCGGGACTTCGGCCCATCGATGGCCGGAGAATCGCCGCGGGGGGCTCGCCGACTGGCGAGTCGCGATTCCCGCCCACGCGTATTCCCGGGTGCCGGAGAATTCCGGCCACGATGGAGGCAGGATTTACGAAGGCCCCGGGCGATTCCGCGACCCTGCGGGGGGTCGGAGAATTCCACCCCTGCTTGCTCTAGCTTATTGGACTAGAGCAAAGAGCTCAGTCAATTAGCGACATCTAATTTCACTGCTGTTGCGACTCTGGGTCAAGTGTGTCTGGAATTGACCATCCACTAGCCCAGGATGTCATAACAGGAACAACATACGTATATATGAATTAGGAGCCGGAGTAGATCATTCGCCTGTTCCGCCTATTCCACCATTTGCTGTGATGCAGATGCTGCCAGATATGCTTCCTGTCTGTTTTTATTTCAAACCTTCAGCATCTGCAGTATTTTGCTTTCATAATTAGATCATGTCTGATCTGAATGTGGCCTCAACTCCATTTTCCTGTCTGTCCTTGCTGCCATTGCCTCTCAAAAAAGAATCTTACTTGGTATTGAATATATTCAATGATCCTGCCTCTACTGTTCTCCTGAGGAAACAAATTCTACCAACTACTGACCCTCTCCGAGAAAACAAATCTCCTCATCTCCATCTTAAATGGGTGACCCCTTATTTTTAAGCTTTGTCCAGGAGTAGTTTTGCCCAAAGGTGGGTCCTCCCAGCGTTCACCCATCCAAGTTTCCTCAGGATCTTCTCTGTTTCAATAAGATCATCTCTCATTCTTCTAAACTCCAGTGGGTTTAGGCCCAACCTGCTCAACCCCTTTCTTCAGAAGATAACCCCTTGTAGCCAGGAATGAGCCAAGTGAGCAGTTGAGTATTCATGCAAAAGATTGATATTATATAACAAACTTCAAATTCTATTTCAGTTAAAAAATGCGAGACACTGACACAGCCTGAACATGGGGCGATGAACTGTTCCAATCCCATTGGGAACTTTAGCTACACCTCAACATGTGGTTTTTGGTGCCCTGAAGGGTTTGTGTTATCTGGAACAAACTGGCTGGAGTGTGGTACCTCTGGACAATGGACAGCAAAGACCCCGACCTGCAAAGGTAATATATCGGCACCCTAACCATCACTGACACTGCAGTTTCTCCCTATTTCCTGGGAGGAACTAATTAGGTGAATCATGCTTCTTCTCGATGTACAGAAAGAGCTCAATTTCTGTGTCCTCGGCCACTAAGCCAACTGGAGAGTTGTTAGCATTTTCAAAGAAGTCCAGGAATTTCCCTCACATGACTCCAAACCTGATTGTGGGCATGGTGTGGGCAGTTGGACTGAAGGCTTGTCAGCCCTTCCCAGTGACTCCGACCCTGCACCCCAGCAGATGATCAGGATTTCAAATCACGGTTATCTTTCTTAAAACCCAGCAAATCTGTATCCATCCCAATATCCTGTCTCTTTTCTGCTGGAAGACAAGTCAATGTAATTGGCAAGTAAATGAAAAGTGGAGGTTCCAGTACAAGCTAAGAAGGCAGAGATACATGATGTATTAGTTGAGTGCTTGGGTCTGTTAGAAACGAAACCCAGCCCACGAGGAGCTAGTCCCTGTGGTGTAGCATCAGAAGATTGTTTTGGTGGGGAACCCGACCTGGAGAGAATTCGGTTGGTGTTCGAGCATGAGAGGGAATTTTTTTTTAAATTACATACTAGGAAGAGAGTTGTAGATGCGGGAAAAATGAGGAGAGACCATTTGAAATGAGGAAGTTGGAAATAGAGGAAAATCGAAAGAGAGGTAGCTCTAGTTACCGCGTTGAAATTTAAAAGAAAGCTGCCAAGAGCTAGAGGAGTGTCCATTTCTAAAAGTGAACCCAGTGAGGATTTGTTTAGTTTGATACAGGCCCTACATAAATTTGAGGATAAGTATGGAGAGGCATTCTTCGTGGCATTTGAGAAAATAGCAAATGAAATGGAGAGGCTGAAGGAAAAATGGACATTAAGAATGCAAAGAAAATTGATGGTGAAAAGTGTGCATATTACTGGAAAAGACAATATTGATGCGGATTCATTATTACAAATTTAAGTGCCAATGAGTAACGGATATAAGAACTGCTGGAAGCTATGTTGTGGGGAAGGAAGGATGAATGGATGTGTGTTTAATGGTTTGTGTCACATATCTTGTGATGGAACATCCTTGCAATGACATTTCATCTCTCTAAAGGCAGGGGTGTTTAAGAGTCCTTGCTATTTATTTCCTTTGTTCCCATTCATTTTATTTTTTTATTTTGGTCCATTGATCAGTAATTGAGAAATGCTTTTAAGTAGAGAAGAAAGCAGAGCACTGTATTTTCAGGCTTTGAATTTGCAAAATGGAGCAGCCTGATTCTACAGCATCACGTAGATGGGAGTAACTGGTTTGAGAGGGAACCTTTCAGAAGTGATCAGAAGTGAAGCGAGCTGCTCCTCTCTCGGCTGCCTGCTGTCTGTAGGTGGAAGCTGAATCTCTTGTGCAGGATTCTCCCCTACCCAGCGGGGCGAGGGGTCCCAGTGCCAAGGAGTGGCGTGAACCACTCCGGTGTCCGGCTCTCCCAAAGGTGCGGAATCCTCCTCACCTTCAGGGGCTAGGCCGGCCCCGGAGTGGTTTGCCCCGCGCCGGCCAGCGGAGAAGAGGCTTGGCGCCACGGCAACCAGTGCCGAAGGGCCTCTGCCGGCGAGCACGAGTTGGCGCATGCGCGGGATCGCCAGAGTGTGCAGGCGTCACCTAGCGCATGCGTAGGGGGGTTAATCTCCGCATCAGCCATGGCAGAAGTCCACAGCGGCCGATGCGGAAGACTAGAGTGCCCCCACGGCAGAGGCCTACCAGCGGATCGGTGGGCCCCAATTGCGGGCCAGGCCACCATGGCGGCACATCCCGGGGCCAGATCCCCCCAAGCCCCCCCCCCCGAGGACCCCGGAGGCCGCCCGCGCAGCCAGGTCCAGCCGGTAAGTACCCACTCTAATTTACGCCGGCGGGACCGGCCGTAAACGGGCGGCCACTCGGCCCATCGCGGGCTGGAGAATCGCCGGGGGGGGGGGGGGAGCGCTGCCAGCAGCCGCCGACTGGCGCGTCACGATTCCTGCCCCCGCCAAATCCTGGCGGAGAATTCAGCAGCGGTGGGGGCGGGATTCACGCACCCCCCCCCCCCCCCCCCCCCCCCCCCCCACCCCTCCGCCGATTCTCCGACCTGGCAGGCTTTCGGAGAATCCCGCCCCTTTTAACTGTATCAAAACCAGCAGCTTGTTACTTTTCAGGGGCTGATGTTAAAGGACTGGGGCAGGATTCTCCAATCACAAGACTATTTTCTCCCACTGGAGCTGAGTCACTTCTGTTTTGTGCTTGTGCTGGGTGTGGCACCCAGAAGCAATTACTATCGGGCGTCATTTTGAGCATGATTTGCAGTGTGTGGAGGGGAGCCTCCTGGCGGGCACCTACCTTAATGGCTAACTGCCCTGGCCCACCGTGAGGATAATTGCATCAGGGCTAAGCTGCGAAATGCTTGTCCCAATCAATGCCCGAGTAAATCCTGGCCCAGAGAGTCAGAGGCATGGAGAATATGGTGTCCAGCCCATTAATAGATTGGAAATGGGTTATTTTGACCAGATTATAGACTCCCGCTAGTGCGGGCTGAAACCTCGATCCCGCTGCCAGTGAGGGACCAGAGCATCAGAAACAGATCAGCATGTTGTGCCAATCCTGTTTCCTTGACGCTGGATTCTCCACCACATTGAGAACTCCACCGCCGGCAGGAGGCGGTGAAACAGGGCCCTAATCTATTGTTTAGAAGCAGTGGTTGCCCAGCATATCCTTTGACGTGAACCTGAAATGATGCTGTGTTTGTATCATTTGCTGTAGCTTAGTGGACTCAACTAAAGACCTCAGGGAAGTAGTGAAACCTAATTTAAGAACATAAGAACTAGGAGCAGGAGTAGGCCATCTGGCCCCTCGAGCCTGCTCCGCCATTCAATTAGATCATGGCTGATCTTTTGTGGACTCAGCTCCACTTTCCGGCCCGAACACCATAACCCTTAATCCCTTTATTCTTCAAAAAACTATCTATCTTTACCTTAAAAACATTTAATGAAGGAGCCTCAACTGCTTCACTGGGCAAGGAATTCCATAGATTCACAACCCTTTGGGTGAAGAAGTTCCTCCTAAACTCAGTCCTAAATCTACTTCCCCTTATTTTGAGGCTATGCCCCCTAGTTCTGCTTTCACCTGCCAGTGGAAACAACCTGCCCACATCTATCCTATCTATTCCCTTCATAATTTTATATGTTTCTATAAGATCCCCCCTCATCCTTCTAAATTCCAACGAGTACAGTCCCAGTCTACTCAACCTCTCCTCATAATCCAACCCCTTCAGCTCTGGGATTAACCTAGTGAATCTCCTCTGCACACCCTCCAGCGCCAGTACGTCCTTTCTCAAGTAAGGAGACCAAAACTGAACACAATACTCCAGGTGTGGCCGCACTAACACCTTATACAATTGCAACATAACCTCCCTAGTCTGCTGTTGCGCCTCTGGGTCAAGTGTAGCTGGAATTGACCATGCACTAGCCCAGGATGTCATAACAGGAACAACATACGAATATATGAATTAGGAGCAGGAGTGGACCATTCATCTCTTGGCGCCTATTCCACCATTTGGTATGATGCAGGTGCTGCCAGGTCTACTTCCTGTCTGTTTTTATTTCACATCTCCAGCATCTGCAGGATTTTGCTTTCATCATTAGATCATGGCTGATCTGAATGTGGCCACAACTCCATTTTTCTGTCTGTCCTTGCTGCCATTGCCTCTCGAAAATTAATCTTACTCAGCATTGAATATATTCAATGATCCCGCCTCCAAAGTTCTCCTGAGGAAAAAATTCTGCAGACTACAGGCCCTCGCAGAGAAAAAAATCTTCTCATCACCATCTTAAATGGACGACCCCTTGGGCGGGATTCTCCGACCACCCGCCGGGTCGAAGAATCGCTGGGGGGCAGCGTGAATCTCGCCCCCACCGGCTGCCCCAATTCTCTGGCACCAGGGTTTTGGCGGGGGCGGGAATCGCGCCAGTCGGCGGCAGCTGGCAGTGCCCCCCCCCCCAGCAATTCTCCGGCCCGCGATGGGGTCCCGCCGGCGTAAATCACAACAGGTCCTTACCGGCGGGACCTGGCTCCACGGGCGGCCTGCAGAGTCCTCGGGGGGCACGGGGGGATCTGGCCCCGAGGGGTGCCCCCACGGTGGCCTGGCCCGCGATCGGGGCCTACCGATCCGCGGGCGGGCCTGTGCCATGGGGGAACTCTTTCCCTCCGCACCGGCTGCTGTCAACCTCCGACATGGCTGGTGCGGAGGAGAACCGCCCTGCACATGCACTGCGATGATGCCAGCACACGTTGGCGCTCCCGCGCATGTGCCAACTCACGCTGGCCGGCGGAGGCCCTTCGGCGCAGTGGCAAACACTCCGGCGCCAGCCTAGCCCCTGAAGGTGCGGAGGATTCCACACTTTTGGGGCGGCCAGAAGTCTTGCCCACAAGTGGGTCCTCCCAGAGTTCACCTGTCAAGTTTCCTCAGGATCTTCTAAGTTTCAATAAGATCATCTCTCATTCTTCTAAACTCCAGTGGGTTTACGCCCAACCTGCTCAAACCCTTTCTTCAGAAGGTAGCCATGATGTGGAGATGCCGGCGTGAGCACAGTAAGAAGTCTTACAACACCAGGTTAAAGTCCAACATGTTTGTTTCAAACACTAGATTTCAGAGCACTGCTCCTTCCTCAGGTGAATGAAGAAGTATGTTCCAGAAACATACCTCTTCATTTCTGGAACATACCTCTTCATTCACCTGAGGAAGGAGCAGTGCTCCGAAAGCTAGTGTTTGAAACAAACCTGTTGGACTTTAACCTGGTGTTGTAAGACTTCTTACGTTCTTCAGAAGATAACACTTGTAGCCAGGAATGAGCCAAGTCAGCAGTTGAGTGTTCATGCAAAAGACTGATTTTAAATAACAAACTGTCAACTTCTATTTCAGTTAGAAAATGCGAGACACTGACACAGCCTGAACATGGGGCGATGAACTGTTCCCATCCCATTGGGAACTTTAGCTACACCTCAACATGTGGTTTTTGGTGCCCTGAAGGGTTTGTGTTATCTGGAACAAACTGGCTGGAGTGTGGTACCTCTGGACAATGGACAGCAAAGACCCCGACCTGCAAAGGTAATATATCGGCACCCGAACCATCACTGACACTGCAGTTTCTCCCTATTTCCTGGCAGGGACTGAGTAGGTGAATCATGTATCTTCTCAGCTGTACAATGTGTAGAAAGAGCTCTACTTTTGTGTCCTTGGCCAAGAAGCTGGGTGGACAGCTGTTGCAATTTTCAAAGAAGCCCAGGAATTTCTCACATATGACTCCAAACCTGACTGTGGGCATGGTGTGGGCAGTTGGACTGAAGGTTTGTCAGCTCTTCCCAGTGACTCCTACCCTGCACCCCACCAGATGATCAGGATTTCAAATCACGGTTATCTTTCTTAGAAACCCAGTAAATCTGTATCTATCCCAATATCCTGTCACTTTCCTGCTAAGTTAATGTAATTAGCAAGTGTGGCAGTCACCACTGTTGTATAATATTGTATATATGGATTTTACGGTAAGGCCCCTGTACTACAGGTACGGGGGTAGATCGCTGCCTGCTGGCTCCGCCCATTAGGCAGAGTATAAATGTGTGCTCTCTGTGCAGCAGCCATTTCGTCAGCTGCTGTAGGAGGCCATACATCTCTGTGTAATAAAGCCTCGATTACATTCTACTCTCGTCTCGTCGTAATTGATAGTGCATCAAATTTATTACACAGAGATTTTTCAGAGCTGGACCTCCGCATCAAGCCGGATCGCCTGCAGCTGCATCCTCAAGCAGACAATGCCAAAAAGGACTTTGAACATTGGCTAGCTTGCTTTGAAGCGTACATCGGGTCTGCGCCAGACCCAATCCCAGAAGCACAGAAGCTCCAGATTCTGTACACGCGGCTGAGCTCCTACGTTTTTCCCCTCGTCCAGGACGCGCCGACCTACGCAGAAGCCATGGCGCTACTGAAGGAGAATTACGCTCAGCGGAGGGATTACCTGGCTGGCAGGAGATTCACTCTCCTTACTGACCAACGGTTGGTTGCCTTCATGTTTAACAACACACAGCAGGGCAAGATCAAAACTGATAAAATCGTGAGGAGGAGGATCGAGCTCGCCAGCATCTACAATTACGAGATTTTGTATCGCCCCGGTAAGCTCAACGAGCTCCCCGATGATCTGTCCCGAGGTACATGTGCCAGCGCACAAGTGGACCGACTCCGGACCCTGCACGATAATCTCTGTCACCCAGGAGTCACCCGTTTTTACCACTTCATCAAGGCCCGCAACCTGCCCTACTCCATCAAGGAAGTGAGGGCTCTCACCAGAGACTGCCAGGTCTGCGCGGAGTGTAAACCGCACTTCTACCGGCCTGACCGTGCGTGCCTGGTGAAGGCCTCCCGCCCCTTTGAACGCCTCAGCATGGACTTCAAAGGGCCCCTCCCCTCCACCGACCGTAACACGTACTTTCTGAGTGTGGTCGACGAATATTCCCGATTCGCCTTTGCCATCCCATGCCCTGATATGTCACCATCATCAAAGCCCTCAACACCATCTTCGCTCTATTCGGTTTCCCCGCCTACGTCCACAGCGACCGGGGTTCCTCATTCATGAGCGATGAGCTGCGCCAGTACCTGCTCAACAGGGGCATTGCCTTGAGCAGGACGGCCAGCTACAACCCCAGGGGAAACGGGCAGGTAGAGAGGGAAAATGGGACAGTCTGGAGGGCCGTCCAGCTTGCCCTACGGTTCAGAAATCTCCTGGCCTCCCGCTGGCAGGAGGTCCTCCCCGACGCACTTCACTCCATTCGGTCGCTTCTGTGCGCCGCGACTAACAAAACCCTCCATGAACGTCCATTTGCCTTCCCCAGGAAGTCCACCTCTGGGGTTTCTTTCCCAACGTGGCTGGCAGCTCCAGGACCTGTTCTCCTCCGTAAACACGTGCGCCTCCACAAGACGGACCCTAGGATACAGGTACTCCATGCCAAACCTCAGTATGGTACGAAGCGTACCCCGACGGCAGCCAAGACACAGTCTCCCTCAGGGACCTGACACCATCTGGTTCCCCACACACCCCCCACCCCCTCTGCCCCCGCGCCACCCTCCCTTCCCCCGGTGCACCCCACCACAGCCTCCGCTCCAGGACACTCCGCCCTCCCCTTGCTCCCACCCGGGGATGAAGAGGATTTCGACACGCTCCCGGAATCACTGAAGACTAAGCCGATGCCTGAGTCGCCCAGCACTGCGGCGCTCTCGACGACAAATCAAGGCTCCGGATCATCTAAATTTTAACCTTCTGTATAATTTTTAAAAGCAATCTGCATGTATATAGTTTTCCACCAGCCCCGCTGGACTCATTTTTAACAGGGGGTGAATGTGGTAGTCACCACTGTTGTATAATGTTGAATATATGGGGTTCACGGTAAGGCCCCTGTACTACAGGTATGGGGGTAGATCCCTGCTCTGCCCAGTAGGCAGAGTATAAATATGTGTGCTCTACATACAGCAGCCATTTCGTCAGCTGCTGTAGGAGGCCACACATCTCTGTGTAATAAAGCCTCGATTACATTCTACCCTCGTCTCGTTGTAATTGATGGTGCATCAGCAAGTGAATGAAAAGTAGAGGTGTCTCTTAAAGATGGCAAAGATGTATTAGTTGAGTCTTTCGGTCTGTTAGAAACCCACGAGAAACCACGAGGAAATAGTCCCTATAGTGTAGCCTCAGAAGCTCTTTTTGGTGGGGAAACTGATCTGGAGAGAATTTGGTGAAGTTCAAGCATGAGAAGGTATTTTTAACAATGGATATGCTGGTGATGTGGAAAAAGACGAGGTCGCTGGAATCAGAGGAAGAAGCCAAAGGACAGAGTTCCAGCTTGCAGCGCTGGAAATTAACGGAGAGCTGTCAAGAGCTAGAGGGGAGCCTGACCCTAGAACAGTGCTTAGTGGGGACATGCTAAAGTTTATTCAGTCCCTACCAAAATTTGAGGGAAAGGGTGTAGAACCATTCTTCATGGCATTTGAGAGAATAGCATCTCAAATGGAGCGGCTGAAGGAAAAGTGGATATTATCCAAGCAAAGAAAACTGCACATAAAATCTGTGCATATTCCCGGATAGGACAATGTATTGCAGGTGCATTATCACAAATTTAAGTGCTGATAAGTTGCAGATGCATGAACTGGGGAAACCTCTGTCGTGGGGATGAATGAATGGATGTGTGTTTTATGGTTTGTGTCACAAACCTTGTGATGAAACATCCTTGCAATAGTTTTTCATCTCTCTAAGGAAGGAGGGATGTAAGAGTTCTTCCAGTTTAATTCCTTTGTTTCCATTTATTTTATTTTATTGTTTTGCTGCATGGATCAATAATTGGGATGCGCCTTTAAGTCGAGAGGAGGAAACAGAGGACTCAAAGTTTAAAATAGCCCATTTGCCAGAATCTGTATTCCCAGGCTTTGCATTTTGGAAAAGAATCTTCAGCAATGCGTTGATGGGAGGAACGGTTTTGGAGGGACTTAGTTTGATTGGTTAACTGGCAACCAATGGGTTGGCCAAGGACAGTGTTCCACCTGGCAACAGTTAGTGATTGGTTCCTGATGGATGATGTTTTTGAGAGAACCTTCCAGAAATTATCAGAAAGATGCTGCCTAGACTGGAGGGCATGTCTTATGAAGAAAGGTTGAGGGAGCTAGGGCTTTTCTCACTGGAGTGAAGAAGGAAGAGAGGTGACTTGACAGAGGTGTACAAGGTGATGAGATGCATGGATAGAGTGGATAGCCAGAGACTTTTCCCCAGGGTGGAAATGGCTGTCATGAGGGAACATAATTTTAAGGTGATTGGAGGAAGGTATACGGGAGATGTCAGAGTTAGGTTCTTTACACAGAGAGTGGTGGGTTTGTGGAATGCACTGCCAGCAGAGGTGGTGGTCAGAGTCATTGGGGACATTTAAGCGACTCTTGGACAGGCACACGGACAGCAGTAAATTGAAGAGATGTAGGTTAGGTTGATCGTAGATTAGGATGAATGGTCGGAACAACATCATGGGCCGAAGGGCCTGTACTTTGCTGTACTGTTCTATGTTCTATGTTATATGAATGGAGCTGTTTCCTGTCTCTGCTGCCTGCTGCCCATAGGTGGAAGTTGAAGCTCTTTAAGTGTATCAAAACCAGCAGCTTGTTGCTCTTCAGGAGCTGAAGTAAAAGAACTGGGGCAAGCTTCTCCATTCGGGAGACTCTGTGGGGGTCCAGAACATCAGAAACAGATCAGCACGCCAATCCAGTTTCTTTTCCCCAATACTGGATTCTCCACCCATCAGGAACTGTGCTACCGGCAGCGGGCGACAGAGAATCCAGCCCCTAATCTATTCTTTGAAAGCAGTGGGTGTCCAGCGTTTCCTTTGCTGTGAACCTGCAATGACGCTGAATCTGCAGGGAAGGTAGACAACCTTGCCTGAGAAGATCATATGTCCGCATATCTCGGCTATGTCCACAGGATCCGTCTGGTCTTACAACCAAAAGGTTGGCGGCCGTGCCCATCCTCGGCATTACCTGCCGATACGGACGCAAAATGGCCGGGTCCGTGGCCACGCATGCGCATGGCGGTGGCCTGCGGTAGCTGGGCCGTACAACATGGCGATGGCCTTGTGCAGACTCAGCCTGCCAATACCTGCCCCACTGTAACCCCCCCTTGCCACCCCCGGACCACCGCTCACCAGTCCCCCCCAGACCCCGCCGAAGCCACCCCTGCCAGCGGAACAGTTCCCTCCCTGATTGTGGCGACGCTGGCACAGTGTGCAGCCGCCACACGAGGTCCCCTTGTAGCCAGGAATGAGCCAAGTCAGCAGTTGAGCATTCATGCAAAAGACTGATATATAACAAACTGCAAATTCTATTTCAGCTAAAAAATGCGAGACACTGACACAGCCTGAACATGGGGCGATGAACTGTTCCCACCCCATTGGGAACTTTAGCTACACCTCAACATGTGGTTTTTGGTGCCCTGAAGGGTTTGTGTTATCTGGAACAAACTGGCTGGAGTGTGGTACCTCTGGACAATGGACAGCAAAGACCCCGACCTGCAAAGGTAATATATCGGCACCCTAACCATCACTGACACTGCAGTTTCTCCCTATTTCCTGGCAGGGACTGAGTAGGTGAATCATGCTTCTTCTCAATGTATAGAAAGAGCTCTATTTCTGTGTCCTCGGCCACAAATCCGACTGGACAGCTGTTGGAATTTTCAAGTTACCCAGGAATTTCCTGCACATGACTCCAAAACTGACTGTGGGCATGGTGTGGGCAGTTGGACTGAAGGCTTGTCAGCCCTTCCCAGTGACTCCCACCCTGCGTCCCACCAGATGATCAGGATTTCAAATCGCAGTTACCATTCTCTTAAACCCAGTAAATGTGGATCCATTCCAATATCCTGTCCCCTTCCTGCTGGAAGACAAGTTAATGTAATTGGTAAATGAATGAAGTGCAGGGGTGCCAGTTAAAGCTAAGGAAGCAAAGATAGATGATGTATTGGTTGAATGCTTGTGTCTGTTAGAAACACAAGACAGCCCAGGAGGGTGTAGCCCCTGTAGTGCAGCATCAAAAACTCTCTCCGGTGGGGAAATCGATCTGGCGAGAATGCGGGATTGCATTCTTTTACTGTTTGCCACCAGCGATTCTCTGAACGAATAGACTGTGTTTAACCCATTTGAATTGGTCTATGGCCGTGATGCATAGGGTCCATTAAAGCTGATGTAAGAGAAGTTTCTGAAACAACAGGATGAATCAATATTGGATTACGTGTCCACTTTTCTGGAAAGGCTCACAGGAGCCTGTCAGGTAGCCCAAGAGAATTTAATGGTTTCAGGGCCAAGAATGAAAATGTGGCCAGACAAACATGCCAGGTCTAGAGCATTTCATGCTGGAGTTGAGTTACTGATATTGTTGCCTTTGCAGGGCGAACCTCTGAAAGTGAAATTCAACGACCCCTATAAGGTAGTTAGGACAAGTAAGTGACTTGCCGAATAGATTCTCCAGACCATAGGTCGAAGCACCGATTATGTCACTTAAATATGTCGAAAAAATACCATCATGGGGAAGGGGATAGGAAGGTACAAATGTGTCAGTAGTTAGAAGTAGTGGAAGAGGACAGTAAGAGTAAGGTAGGGGAAGAGGTGGACAGTTCACAGAGTGATCCTCCTGTGCTAGGACTAGAACATACGGTAATATTAGAGCACTTAGATACTGAGTTTGCATACTTAGAAGAAGAGCAGGAAAAAAATCTCATAAGAGTACTACAAAAAGCATAAGCAGATTTGTAGGGGACATACTTGAGTGCACTAGATTAACTTAACATGATGCAGACGTGGGTGACTGCAACCCAATAAAACAGCATCCAAGCATCCATATCAACTAAACCCACAGAAACTAGCTCATATAGAAGCTGAAATCCAATACATGTTGGAGAATCATTTAATTGTACTGAATAAGAGTAGCTGGAGTTCACCGGTTACTAGTATCTACGTCGGATGGGACAACCCGGTTCTGCATATACTACCAGAAGGTCATCACCAAAATGGATTTGTATCCAATTTCCAGGTTGGAGGACTGGAATGATATGACAGGCAGCACCTCATGTCTTTTGAAAATTGATTTGTTAAAGCAGTAGAGGCAGGTTCCTTAACACCCTGCGCTAAAGGTATATCTGCCTTTGTGACTCCTGTAAAGTGATACCTTTCAGATTTCAAAATGCACTGGCTACATTTCAACGATTCATACATCACGTTGTGGCTAGGCTGCCCAAATGCGTGGTCTATTTGGATGACATTGACACATGGAAAGAACATGTAGAAGGCAGGAGAATGGGGATGAGAAAATAACAGCCATGATTGAATGGCGGAGCTGACTCGATGGGCCGAGTGGCCTAATTCAGCTCCTGTGTCTTATGGTTTTGTGGTCTAATTGGTGAAGTTATTTAAATAACTGCAGTTGGTCGATTGAGTCATCAATGTGGTGAAAAGCAAGTTTGCCGAAGCAAGCGTGACGTACTTGTCGCATGTTGTGGTACAGGGATGAGTGTCACCCAGAATGGCCAAAGTAAGGGCTTTACTAGATTTTCCCATTACCAAAGCGAAATGGGAGATTATGGGGTTTCTAGGCATGTGCAGATTCTATAGGAAATTTATACCCAACTTCAGTACCATCGCGGCCATGAATTGCAGAAACAATAAAAAATAATATGATCTGCAGAATGCGAAACAGCTTTAGAGAAATTTAGGGCTATATTGATCAGCCATGCAGTGGTGGCTGTCCCTGATTTTTCCAAACTGGTTAAAGTGACCACAGATGCCAGTGACGTGGAGGTGGGGTAAGTGTTGCTTTGGGTTGGCGAGTCAGGGAAAGAGAGGCTGGTGGAGTACTTTTCAAAGAAACAAAGCATGTGCCAAAAAAAAACACTCCACCATTGAAAAGGAAGCCTTAGCAATGTTACTAAAGATTCAGCATTTTGAAGTTTATGTCCGGCATGTTAATCGGTTAAGCCCATACTGACTATAAACCCCCGGGAAATATGGCGGAGCCCTACAGGGGCCCAGCATGGAGCAGCATGGAACATGGGCATGGAACCAGCCTGCCCACCGATCGGTAGGCCCAGATTCATTTTGGAAAAGGATAGAAAGTGGGTGAGTAAAAGGAAGACAAGTAGCCAAGATCTACTCCTCAGACCAGGAAGGAAGATACAAAGGATGGAGGTGAGATTCGAAGGCCTAAATGTTACCATCGCAATAAAGTGGGAGATGTTCGTTCAGCCTGTTGGAATTTGTGAGGAAATTCCATGGAATTTGTAGCGGTTAAAAGGAGGATTTTTGAAAAGGGAATAAAAGTGGAAGATACCACAGGGCAAACTGTAGCTCCAATGAGAACTAGGAGACTTGAGGTAAATACGCTGGAGAATCTTGTTGGAGAATCCAGCCCAGGGTTTTTATCTAAGGGGTAGATCACCACATTTTCATGCAATGTGCAGCCAAACCCAGAACTGTTTTAAGGGACACAGGCACAATGCAAACTCTCCTATTGGAGAGGAATTTGATTTTCACTCCAGAGAGATCAATGGAAGCTAAGGGGCTGGATTCTCCACAAAACGCCCGCGTAAAAATGTTGGTGAGTACTCTAGAGATTCCTGGAGAAAAGTACAGCTATTTCAATGTCCTGCAGGGGGCTAGCAAGGACCCAGAGTAGTTCACACAACTTTAGCTGTGGATACGGGCCCACGCACTTCCGGTTTTGAGTCCCAGCATGTGCATAGCGGCGGCGGCCTCCTGCGGCCGCACCAAGCTCTATGGTGAACGTGGACCGCGGAGGCAGACTGAAAAATGAGACCACCCCGATCGGCCACGGGCCCGAGCATCTGACCGCGCGGATCTAACCCCTGGCCACCTAGAAGGCCTCCCCGGTGTCCAGTGCCCCCCCCCCCCCCCTCCCAACCAGGGCAGCCGCAGACTGAGTCCGCAGCCGCCACGCCAGCATCCCAACCGGCAATACCAGGTTAGTTCCATGCCGTCGGGAACTCGGCCGGTCGGCAGCGGAGGATCGATGGGCTGGCCTCTGTCAATGGGCTCCCAGCCGCGTGGCGTCTCGGCGATCACACCGATTCTCGGGTCCTGGACAATCGGCGGACCCAATTTTGGCGTGAAATTGCATTCTCCGCCCCATGCCGAACGCGATTTTGGCACGGGGCTGCGGAGAATCCAGCCCAAGGTGTTAGCGAAGGGGCTAAGTGGGTATTATGTCCCAGTTACATTGTATAAAATGCAATTAGAGTGTGATTTATTATCAGGTCCAATAGCTGTTGGAATGGTTAAGAAGTTACCAATAGAAGGAGTAGACTTACTTTTGGGAATGATTGTTAGGAGTGAAGGTTATAGTTTCACCCATGATTACAGACAGTCTTGGGGAAGATAAGGAGATCGAGCATTTACAGGGTTAGTTCCAGATATTTTTCCATCAGTTATGGTGACCAGGGCAATGACTAAACAAAGTCCACCACAACAGATTGAAGTATCAGTACCATTGGATGGTAGAATAAAGAAAACTATCCTTGAGGAAGTGTTTGGTAGGATTTCATTAATTAAGGCCCAGGAGGCAGACCAAGAGTTATCTAGATTAGCACAGACAGCTCTCACAGAAGTTGTAGCTGAGGGGGTTTCTGAGTGGCGTTGTATTACGAACGGATTACAGATGAAGAAGTGGAGAGACCCTCAAAGACCTGCGATCGAGGAATGGACAGCTGTTCATCGGATGGTGGTACCACCCAAATATCGTAGGGAAATACTGCAGAACTCTCAGGCCTCTGACTCACTCCAGCGGCCACAGTATTTAAATGTTTGGTCTCTTTAAATTTCTGGTCAATATTGACCCTCGGAATGCTGGTGATGGGCGTTCAGCAATTGTGATGGTCAAAAGGTGATGGTTAGATTCTCATGATAGTCATTGCCTGGCATTCAACTAAATCTAATTTCACTGCAGTTGCAACTCCGGCTCGACTGGGGCTGGAATTGACCGCGCATATCCCAGGGTGTTGTAACAGGATCCACATACAAATATATGAATTAGGAGCAGGAGTAGACCATTTGCCCTTTGTGCCTGTTTCACCATTTGGCATGATGCAGGTCTGCTGAGTTTTCCAGCACTTTATGTTTTTTTTTCAGAACTCCAGCATCTGCAGTATTTTGCTTTCATGATTAGATCATGGCTGATCTGAATGTGGCCTCAACTCCATTTTCCTGTCTATCCTTGCTGTCATTGCCTCTCAATAAGGAATCTTATTCAGCATTGAATATATTCACTGATCCTGCATCTTGAATGGGCAACCCTTATTTTTAAACTGTGTCCAAGAGTAGTTTTGCCCATAAGTGGATCCTCCCAGAATCCACCCTGTCAAGTTTCCTCAGGATCTTATATGTTTTAATAAATTCATCTCTCATTTAGCACAGTGGTTAGCACTGTTGCTTCATAGTGCCAGGGTCCCGAGTTCGATTTGCGGCTTGGAGTCTGTGCGGAGTCTGAACGTTCTCCACGTACTTGTGTGTGTTTCCTCCGGGTGCTCTAGTTTTCTCCCACAAGTCCCGAAAGATGTGCTTGTTAGACGAATTGGACATTCTGAATTCTCCATCGGTGTACCTGAACAGATGCCGGACTGTGACGACTAGGGTATTTTCATTGTAACTTCATTGCAGTGTAATGTAAGCCTACTTGTGACACAAGTAAAGATTGTTATTATTATCATCATTCTTCTAAATTCTGGTGGATTTAGGTCCAACCTGCTCACCTTTCTTCATAACATAGCCCCTTGTTGCCAGGAAGGGCAACTTCATAAATTAGCCCCTTGTTGCCAAGAATGGCAACTTCATAAATTAGCCCCTTGTTACCAGGAATGGCAACTTCATAAATTAGCTCCTTGTTGCCAGGAATGGCAACTTCATAAATTAGCCCCTTGTTGCCAGGAAGGGCAACTTCATAAATTAGCCCCTTGTTACCAGGAAGGGCAACTTCATAAATTAGCCCCTTGGTGCCAAGAATGGCAACTTCATAAATTAGCCCCTTGTTACCAGGAATGGAAACTTCATAAATTAGCCCCTTGTTGCCAGGAAGGGCAACTTCATAAATTAGCCCCTTGTTGCCAGGAAGGGCAACTTCATAAATTAGCCCCTTGTTGCCAGGAATGGCAACTTCATAAATTAGCCCCTTGTTACCAGGAAGGGCAACTTCATAAATTAGCCCCTTGGTGCCAAGAATGGCAACTTCATAAATTAGCCCCTTGGTGCCAAGAATGGCAACTTCATAAATTAGCCCCTTGGTGCCAAGAATGGCACCTTCATAAATTAGCCCCTTGTTGCCAGGAATGGCAACTTCATAAATTAGCCCCTTGTTGCCAGGAAGGGCAACTTCATAAATTAGCCCCTTGTTGCCAGGAAGGGCAACTTCATAAATTATCCCTTGTTGCCAGGAATGGCAACTTCATAAATTAGCCCCTTGGTGCCAAGAATGGCAACTTCATAAATTAGCCCCTTGTTGCCAGGAATGGCAAGTTCATAAATTAGCCCCTTGTTGCCAGGAATGGCAACTTCATAAATTAGCCCCTTGGTGCCAAGAATGGCAACTTCATAAATTAGCCCCTTGTTACCAGGAAGGGCAACTTCATAAATTAGCCCCTTGTTGCCAGGAATGGCAACTTCATAAATTAGCCCCTTGTTACCAGGAAGGGCAACTTCATAAATTAGCCCCTTGTTACCAGGAATGGCAACTTCATAAATTAGCCCCTTGGTGCCAAGAATGGCAACTTCATAAATTAGCCCCTTGTTACCAGGAAGGGCAACTTCATAAATTAGCCCCTTGGTGCCAGGAATGGCAACTTCATAAATTAGCCCCTTGGTGCCAAGAATGGCAACTTCATAAATTAGCCCCTTGTTACCAGGAAGGGCAACTTCATAAATTAGCCCCTTGGTGCCAGGAATGGCAACTTCATAAATTAGCCCCTTGTTGCCAAGAATGGCAACTTCATAAATTAGCCCCTTGTTACCAGGAAGGGCAACTTCATAAATTAGCCCCTTGTTACCAGGAAGGGCAACTTCATAAATTAGCCCCTTGTTAGCAAGAATGGCAACTTCATAAATTAGCCCCTTGTTACCAGGAAGGGCAACTTCATAAATTAGCCCCTTGTTACCAGGAAGGGCAACTTCATAAATTAGCCCCTTGTTGCCAGGAATGGCAACTTCATAAATTAGCCCCTTGGTGCCAAGAATGGCAACTTCATAAATTAGCCCCTTGTTGCCAGGAAGGGCAACTTCATAAATTAGCCCCTTGGTGCCAAGAATGGCAACTTCATAAATTAGCCCCTTGGTGCCAAGAATGGCAACTTCATAAATTAGCCCCTTGTTACCAGGAATGGCAACTTCATAAATTAGCCCCTTGGTGCCAAGAATGGCAACTTCATAAATTAGCCCCTTGTTACCAGGAATGGCAACTTCATAAATTAGCCCCTTGTTGCCAGGAATGGCAACTTCATAAATTAGCCCCTTGTTGCCAGGAATGGCAACTTCATAAATTAGCCCCTTGTTGCCAGGAATGGCAACTTCATAAATTAGCCCCTTGTTGCCAGGAAGGGCAACTTCATAAATTAGCCCCTTGGTGCCAGGAATGGCAACTTCATAAATTAGCCCCTTGGTGCCAAGAATGGCAACTTCATAAATTAGCCCCTTGTTGCCAGGAAGGGCAACTTCATAAATTAGCCCCTTGTTGCCAGGAATGGCAACTTCATAAATTAGCCCCTTGGTGCCAAGAATGGCAACTTCATAAATTAGCCCCTTGTTACCAGGAAGGGCAACGTCATAAATTAGCCCCTTGGTGCCAAGAATGGCAACTTCATAAATTAGCCCCTTGTTACCAGGAAGGGCAACTTCATAAATTAGCCCCTTGTTACCAGGAAGGGCAACTTCATAAATTAGCCCCTTGGTGCCAAGAATGGCAACTTCATAAATTAGCCCCTTGTTACCAGGAATGGCAACTTCATAAATTAGCCCCTTGTTGCCAGGAAGGGCAACTTCATAAATTAGCCCCTTGTTGCCAGGAAGGGCAACTTCATAAATTAGCCCCTTGTTACCAGGAAGGGCAACTTCATAAATTAGCCCCTTGGTGCCAAGAATGGCAACTTCATAAATTAGCCCCTTGTTACCAGGAATGGCAACTTCATAAAATAGTCCCATGTTGCCCAACCATCTTCAGCTGTTCCATCAATGACCTCCCTTCCATCATAAGATCAGAAGTGGGGATGTTTGCTGTACATTTGCAACACCTCAGATAATGAAGCAGTCCATTTTCAAATGCAGCAAGAACTGGACAATATCCAGGCTTGGGTTGACAAGTGCCACACAAGTACCAGACAATGACCATCTCCTACAAGAGAGGATCAAACCACCACCGCTTGACATTCAATGGCATTACCATCGCTGAATCCCTCACTCTCAACATCCTGAGGGTTACCATTGATCAGAAACTGAACTGGACTAGCCATATTAAAACTGTGGCTACCAGGGCAGGTCAAAGGCTAGGAATCCTAAGGCGAGTAATTCATCTCCTGACCCTCCAATGTATGTCCAGCATCTACAAAGCACAAGTCAGGAGTGTAATGGAATACTCTCCACTTGCCTGGATGAGTGCAGCTCCAACAATACTTGATTGGCAGCCGACTTGATTGTACCCCCTTCCACAAATATTCAAATCCTCCAGCAGCATGGTTCAATTCCCGTACCAGCCTCCCCGAACGGCGTCGGAATGTGGCGACTAGGGGCTTTTCATAGTAACTTCATTTGAAGCCTACTCGTGACAATAAGCGATTGTCATTTCATTTCACCAATAAACAGTGGCGGCAGTGTGCACCATCTACAAGATGCACTGCAGTAACTCACCAAGGTTCCTTAAGCAACACCTTCCAACCCCACAACAACTACCGTCTAGAAGGACAAGAGCAGCAGATACCTGGGAATCCCACCACCTGGAGGTTCCCCTCACTACCCTGACTACCCTGACTTGGAAATATATCATCATTCCTTCACTGTCGCTGGTTCATAAATCCTGGAACTCCCTCCCTAACAGCACAGTGGGTGTACCTAAACCTCAAGGACTGCAGCGGTTCAAGAAGGCAACTCACCACCACCTCCTGAAGGACAACTAGGTATGGGCAATAAATTCTGGCCTAACCAGCAACGCCCACGTCCCATAAATTAATTTTTTTAAATGAGCCAAGTGGAATGAGTGGTCACACACAGGGTGGCTCCTGCTTGAAGGCATTGGTTTTGGCCCCTTTTACCTAAACTTTGGGGAATTTCGGTGGAAAAGTTGCTGTGGAGAGTGGAGAGGGATTAGTTCTTCCCCGGATGGGCAGGTCTGTGGGTTACCAAACTCGACAGAAGACAGTTGGAGCCCTGGCTGAGGAGTTGGAGGAGACTCGTGGCGTTGTAGCAATTGGAAGAATGGCAGAGGGGGAAAGGTCTTCATCAACTGGAAAGCCACCAGTGGAGCAGTCGATGAGCTTCATTAAGGTCTAATTTCAGCAACAGTGTAAAGAAATGTAAAGTCACTGATCTAAGGCGATAGGGGTAGTGGCACCTCTTTTCGGGACTTTAGAATGGGTGGAGAGGAGCCTGGAGGTGCAGGGGGTGATGATCCAGGAGGTGGAGAAGGTTATGTCTGAGCAGAGTCACTGGATTGTTTTGCTGGAAGTGGAGATGGCGATCCTGGGGGAAATGTGCAAGATGCTGCAAGCAAAGGTGGAGGACCAGGAGAATAGGTCCAGGTGGCAAAATCTTTGGATTGTGGGCCTACCGGAGGAAATGGAAGAAACGAGTGCAACAGGTTATGCTGTGAGAATGTTGACCAGGTTAGTGGATGAGAAAATGCTGGACAAGGACCCGGAAGTGAATTGGGCCCATATGAAATGAAAATTGCTTATTGTCACGAGTAGGCTTCAATGAAGTTACTGTGAAAAGCCCCCAGTCGCCACATTCCGGCGCCTGTCCATGGAGGCTGGTACGGGAATCGAACCGTCTGCTTTAAAAGCCAACGATTTAGCCCAGTGAGCTAAACCAGCCCCTCGCCCTGAGGTAGAGGCCAAGAGTGGGGGAGCCACTGCGGGCAGTGATTGTGCGAATGCACAAGTTCCAGGACAAGGAAAAGATTCTTAGGTGGGCCAGAGCGCAGTGGGATTGCATCGCGTTTCCTTACCCGCGTTTGCGCAAAATGGCTACCTTCTGCAGTGTGATTTGTTTTAATCTGCACCACAGAGACAATGGTGTCGACCACATTGCTGAAGTTCGCGCATTTTTCACGGGATCTGAATTCAACATATTCATTGGTGGCTTGCTCGCTTGTTTTACAGATGATAGTGGCTTCTTCTAAAGTTAAGTTTGGTTTTCTTAATAAACGTTCCCACATTTGCTTTTCAAATATGCCAGCAATTTGGTCACGCGGGATTAATTCTGTGATTGAGGAAAAATTGCAGGATTGCACTCAGAGCCTCGATTCAGATAGAAAAAAGTCAAAAGATTCTCCTCTTAGCTGCAATCTTTTTTAAAACATGTATCTCTTGTACACCTCATTGACTTGTTTTTTGCAATGAGAGTCAAATTTTTTCATTACTTTCTCATACTTATTTTTACTTCATTTTCTGAGAAATCAAATGAGTTAGAGAGCTCAAATGTCTGCGGACCTGCCAGATTTAGTAGGAGAGCTATTTTTCTACTATCAAAAGCTGATTCAAGTGCAGAGACAGAGAGAAAGACTTCAAGCTGCTGCTTCAAGTTTTTGCAATTCAAACTTAGTTTACCGGACAGCTTGAAGTTATCTGGTTATTGCACAAGATCCGTGTTGGTTTCGGTTTTTCTTTTGTCTTTGCAGATTTTGAGATGTGTAGTGATGCGCCAATTTATTTTCTTTCTTCTTTCTTACTGCTTGCTTTTCTGGAATACATGACCTGGTACCATGTAGTGATCTTTGTGAGGGGTTTCCAGGATGGAAGGTTCAGTGATCACGAAGATATACAAAGCTCTTTTGAAGAATTAAACTAATTTTATTAACATTACTAAATTTGAGTTTGACACTTATTCTAAATCGCAAACATACATGTAAGAACTAAACTACACTCACTAACATTATCTCTATCTACTAACTATAACTATTATATCTTAATTAGCTCTGCAATACACTATGAATCTTGTCTTCTTTAGCTCCAATCTAATCTCCTCCACAAGCCCAAGAGCCAGTGTAATTTATAGTCCTGTTCCTTAGCTCCCTCTAGTGGCTAGGCTTGATATAACATCAACTCTTCACATGCTGTACATTTGTATAAAGTCACAGCAGGGGTGTCCATTCTCCCCACTATTGTCCGGGCTGGCGATTGAGCCTTTGACAGTGGCACTTCAGGCCTCAGCTGAGTGGCGAGGGATCAAGATAGGTGCAGGGAGCACTGGGTGTCATTGTATTCCGATGACTTGTTGTTGTTCGTGACAGACTCGTTAGAAAGCATTGGCAGAATCATGGGCTTACTGAGGAGGTTTGTGGCAGGGGGCAAACCTGGATTTTGAATTCTCCCTCAGTGTACCTGAACAGACGCCGGAGTGTGGCCAGTAGGGGATTTTCATGGTAACTTCATTGCAGTGTCAAAGTAAGCCTACCTGTGACACTAATAAAGATTATTATTAAGGTGGCAAGGGATCCAGGTAACACATGAGTGGGCCACAATGCATAGGCAGAATTTGATGGGGTTGGTAGAGGAGGTTAAGGGAAACCTTAAAAAATGGGATATGCTTCAGTTGCCATTGGCCGTGTTAAGTTGGGGTGGATGCAGATGATGAAGATGAACATACTGCCAAGATTACTGTTTGTGTTTCAGTCCCTCACGATTTTCCTTCTCAAGGCCTTTTTTTCGCAGGGTAGAGGTGTTAATCTTTGAATTTGTGTGGGCAGGGAAGGTGTAGAGGGTGAAGAGGGCTTTGTTGCAAATATAGAGGCGGGAAGGGGGGCTGACACTCCCGAATGTGTTGCATTATTATTGCGTAGAGGTGGAGCGGAGGGCAGATTGGGTCAGATTAGAGGAGAAGGGTACGGGCATGAGGGCTCTGGTGATGGCCCCGCTTCAGTTTGCCCTAAGGACGTTTACGAGGAGACAGGTGGTGGAGGCATCTACAAAATTTGGAACCAGCTGAGGAGGCACTTTAAACTGGGTCACATGTCGCAAGGAGCTGCCATTGTTCCCTCAAGTACCGGAGTTTGGAGCATCCGGATGAGGGAGGGGAATGGTAAGGTTGGGGGTATATATGGGTGGTTGGGGAAGCCTTAGTGAAAAGGATCAAGGGGAAGTGGAAGGAGAAGTTCTAATAATAGTAATCCTTATTAGTGTCACAAGTAGGCTTACGTTAACGCTGCAATGAAGTTACTGTAAAAAGCCCCTAGTCGCTACATTCGGGCGCCTGTTCGGGTACACAGAGGGAGAATTCAGAATGTCCAAATCACCTAACAAGCATGTTATTCCAGACTTGTGAGAGGAAACTGGAGTGCCCGGAGGAGACCCATGCAGACAAGGGGAGAACGGGAGATAGGATGGTAACTTTGGTGCAAAGTAATGCACCAAGTGAACTCAAACTCCTCCTGCACAAGGATGAGCCTTATACAATTTAAGGTGGTGCACAGGGTACACATGACTCGGGCCTGGATGAGTGGTTTTTTTTCGGAGGTTGTGGACGGGTGTGAGAGGTGTGGGAGGGGCCGACAAACCATGCCCATATTACTGGGGGGTGAGGAGTTGGAGAACGTTTGGGAGGTGGTGTTCAGGAACGTATCGAGGATCGTAGGGGTGGAGATGAAGCAGGACCCAACGGTGCCATTCTTTGGGGTGTCGGAAGTGCCGAAGCTGCTGGAGGGGAAGGGGGCCGCTGTCATGGCCTTCACCTCTCTGATTGCCTGGTGACGAATACTGTTGAATTGGAGGTAGGCCATGGCGCCGGGGGTTGCAGCAGGGTTGAGGGACTTGCATAAGTTTCTTAGGTTGGAGAAAATCAAATTTGCCCCATGGGAGTTGGAGGAGGGCTTTGAAGTATGGTGGAGGCCGTTCATGGCGATATTTGAGGAGTTGTTTGTCATTGGGGGGGGGGGGGGGGGCACGGGAAGTAAATCGGGGGAACATGTACAAACTGTATACTCTGTTGGATGTTAAAGCTGTGATATTATTATGTTGAATATGTCTGGAATAAAATATCTTCAAAAGAAGGAATGAGCCAAGTGAGCCGTTGAGTATTCATGCAAAAGACTGATTTTAAATAACAAACTGCAAATTCTATTACAGTTAAAAAATGTGAGACACTGACACAGCCTGAACATGGGGCGATGAACTGTTCCCATCCCATTGGGAACTTTAGCTACACCTCAACATGTGGTTTTTGGTGCCCTGAAGGGTTTGTGTTATCTGGAACAAACTGGCTGGAGTGTGGTACCTCTGGACAATGGACAGCAAAGACCCCGACCTGCAAATGTAATTGACAGGATTCTCCATCGGCTGATACTGAAATCTGGAAATACGATTGGGTGGAGAATAGGATCTGACACCAAAATCGCGGTGGGTGCCGATTTGACACCAAATCGCAATTGTCCGCCACCTTGCTGTTAGCTGCTGCCTGCTGTTGAGTAAAGAATCAAGAGTTTTGCTCCTTTTCACAAACCCTTTATTTTCCTTTATCACACTCCAGACAAAACTCTATCACCACATCACCTGCCACAAGAGCCACCTGTGACTCCTTTACATAATCAGTGTCAATTATTGGATACTTAACATCAATGAGACATCTATTTGGAATGTCTCTTAACCCATTTCTTAACACGCACCAGCGGCATCAATGCAGTCTGGAACGCATGTACAGTAAACACTGTTTTCATATCATTAGTGGACCTGACCCAGTATCCTCCAAAACCTTTGCGATTCTCCGCCTCTGATGGGCCGAGTTCCCAATGGCGTGGTTCACTTGTGTTTTTAAAAATGGTGAAACCTGCATTATGGCTGATGAATGAGGTAGAGGAGGGAGGACATGGAGAGGAGGGAGGACATGGAGAGGAGCGACTGTGGGCTGCCGGGCCGGACACTGGCCAGGGTGTGGGCCTGTCAGGCCCAGAGGGGAAGGAGGGGAGGGTGACTGGGTAATGGGCTGACTGGTGGGGTAACCCCCCACGGGACTGGGGTAGTGTCCAGTCACTGACTGCCATTGTCGCGGCTTGCAAGACAGCTATCCAGCTGCACACACAACTGACCACTCACCTTGGCCCCGGTTCTGCAGGGTGGCACCGGCTGTATGTGTGGACCCACCCCAATACCCCACTCTCCGCCATACCCGGCTGCCACCCACCGGGGGGGCATCAGGCGGCCCATCCAGGGCAAAGCCCACTGCTGGGGCACCGTGCAGGGGCCACGGAGCATATGGAGGCAAGGGCAGTGCCAGCCCATGGTACCCCTGGCATTAGTGATGGGTGCCAGGGCCATAGGCCCCGCCCCAGTGCCATGCACCGATGGGCAAGGGGTGCTTGGATGGGAGGGGCTTGCAGGGGTAGAGTCTACAGTGCCAACCATGGTCACCATGTAGCCCAGTGGATCTGATTGGGCACAGGGGTACGCACCATGCTAACATGTTGGCCTTTCACCCCCTGCAGCCAATGGAGATTGTAATTCAACCAGCAATGGTTACCCTGGAGCCAAGTGTAGAGAGGGTACTCACCCCCTTGCTCCCCATCGGTGTCCCAGCACCTGGGCCCTAATTTTAGGAACTAGTAGTGATTTGTGTCCGGATGGCTTCCCACTGGGAGGAGAGGGAGGGAGGTGGATGAACACTGTGAGGCCACTGCATTCGACTTTAATCTCCCTAACAAATATTAAAATTAGTTGTGATCAGGTTCTCGCCCTTTCTGGGCAAAATCCTGACCATGGCAGCTGGAGCAGATCAGGAAAATGGGAAGCAAAAACCATTTTGGGGTTCGCCCCCAATTCTCCCTACATAATGGGATTTGCGCCAAGCGCAACACGTCTGGAGAATCACCTCCTTAGTATATCCCATCATTCAGTATTTGAATTGTCAGTTTGAATCCTGTATTTAAACTGTAACCTGTCAGATACTGACTCAGCCAGATTGAGGGACAGTGAGCTGTTCCCATTCCTTTGGAGACTTCATTTACACACACCTCAACGTGTGAATTTAGCTATGGTGAAGGGCTTGCAGTGAATGGGTCAGGCAGACCCCAGGGTTAAGTCAATGGAGCATGGACAGTCCCAACTGTAAAGGTACTGAAGAACATGAGATAAACCATTAAATATTAAAATGGTGCAATAATGCAACACATCCCACAAACGTGTGTGCAGGCCAATGAAATTTTGAATGCTGGTGAACCTGTTCAACTTTCAGAACCTTCAGATATCTTTCACTGATATTGACATAGAATTTACAGTGCACAAGGAGGCCACCCGGCCCATCGAGTCTGCAGCGCCCCCAGAAAGAGCACCCCCCAAAGCCCACACCTCTGCCACATAACATAACCCAGCAACACCACCCAACCCCTTTGGTCACTAAGGGCAATTTATCATGGCCAATCCACCTAACCTGCACGTCTTTGAACTGTGGGAGGAAACCGGAGCACCCGGAGGAATCCCACACAGACATGAGGGGAACGTGCAGACTCCACACTGACAGTGACCCAAGCTAGGAATTGAACCTGGGACCCTGGAGCTCTGAAGCACTAACCACTGTGCTATTGTGCAGCCCACTTGAGAACTAGTATTTTAGCTGTAAACTGTTCGACACCAATAACAACGTGAAAACAGGGCCAGGAACTGATTCTATCCCATCCAAGTCTTCAATTGCAGCTCAACGTAAGATATCCGAGTTGTATTCTGAGGGAATTGGATACATTTCATGTGTGGCAAGGAACCAACTCCATTCATGAAGTTGTCACGCTCTCTATGAATACTCATTTCTAAGTTTGGTATTAAACTCTTCAGTAAAAGCTGGCTTCACCTTTGCAGTTCTGTAGGTTGTATATAATAATAATAATAATCACTTATTGTCACAAGTAGACTTCAATGAGGTTACTATGAAAGCCCCTAGTCGCCACATTCTGGCGCCTGTTCGGGGAGGCCGGTACGGGACTTGAACCTGGGTTGCTGGCATTGTTCTGCATTACAAGCCAGCTGTTTAGCCCACTGTGCTAAACCAACCCCTATATATCCTTACACATGTAAATATGGGGGTCACGTGTTGAAAAGTAAGTTGAAATTCCTGTCTTGTATTTCAGCCGTAGCCTGCCAGACACTGACGCAACCTGAACGAGGGGTAATGAGCTGCACCCACCCCCTGGGAAATTTCAGTTACATCTCAACATGTGAATTTAGCTGTGATGAAGGGTTTGCATTGACCGGGTCAGGCAGACTTCAGTGTCAAACCAATGGAGAGTGGACAACACACACTCCCAGCTGTAAAGGTACTGGACAACCTCACACAACATTCATTTCTAAACACGTAAAACGTTTCAGGAGAGCCGGGTTTACAACCACAATGTTTCATGTTGAGAAAGTATTGAGTTTATGCTATCTTTTAACATTCTCATTTCAAGTTGTGATCTTGTATTTCAGTTGTAACCTGTCAGACACTGAAACAGCCTGAACAAGGGGCAATGAACTGCTCCCGTCCCATTGGAGACTTCAGTTTCAACTCAGTGTGTGATTTTAACTGCAAGGAAGGATTTGTACTACGTGGGTCAGAAAGTATTCAGTGTCAAGCTAATAAAGAGTGGACAGCACACACCCCTAACTGTAAAGGTACTGGGGAATGTAACGCGGATAGTCATTTTAAAATCAAGTGGGCAGCCATTCTACATTTGAAATTATATATAATTTAAAGAATACACATGCCATATCTAAAAATACTCATAAATCTGAGAGTATGGGCTCTCAGGCAAGCATGGACAATGAGGCCATCCAATTCTACTTAAAGAGTTCATATATCTGTCCTCACCCTGCTTTACTTGGCTGAGGCCCGACGCTCATAAAACCATTTTCTCAGCGAGAGTTCTGTTTTGATAGCTGAAGTGAACTGCAGCCGATACTTGATTGACACACTTATTTGAGTATAATAAATTGTTCTTTCTGTGATCTCTTTTGACAATGTATCAGTTTTTATTTATAAAATATGAAGGGCCGTGAAATACCTGAAGGTTCTGTTGTTGATACTTTACTCTTCTGTTTAATCGACACCTGTATAGATTTGTAGGAAGATTGTTTGTTTAAAAAACAATTGTGAATGGATGTTTTTCCGGAGCACTTCCACAAGTGCCATTATTCCTACAAGCTCACTGGTGAAAACAGAGTGAATGGACATGGAAGTGGGTGGGGCATGTGTTGGTATGAAAGGGGCATTGGGGGCATGGATGGACCAGGGGGGCATTGGGAGCTTGGGTAAGACGTTTTGAACTTGACTCTCTGGATCCAGGCTATGGTTCACAACTCTGAGGTGCACCGTGAACCATGAGTCATCCAGAAGCTGACTCTCCATTGGCTTGACACTGAAGTCTGCCTAACCCGGTCAATGCCAACCTTTCATCACAGCTAAATTCACATCCTTCTGGAGGGTCCCGGGATCAACCCCTCACCTACATCCCAAGCCACCCAACACCCAGAACGCTTGGGGGATCCCACCTCTGCAGCCTGGCAGTGACAGAGGGGCACATGAGCAATGGACTGACCCCACTCAGAGTCCATTGCGCCAGGATTGCACTTGGCAATCTTTACGCCAAAATTCATAAAAGTGACCAGCAAAGTTGTTCCCCATAAGGAAGAGTGCAAAGGCCAGGAAGCAGTAACTAAAAATGAGAAAATTCAGGAAGTGCATTTTCATCTAAAAAGTGGGAGCTGTCGAGTAAACCACTTGAATTGAACAGTGTAAATGGGTTCAAGTGACTATTAGAAATATTTCTGAAGAAAAAACAAATTGAATTATATGGTGAGCTTGTAGGCAGGTTAGATGGGAATATAAGAATGGACAAGTTTCTTGGATTTAACGGCTTTGTTCTTTTTCAAAACTTCTTGGGCGGGATTCTCCGTCCCGCCACATCCGTTTTCTGGTGCGGTGTGTCCCAGCCGGCAGTGGGACCCTTCATCCTGGCAGCCGGCCAATGGGGTTTGCCATTGTGAGAACCCACATGCCGTCGGGATATCCGTGGACGTGAGTGCGCTGCCTGCGAGACAGAGGACCCCGCCGATGGAGAGTCCAGTGTTGGGAATTGCTCTACAGAGAACTAGCATAGATTCCTTAGGCTGAACCGCCTCCTTCTGTACCATCATGGTGATAGCCCCACTTCTCCAATAATTTTCATTTCAATGGTTCAGACTTACTAACTTTCCACTCAATGGAAGGAATCAGATTATCAGAGCAAACTCCGTGTGTTGGGTGTGGCATGTCAGTTCTGCAGGATTCAATCCTAGCAACATCACAGCACAGATCTTCTTGAATAATGGTTAACATTTTATATATTAGTGAATGGAAGACACTAAAAGACATCTCCCTTGTTCCAGCTGTAAGGTGCAACATATTGAGGAGTCTGCACCATGGCAGGATGAGCTGCTCCCACCCAATTGGAGAGTTTAGTTATCGCTCGGTGTGTAACCTTAGCTGTGTGGAGGAGGGCTTCATTTTGACTGGAGCAGACAAACTTGAATGCACAGCTTCAGGGAAGTGGACAGATGAGATGCCAGCTTGTGAAGGTACATGATTACCTCAAAAGATAAATAATAATGTATTTGTTTATTTAGTTCTTACATTTTTTAATCTTCAAACACATATTCATTTGTGTACTGGTGCCCGCTTGAGAGGACAGGTAACCAACGTGCCCCCGAGAGTTTGGTATTAGAGCTGCCATGTGAATTCAAATGTGGCATTTCCCCGAGGAAGGGAGATGAAATTTGAAGACGTATGCCCTTCCCTGTTCAACCTTATTCATTGCTGCTCATCCATGGAGTAACATTGGTAAAAACATAGGAATGCCAGCCTTGTCAGTTGGGAAATTGCTCAGGGTAATTTCCTCCCTGAGAAAATGAGAAAGAAAATTAATTTGGACAAAATTGGCTTGGGGCAGGATTTTTCAGATGGTAAGGTTTCCTGCTTCGCCAGCGGAAGAATTCACAGGGAAGGCTTCCCCACTGATCACGGTAACCCCATAGCCATGTAATACTCCGAGAAGCATTAATGGGCTGGAGACAGGATTGCTGCTCCTCATTCAGTCAATCTGATCGGCTGTCAACTCTAGTCCCCAGCAACACCAGTGATAGCAGTGGCCAGGACTAAGACTACAAGCAGTCCCTCAAAGTCCCAGAGTCTCTGTGCAGTGAAGTGCAGGGGCTCTTATGGTGGGGATGGGAGCTGTGGCCTGTGGGGAGGGAGGGCGGAGACTTTCGAGTGGGGACAGAGCAGCTATGGTGGGCAGACTTTTGGGGGGCACCCAATGTGGAAAGGGGGCACTTTAACTCCCTCTTTAACTCCCAATTGCTGGGCTGGATTCTCTGGCTCCCCAGCCCTCTGTTTCCCGGCAGCGTGGTGTTCATCGGTGGCAGGATTCTATCTTCCCACCGTCTGTCAATAGGATTTCCCATTGAAGCCACCCCAAGCCACCGGGAACCCCTTCCCACACAAGGCCCAAGCAGGGTGGCCTGCCAAGCTTCCACCCTGCCACTAAACTCAATTGCCAACCTCAAAGTTCAGGCATGATGGGAAGCGGCCCTTAGGTGGTCACCTATTGGCCATGTAAGGGCCTCAATTGGAACAAGGGTGGGTGGACTCTCGGCCTCACCCACCCCTTATGAAATTGTGGCTAGAGGTAGCCCACTCACCTGCAAACACGCTGGCGGAGTCGGTAAAATTCTCGCCTGTAGCTTTTTCGTGTTCGTGGATTATTACTGATTAACACTGTTACCAAATGGCCTGACTTCTACTACTGACAAAAATCAACAGAATGGAATATTTGAGTGACTCCTGACCAACCAATGGTGGTACTCAGGGCATTAATTGAGTCATTGAGAAGACGGGAAGTATAGTTAAACCAGTAAGTGAAGCTGATTTTCAACAAATGTCTTTACTGAATAACCCATTTTCTGAATCCTGTTTTGATACATGACTTAAGCCTTGCTTTGCCAAGACTCCAGCCACACACAAGGGAAGGCCCTATTTTTTTTGCTGGTTTAAATAGACCTAGTGTTTAGTCAAAGTTGATCTCTGTGGGCATTTCAAAGCTATTAAACCAGATACTGGGTAGATTGACAATGCTTAATGTATGAACCTAGATAGAAAGTGTCAGGAGCTGGGTTGACATGTAGGCATCATAACAGCCCTTTCCAATCCTGTTATCTCCTACCAACTGCACATTGAGTAGTTTCTAGCTAGAACCACTGAATAGAAATCCAGACTCCTTTTGTTCTCTCTGTCAAATCACTGAGGCTGCCCGCAGCTTCCACATGCTACCCTGACTGAAATGCACTAACTTGGTGCAGGCAGCAATTCAAATTAGTCGCCCTACTCTCTGCTTTTTGCAGTAATCAGAGATAGTGACCGGAATTCTCCGGTCATTGTGATCACTTTTCCCGCTGGCAGCGCTCCCCCACCCACGGGTTTCCCGGTGGCTTGGGGTGGCTTCAATGGGAAATCCTATTGACAGACGGTGGGAAGATAGAATCCTGCCACCGATGAACACCACGCTGCCGGGAAACAGAGGGCTGGGGAGCCAGAGAATCCAGCCCAGCAATTGGCATTAGTTGTTTCAAGCCAACTGACAAAACTCTCTCAGTAGTCGGTCAGTAAATTTGTGTCACCAAAATCTAACCCAAAGACCAATTCTCTGCCAGCGGGATTCTCCATTGCGCCAGTCACACACCCACGTCCGCGGGTTTCCCGGCAGCATAGGGTAGAAATCACATTGGAGAATTAGCACTGGTTTTGTAGTCCTACTGCCAGACATTGCTACATTCAAACATCTCTGTGCTATGATTTTACCCTGATGGCTGCTTCATTTATAAAAAAGAAGTGATTTTTATTTTTGGTGTTCTTTACATGACATAATTTCAGGTTACCCAATACTGTCAAAATCATTTTGCAAATTGTAAATGTTCAAAATGTTCATTAATTCTATTAATAATTATTGGCCAGTGATATAATGTATTTATAATAATGTCACTCTTTGAAATCCAACACAGTGGTGAAATGCCAGCAACTGAAAGCTGCCCACTCACAGATCATGAACTGTTCACATCACCTTGGAAACTTCAGCTACGGCTCAATATGCGACTTTCACTGTGTCAAAGGCCTGAAGTTGAATGGACCCGTGAGACTCCAGTGCAATGAATCTGGACAATGGACAGATCAGATTCCATCTTGCGACGGTACTACATAGAAAATACAGTTGTACATAGTGGATTAGTGTCAGGGTTCCTTTGATAATTAGTATAAGAACAGCACGGTAGCATGGTGGTTAGCATAAATGCTTCACAGCTCCAGGGTCCCAGGTTCGGTTCCCGGCTGGGTCACTGTCTGTGCGGAGTCTGCACGTCCTCCCCGTCCTCCCCGTGTGTGCGTGGGTTTCCTCCGGGTACTCCGGTTTCCTCCCACAGTCCAAAGATGTGCGGGTTAGGTGGATTGGCCATGCCCGTAGTGTCCTAAAAAAGTAAGGTTGGGGGGGGGGGGGGGGGGTTGTTGGGTTACGGGTATAGGGTGGATACGTGGGTTTGAGTAGGGTGATCATTGCTCGGCACAACATCGAGGGCTGAAGGGCCTGTTCTGTGCTGTACTGGTCTATGTTCTATGTTCTAACGCAATATGTCATTCATATAATGGTTGAAAATAGGTTTGCATGTTGATTTGTTGAACGAGACAAAAGAAATAGATTGATTCTTGTTAGTAAATGCACAGCTATGTTTTCCTGAGCCCAATATCCGAGGAATGTCCCAGATTAGATCCCTGGTCTGTGTGTCCCTAATTCCAGGGATGGTTGGGGAATGGTGCTACAATTAGCCTCAGTCCCATTGGATCAAGGTTTCTACTCCTGCCAGTTATCCACAGATCCCACTGAGAAAGTGCAGGTCATGTGAATGCAGGGTTGGGTTTTATTGTGAGGTATTCCACAATCAAATAGTCCACAGCACTTAGCTTTCTTATTTTGCAAACCCAATAAATTAAGGCATGATGACACCAGTTTAGTGCTTCACCTAGATACCCTATCATGATGATTAGATAATGCAGTAGCTAAAGGGAAAATAACACCAATCGAGGGATGATTGCTGAATGGTGCCATTTTGCCTCCTTCACCTCCACAGCTTTGTCAGCCACATAGGGCCTGTGTTACCTTTAGGGTAGCTGTCCCTCAGAATCATAGAATCTTACAGCACAGAAGGAGGCCATGAAACCCATTGTGACCATGCCAGCTCTTCGAATGAGGGAACCATCCAATTTAGTCCCACTCTTCAGCTTTTCTCCCGACAATCCGACAGATTAGTCCTCTTCAACTGTGTGTCCAATTGTCTTTTGAAAGTTCCTGGGATCTGCTTCTCCTACTCTGAAATTCTGCTTCCCACTGAAATTCCGCACCCTTGGTTTTTGTGGTATGTATCAATGATTTGGACTTGAATTTAGAGGGGAAGTTTGCAGAGGATACAAAAATTGGCTGTGTGGTTGATAATGAAGAAGAAAGACATCAATGGGCCAACCAACTGGCAAATGGAGCTCAATCCAAAGAAGTGTGAGCTAATGCACCTGGAGATGGCTAAAAAGGCAACAAAGTACAAAATAAATAGTAGAAAGTGTGGAGGAACAGAGAGAATGGGCAGCGCATGTCCATATATTTCTGAAGGTGGCTGGACTGGGAGATAAGATGGCTAAGAAGGCATCTGAGTTACATGCCTTTACTGGCTGAGGCATAATATATAAGAGCTGGGAGGTTATGCTGGAAGTATATAAGACATTAGGTAGAGTATTGCAGTTCTGATCACTGCACTGCAGGAAAGATATGGTGTTAGAAGGGGTACAGAGAATATTTCCAGGCATGTTGCCTAGACTGGAGAATTTTCGCAAGGAGGGAAGATTGGAGAGGTGAGAGCTGTTTTCTTTGGAACTGAGGAGGCTAAAGGATGACCACACTGAAATGTATAAAATTGTGAGGGACCCTAGATAGCGTGGCTAGGGAGTTCTAATTCACCTTGGTTGAGGGATTCATAACCAGGGGGCATAGATTTAGGGTAAGAGGTTTGGAGGAGATTTGAGGGAAACACCTTTAACCCAGGGGTTGATAGGGATCTGGAACTCATTGTCTGAAAGGGTGATAGAGGTCGAAAACCTCATAACATTTAAAAGTACTTGGATACGCACTTGAAGCACCTTCACACACAAGGCTATGGTCTAAGAACCAGAAACCGGGCTTAGACCAAATTGTTCCTTGTCATCTGGTATGGCATGATGGGCTGAATGGCTTGCTTCCAATCTGTAAATGTCTATGATTCTCATTTCTGCTTTAGTTCTTTTGCCAATTATTTGAAATATATAACCTTTTGTTACCAACACATTTGCCAGAAAAAAGTTTCTCCCTTTTTACACTATCAATACTATTCAATTTTGAATACATCTATGAGGTCTCCCCTTCATCTCCTCTGCTCTGATGACAGCCTCTACTTTTCGACATAACTTTAGTCACTCATCCCAGGTATCATTCTGGTAAAGGTTCCTCTGTATGCTTTCAAGACCTTGACATCCTTCCTAAAGTATGGTGCCCAGGAATTGTGCACAGTACTCCAGCTGTGGCTGAGAACAGTGATTTGCAGAGGTTTGATATGACTTCTGTTCAATTACCTTATTGACAAGGCAAAGTGTCCTATGTACTTTCTTAATTGCGCAATCAATTTGCCTATCACCCTCATGGATATGTGAACATGCAATTTCAGGTCCTTTTGCTCTTGCAACCCCCCCCCCCCCCCCCCATCTTCCTGAAACAGTATAATTCACTTCTGAAGGTTATGGGCAGTCTTGGCACTGAACAGTAAAAATGACAACTGACAAAACATCAACCTATGGCCAAATTTCTCCCAATAATTTGCATATTGGTCATTTGCCTGTTTTCTTTTCTGATCATCCTGTGAAGAAGTCTGTGTATGGAAGTCATCTGCTTTAATTTCAATGTACCTGATGGGCTCTATTGAATTGTAACATCATTGTGATAATATATCGTTAAACCTTCTGCAGCTGACCTTTCCGAAAGTGCAACTATTTCAAAGTTACATTGAGACCACAGCTTGGGAATGCATTTATGCCTCAATGACTGTATTCATCTTGACACATTCTTTGGCAACCACTGTTCCCAGGTTCAGGTACCAACCTTTACTTGTTGGCTATCGCACCATAGGGATATTAATCCTCTACTTTTGTTTTTTGTGAGGTAGCTAGTGGGGTGGACAGTTTTAACTCCCTGCCTTGATGAGATTATTGAAGGGAATCCCTCATCAGGGTTGAATAATGGCATCTTCCTCATTGCCATTTTGTCAATAATATGTTGTAACTTCAAACTGATATATTTTGTTTATGGATGTTAATATAATCCTTTATTTTAAACTTCCGAGTTGCAGATAGTAGTCAATATCTATGCACCATCAATTTCAGCTTTCGGGGGTACTAAGGTTTCTCTTTCCCCCTCAGTTCCTGTTCCCCTCTCCTTCAAATCTGTCTTCATCACCTCTCTCCTCAAAAGTCAAACCTTAACCTCTGCCCTCTCGTTCATCTCGAAAGTCTTTAAACATCATGTAGCCTCCCAAATTCATGCCCACCTTTCTAGGAACTTCATGCCTGAATCCTTCCAATCAGGTTTCTATCCCTGCCAAACAACCAAAACAGCTCTAAACAAAGTCATACTTGACATCCTACATGACCATGCCAAAAGCAAACTATCTATTCTGGTCCTTCTCACCCTGTCTGTAGCCTTTGACACAATTAATCATACTGTCCTCCTCCAATGCTTCTGCACATTGTCTAGCTGGGTGGATCTTCATTTGCCTGCTTCTATTCTTATCAATCTAATTGTAAATTGAGTGTTACTTACAATGGCTTCTGTTCCCACTCCTGAACAATTACTTCTGTTTAAGGTTCTATCCTTGGCTTCCTCCATTTCATCTATATCTGTCCCTGGGTAAAATCATCCAAATGCACAATGTTAGTTTCCACATGTATGACTGCCACACTGTTACTGACACCTGGTCAGCCATCAACAATGGCTAATATGTTGAAACAGACGCGTAATGTTTTTAAGTTTTTAAGACTGCGCAGAAAGACCGATTAGTTCTGGGAGTGATAAGGTAAGAAATAGGACTTGGTTATTTTATAAACAAACGTTATTAAAACAAAAATAAAAGATTACATGCAATTTCTTAACCTTAACACATGAGTTCCCATTAAACCACACTGTACATAAAAATGCAGCTCCTGTTCCACTTGTACAAACAGACAAAGGCAATACTTGCATTTACAGAGCACTTTACTTCTGTTAGGGATATTTGTTCAGAATCTTTTTTCCAAGTCTGCCATGGTGGCAACTTTCATGACCTCCCTAGTCGATTCCACAGCCTTTTCTGTAATTGTTCAAATAGCATTTTCTGCCTCTCTCTCTCTAGCTCCACCCACCCCCTCAAACAAAGGTTGTCCCCTGAGGTGGTCAGACTTGAATGTATTCTCGTTATCTTGGCTGATTGCCAACTCCCATTTATACAAAAGAAAAGAGCTATGTCATTTATATGCAACTAACCTTCCATTGACAGGCAAATATGTCCATCAGACTCTGTGATGGGGTGATGGCTGGTCAAACAAGGTAGGCCCAAATGACAAAAAATCTTGAGTGGATCATCCTGTCTATTCCCACTAACGAGGTTAAGTCTGAATGGGACAAGGCAACTCAGGCTGTGGACGTATCCTTCTGAGTTTGCTATTAGCAGTCTTTTTAAGCCCTAAAATGCCTTCTACATCTTGGACCCAAGTTCCAAATATCTCCCTATCATGACAGCTCCCTTCCTCAAAAGAAAATGATCTATTAATATACACAGATGGCTTTATTTTCTCAACCGTTTTCAATTCTAAACATTTCTTAAGATTAGATACAGTTTACATTCTGTACAGTACATATAGTCTTTTTTGAAATAAGCAAACATCACATGAATATTGTCCAGTGCAAACTTTTCCCACATTGCATCAGCAATCAGATTTTCTTTCGGACACTTTTGCATTAGTTAAGTCCAGGTGGTCCTGGTATTCTCAGATCTAAAAATGGTCTCTGTGACCATCTCCATAGGCACAAGAAACCTTTGTCAATAATTCAGTTCCAGGATATACCCGGCTTGCCACGTCTCCCAAGATCTAATACAATCTCGCGAGAAGTTGCGATGTGAATCCCGTACATTATGGGCAGGATCACTTTCTGGCAAATCTGCATATTAGAGTGAGAGAGCTAGTTTCACGATAATATGCGTTCCCGAGATCTAACCAAGGTGTGGGATCTAACTCCCTCACATTGGAGACCTTAGGTGAGAACCATTCAGTGCTGGTCTCCACAAATGGGGGCTAGATGGAATGGCAATTGTGGGGGTCGCCCAGGGAATTCGAGGCCCCAGGAGCGTGTCCTCTGGGCATGGTGGTATCCTGGCACTGCCAATTTCACCTGGGCACACTGCCACTGGCATCCAGGCACTGCCAAGCTGCCCAGGTGACACTGCCAACTGGCAGGGAATGGGGCACTGCCAAGGTATAACGCAGACACAGTCAAAGTGCAGAGCTGGCATTTTTGTACAGTGGTGATCGGGCCAGGGGGTGCCCTGCACGGATGTGTGTATGGGGGGGGGGGGGTTCTGGGTGCTTGGGGACCCCTCATATTGAGTTGCAGCTTGGAAGGGTTTTGAGGATCAGGTCAGTGGTTCGAGAGTTTGGAATGCCATTTAAACACTGCCCCGAGGAGTTCCAGTGGGCAAAGTCGGGGAGTTCCCTGCTGAGGCCCCTGATCCAAAGATGTGCGGGTTAGGTGGATTGGCCGTGCTAAATTGCCCGTAATGTCCTAAAAAGTAAGGTTAAGGGGGGGGGGGGGGTTGTTGGGTTACGGGTATAGGGTGGATACGTGGGTTTGAGTGGGGTGATCATTGCTTGGCACAACATCGAGGGCCGAAGGGCCTGTTCTGTGCTGTACTGTTCTATGTTCTATCTACCCGGATGAGCATTAGATAGCGGGAAACACCCAGCTAATCTCGTGCTATAAGACTCTGTCCCCATTCAGGTAGATCACACCCACAGTTTCTGACAATTCATCCTCCCTATCTGCACTCCTCCCATTCTCATCCTCCTGTCTCAGCCTGTGGCTTTGTGATTGAGTTACTACACATTCAGGAAATACTCCCTGATATAACTCTTGCATCAACCCTATTGTTTGATTTTCCTCTGGCTTTTCAACTACAATAGGCTGTACTCCCACCTTTGATCCAGCTATACCATTCCCCACTATAACTGGTATCTCTGACAATGATATTCCTACTTCCACTTCACCACCTTTCAACGGACTCTGTAACCTCACCTTACATAGTGAAACACAACTGCTCTCACCACCAATCCCACGTATTACCACCTTTTCCGACAATGTGCCTTCCAAACTACTATCTCCTTGTCCCTCACCATTAAAGACTGACTTGCTCCTGTATCTCGTAAGGTCTTAATCGCCTCACCTACTCCACCTTGTACACACGAGTAAACTTTACGCTCACAAATAAAATCCTTAAAAAGTTATCTGCTTATTCACCAGCTTCTGAACAGTTTGTACACTCTCTGGCACCTCTTCCACTGGGATAGTGGTTTTCCTTCCCACTTTAATAAACTCTTCTGGCTTATCCTGTTTTGCCGAGTCTGTCTTCCCAGTACTTTCATAAGCCACCAACACTGCAACCTCTCGTGTCCAATCTATTACAATGAAAACACTTGAGTTTTCTTATCTCTCTATCATTATCATTGGTTTCCTTTTTTTCTGAGACAAATTCCCCAACACATCACCAACTACACCTCCTCTGTATGGACCCCCTGTGAACTTCACTTTGGGCAGAACGGTAGCACAAGTGGCTAGCACTGTGGCTTCACAGCACCAGGGTCCCAGCTTCGGTTCCCTGCTGGGTCACTGTCTGTGTGGAGTCTGTACATTCTCCCTGTGTCTGCGTGGGTTTCCTCCGGGTGCTCCGGTTTCCTCCCACAGTCCAAAGACGTGCAGGTTAGGTGGATTGGCAATGCTAAATTGCCCGTAGTGTTCAAAAGGTTAGGAGGGGTTATTGGGTTATGGGGATAGGGTGGAAGTGAGGGCTTAAGTGGGTCGGTGCAGACTCAATGGGCCAAATGGCCTTCTTCTATAGTGTATGTTCTATGTATGTTCACATGTCCCCAGTTTCCATCCGTCGCAAATTGAAATTGATGTCGGACACTAAACTTTGCTTTATGAACCAACTCAATCGTCAGCTATTTCTGTGGCCTGTCTAGCTGTTTTAACTCTCCGATCTTCCACGTGAGTTCTCACTACTGCGGGAAGTGAATCTTTAAATTCTTCTAAAATAATTATTTCCCGAAGCACCTCAGATGTTTGGTTTATTTTTAGTGCTCTTGCCCACCTATCAAAATGAGCTTGTTTTAATTCTTTCGAATTCTATATAAGCATGACCTGGGGCGGAATTCTCCCATCGGGAGACAAACAGCCGACGCTGGAGTGAAACCCGGAGTGTTTCACTCGGCATCGGAGGCCGCTCCTCGCTCTCTATGCCACACCCCCCCCCCCCCCCCCACCCCCTCTCCCGGGGTCTAGGAGCAGCGGCGCGTGAATCTCGGGCGCCGGGCCTTGACGCTTGCATCAAAGCGGCGCGCCGGGAATGACGCGGCCGGCGGCGCCTAAGTGACTTCAGCCGCGCATGCGCAGGTTGGCCGTGCCAACCTGCGCATGCACTGTTGCCATCTTCCCCTCCGCTGCCCCGCAAGACATGGGGGCTTGATCTTGCGGGGCGGCGGAGGGAAAAGAGTGCATCTTTTAGAGACACCGGCCCGACGATTGGTGGGCACCGATCGCGGGCCAGACATCTCCTGAAGACACCTGTGGTGCTCGATCCTCCTTCCGCCACCCACAGGCCCCGCACACAGAGGTCGTGCGCTGTTCATGCCGGCAGCGACCAGGTGTGGTTGGCGCCGACCTGAACCAGTTGGGTTCGGCAGGCCGCTCGGCCCATCCGGGCCGGAGAATTGCCGGTCGTCGTGAGAAACGGCGGGCGCCGATTCTCTGAGCGGCCTGTCGAAAAACGCGACATGCCATTTTGGGGGGGTGGAAGAATCGCGGGGGGTGCCAGGGCGGTGTGTCGTGATTCGCCTGGCCCTCCCTCGATTCTCCCACCCGGCGTGGGGTGCGGAGAATCGCGCCCCTGGTTCTGTTCTTAGATTGCTAAACTTCTGTCTCTAGGTTCTGGCACTACTTTGTAGGCACTTATTATGGCTTCCTTCACCGCATCATAATCACTAACTGCCTATTTCTTTATCTGTAACTCTGCCCCTGCCTCAACTTATCTCATACTGAGACCCTCATTCTAATTTTCTTCTGCTCTAAACTTGATTATTCTAATGCACACCTGGCAACCTCTCACATTCTACACTCCGTAAACCTGAGTCCATCCAAAACTCTGCTATCCATGTCCTAACTCACACCAAATCCCATTCACCGATAATCCCTGGCTCCCGTTAATGCAACACGTCAATTTTAAACTTTTCACCCTTATTTTCAAATGGCTTCACAATCTCATCCCACCTATCTCTGTAGTCGCTATAATCCTCCTTATCTCTGTAACCTCCTGCAGCTCTACAACGTCCCAAGTTTCCTGTACTCCAGTAATTCTGGCCTCTTGATCAACTTCAATTTTAATTGCTGCACTGGTGGTGGCCATGCCTTCAGCTGCCTTTGTCCTAAACTCTGGAATATCCTTCCTAAAGCTCTCTTTCCTCCTTTAGAGACACTCCCAAAAACTGTACTCTTTGATAAAGATTTTGGTCATCTGCCGAAATATTTCCTTATGTGGTCATTGCCATATTTTGTTTTATAATCTTCCTGTGAAGCCCTTTCGGATGTTTTATTACATTAAAGGCACTATACAAATGCAAGCTGTTTATGATGTAAAATTAATCAGTGTAGCATAAACCGCGAGCAAAAGGTCACAAATGTTGTTGGTCTGCTGTATTAGTATTCAGCTGTGACTGCTCCAGTAATGTGTGTGTATGTGTTCACCATGTTGACAGCCTTGTGGTCTTTTCCTGTTCAGTGCTTCGCAGCTTGCCCCCTGCAGCAGCTTCTCAGATTTACCCGGGTGCAATTGCAGCAGCTGTTGGACTTTCTCTTCTTGCTGGCATGGTTGGCACAATTGTGGTCATGATTAGGAAGAAACTGAAAAAAGAAGGTAAATCGCAGTATCATGAGTCCAAGAATTATAAGATTTATTTTCCAATGAACTGGTTACAAATACTAACCAGACATGTGCCATCTTATATCTTTGGGTGAGATCTACCGGCCGCATTGCGCCCAAAAGGCAGCGCGGCACAGTACAATGTGACCAGTAGATGCCGGGAGATCCCTCTTCCGGGATCTACCCAGCTCACCAAACCTTGCAAGATCTAACGTGATCTCACAAGATGTCGCAACATGAACCCTGCGCATTGTGGGTGGGATCACTTTTGACAAATCTGCATGTTAGTCTTACTCTAATATGCACTTCCACAATCTACTCTAGGCGTGGGATATAACCGCCTCGCTTTGGAGATTGCAGGTGAGCGTTGTTCAGTGCTGCTCTCCATAAAGTGGGACCAGGTGGAACGCCACTCGTGGAGGTGCGTCAGGGGATCGGAGGCTCCCAGGTGCTTGTCTCTGGGCTGGGTGACACTCTGGCACTGCTGGTGCCAGCTGGGCACCTTGGCAGTGCATGCCTGACACCATGGAAGTGCCACTTGGGTGCCAGCCTGGCACTACCAAGTTTCCCAGGTGCCACTGTTAGCTGGCAGCGGTACTGACAGGCTGGCAGTGCCAAGGTACTAGGCTGGCAATTTTCCTGTGCCAGGGATCGGACCTAGGAGTGCCCTGTGCAGGTGCAAGGGGTGTGTGTGTGTGTGTGGGGGGGGGAGCCTCGTCCACGCTTTCCCCACTGAGGCTCTCAATCTACCTGAATGGCCGTTCGATAGCATGGTGCTCGTCAGCGCTCCGATCGCCAAGAAACATCCGGCTCATCGCATGGGACTCTGTTCCCATTCAGGTAGATCGCCACTCTATCTGCTCACATTTGAATTACCTTTGCTTACCTACTGGATTGCCAGAGCGAAAGATCACTCCACAGAAAGATTGACACAAATCTTCCAGTCACAACAATGACAAATACAACACATTTTTGCTGCTAATGTAGCACGAAACTTACTTTGGAATCTCAAATTTCTAGTTTGCCAGAAGTGGCTCTGTTGGAACCCCTGCTGAGTGTCCTATTGGGACCTGTCAGCAAGGAAACATGAGTTATTTTCGCAGGACTTACAAGTTTTTTATTTGATTTATTAAGCTGTACCTAGTGGAACAGCGCTTCCCAAATTGGGTTGTGACCCCCAGTGGGGTTGCAAGACAAGATTTTGTTGTCTCAAGCTGCGAGGCAACAATAACCACCCCCAACCCCCACCATCTCTGGCTATCCCTGCTCCTGCATTCATGGCTCACCCAGCTCACCTTCCCCACACGTCTTCCCCCCCCCCCCCACCACTCCACCACCCTGCAAGGTACCGCCCCCCAATGCTTCTGCACCCCATGTTCAACAAATTCCCACACCTTCAGCTTCCCTTCAGCTCCCATATCTCAGCTAAACCCCTCCCCCAGCTCACCTCTCACCCCCAACCCACCAGCTCACTCCAACCCTCACCCCCAAGTCAACTCCCAATCCCCAACTCATCTCCACCTCCCAGCTCACCCTCTACCCTCCAGCTTATGCTCTACCCCGAGCTCACCCGTGGCCACCCAGCTCACTCTCGCCCCCAAGCTAACCACCCAACTACCCCAACTTGCTCCCTATTCCCCAGCTCACCCACCCCCTGCAGCTTACCCACCACATACATTCCTGGCTCATGCCCTCACCCCCATTACTTCTCTCCTCTCAAAGGATGTGTCTTCAGTTCATGACAATGAAGGGGGCGTGGCTCCTTCGCAACTGCACTTCATTACCTCGCCTCTCGGTCACCTCAATGATGAATCTACAATGAAGCCAGGACAGGAAGATCCCGCTATAGCCAACCAAAGGTATAAAATTATAAATTAAAATGCAGTCAGCAGTATAATCCACAGCTTCACTCCTGACTGGAAGGTCAAGGCCAAACATAGCACCTTGCACAACCTGAGAATGTTCCAAAGAGTTTCATGGCCAATCAGTATTTTTGAAGTATTCACGCATACAAGTACCTCTGGCACACAACGCATGCTAAATGTCCAGGCAGTCTGCTGTGGCAGTCAACACTAGCTGTACTATATGTAGTACGGTAGGACTCATATACCAGAAATGAAATGAAAAACGAAAATCACTTATTGTCACAAGTAGGCTTCAAATGAAGTTACTGTGAAAAGCCCCTAGTCACCACATTCTGGCACCTGTTTGGGGAGGCTGGAACGGGAATTGAACTGTGCTGCTGGCCTGCCTTGGTCTGCTTTAAAAGCCAGCTGTTTAGCCTGGTGCTAAACCAGCCCCTGGGTAAATCCATGCCTGCTGGCTCCGCCCAGTAGGCGGAGTATAAATGTGTGTGCTCACTGGTGCTGCAGCCATTCTGGTAGCAACTACAGGAAGCACAACATATTTGCACATTAAGGCCTCGATTATTCCACTACTCTCGTCTTTGTAGTAACTGATAGTGCATCATCTGCCTAATTGATTTTGCCATCTTTCAAACTCATACTAGCTCTTCAATAAATTAAAATTTATAATTTCCCCATTCCTCTATTGTATATATAAGTCCGCAGGGTACAATTTTCTCTGTGGGCTTCTGAACCCCCCTGTAAGGTTTCACGTGGCAACCTGAAGCCCACAATATATGAAAAACAATCACTCAACAGTGACTTTCCCTGAATTGGTGAATTAGTGGCCGGAGGGCCAGCAAGTTCCAATGAAGAATAGCAGGCGAATACTTGAGCTTGTGGGCCAATAAGAGGCCTTGCCGTGTGAAAGCAGCAGCAAGATGTAATGGCAGCTATGGGAGATTATTCTAAAATGGAGGTGCCCTCTCTCCACTTTTTTCAACTTTAAATAAGAAATGTTCTTTGCAGCTGGGCCAGCATTGTGGGGGAGGAGCCTGGCTGCTGCTGAATCCAGGCAGGCAGAGAGGCTGTATCTATCTCCTGGAGTGCTAACCTGCCCGCATTCCTCCCCCCCCCCCCCCCCCCCCCCCAGCCCCCTGTCCATCAGGCATTACGCAGCCTCCAGGCAGTTACTACATCCCCTGCCACCTGTGGGGACCTGGATGCCGACGAAGAAACCAATAGGCTTTTAATGACTTCAATTGAATACCCACCACCTGAGGGTGGGCAGACCTGTCACACATCCATAGCCGGGCGGTGGGAGGGGTAAAAGTCCTCCCTGGGGTGCTTAATTCATGGATGCTGGTGTCCTCTGTGCCTCGTCTTCACGTGTGAGGCTGGACAGTAAGTGTAACTGGCTCTTTGACCAAGGATGGCATCACAACTATACTTAATCATAGTCTCCTTTTCGGACACCCACACATATACTCCCAGCAGAAGTCAGTGCAAAGACTGGGATCTCTGCTGACCCTTTATCTCTCCCTCCTGCAGAGGCACTAAGGACCATTATAGCTTTCCTATTCCTGCCCTGACAGAAAGCACTTGTGTTTTATTAGTTCACGTGTAAGTTTGAAAGCTGTTAAAATTAAAAATTTTAATGTACAAGTTTTCCTATTCAATTTGTTTTGTTTATTTTTTCAGAATCTGATACAGCAATACTAAATTCTGAAAGGTAACTTCATCTTCTTTGTATTTTCTCTTAACTTAAAAATAAATGTCTGTGCTCATCAAAATGGGAACTTTAGCCTGAGAAATTGAATACTGGTTCATTGTGGGCTCCCAGAATCAGTGCCAAGCTCCCTGGACAAGTGCTGTACAGTGGCTTCAATGCACAGCTCCTTTTCCTGCCATCAGGAGGTGCTTTCTCCCCAGTTTTGGAAGCACACCACATACTATACTAGTGTAATGCTCTGCATTATATTGACTATTCATGTAGCTTTTCTGAGTAAAACTGTCAATAAGAATCATGTTGCTGATGTGATGTGATGGCACCAGTCTCACTGTCAGGTTGAGGCTACCCAAAGGCATCTCACATATCACATGAAGCCAGTCAGGAGCAGAATTTCATCCCATCTCTTTGGACTAAAGAGGTTTTCCTGCGGCTGTACAGGGCCTTGGTCATCCCACATCAGGAGTACTGTCTACAGTTTTGGTCTCCTTGTTTGAAAAAGGGTATGAATAATAATAATAATAATAATGTTTATTTGTGTCAGAAGTAGGCTTCCATTAACACTGCAATGAAGTTACTGTGAAAATCCCCTAGTTACCACATTCCGGCACCTGTTCGGGTACACAGAGAGAAAATTCAGAATGTTCAAATTACTTAACAGCATGTCTTTTGGGACTTGTGGGAGGAAACCAGGGCACCCGGGAAGAAACCCACACAGACACTGGGAGAACGTGCAGACTCCGCACAGACAGTGACCCAAGCCGGGAATCGAACCTGGGAGCCTGGCGCTGTGAAGCTACAGTGCTAACCACTGTGCTACTGTGCTTCATTCATTCCTGGGATGAAGTTCTTGTCTCACGAAGATTGAGAGAGAAACATTTAAGAGCCCAAGGAGACTTGATAGGAAGGTATTTCCTCTGTAGGGGAAACTAGAACTAGCAGGCACAGTTTACAAAGAAACGGTCTCCTTTTTAAGATGGAGAACAGGAGAAATATTTTTTTCTCTCAGAGGATCATAATTCTGTGAAATGTTCTCGGAAACTGGATTATTGAATTTATTAAAGATTGAGTTGGATAGATTTTTGCTAGACCAGGAAGTCAATTGTTATTGAGGGGTAGACAGAAAAATGGAGCTGAGGTGATGCTCAGATCAGTCACGATTTTATCGAATGGCGGAGCAGACTCCAAGGGCTGAATGGTCTCCTCCTGCTCCTAAGTCCCACGTTCCTATGTTCTTATGAATGGATTCAAACAATCTATGAAGTCATAAACAGGGCACTGACCCACTGTGCAACTCAGTCCCCAATAAACATTTCTAAACTCTTTTTAAAACTCCAGGCTGTTGTATTGATGTGATGGCCCATTAATACCAGCAAAGACAGAAGATGAAGTTTGTCTTTGCGGCTTCTTCACAAATTTTCCAATCTCAATCGGGCTGTTAATTAGGGAAAATATTAAATGGAAGACGAGCAGATGGATGGGATGGCCTTGAATGTGGTTGGGAGAGTATGTATGGAAGGAGAGAATTGAAGGTGCTGATTTCAGAGCAGACAACGCAAGTGGAACTAAGTTCAGATTGAAAACACTGAGAATTATGAATTGCTCAATCCAGACGCAGAGGTAATTACCACCTTGGGGTAAAACAACACATCCTATAACTCACCAGGAGCAATGCCATTGGAGATCTACTAACATGTCAGCAAACAGGCTGGAATTATATGTTCTGGGAAGCGGGAGGGGTAGAAAATCAGATGGATGGTATGGGTGGGAAGGAGCCAATCCCATCGCTCATCCACCTCCACTGGTATTTTCCCAGCGGTGGGACAGCTAATCGCCTCCCAATTATCTCCTTCCACCCCCCCTTGCCGGGTCTGGCTGACCGGTGAGGCAAGGTTGCTCCACTTACCTTCAGGCCTGACTTCCAGCAATGCTCTTGCTGGGACACTGACTGCAATCCCAGCTTCCAGGCGGTGCTGTTGGGACTGGAGTGTTGCTGACCATCTTCTTGGTTGGCAGCTCTTGTCACCGGGACATCTCCCGGCATAGGGGCAGAAGCCACAACCTCAGGCAATTGACTTCCTGAGCCATGCACATTTGTGTCATGGATTCCAGGGCCTGCAAAGGTCATTCAGCTAATGGGCAGGGCCATCATTTCCTCGTAGAACGCAGACCATAGTTGCATTTTGTTCATCAAATGCCAGACATCACCAATTCTGTGACACAGAGAATCCTTCCAGTGCAGAAGGAGGTTATGCGACCCATCGATTCTACACCGGCCCTCTGAAAGAGCACCCTACCTAGGTCCAACCCCACCCTATCCCCATAATCCCACCTAACCTTTGGATACTAAGGGACAATTTAGCATGGTCAAACCATCGAACCTACACATCTCAGAGAATACGGCAATTATTGATCATTCGCGTTGTAAACACTCCAATTCTGAATTGAAGATATGGAGCTGGTTAAGGTCTGAGCACTTGTTCACACACTGGGTCCAAGTTTGCTCAGAAATGTTGCCTCCTGAGGCAGACTCAATTCCAATTTTGTTTTTAAATTGTCTATGAGCAATGACAAGGGGATGAATTTTCCTTTGGCGGCATTCTCCGTTCTACTGGCAGTATAACCCTGCCCGTGGGTTTCCCGGCAGCGTGGGATGGCTACATTCAGAAATCCTATTGGCCAGCAGGAGGAACGGAGAATCCCGCTGCCAGAGAAGGTTCGCTGCCGAGAAATACCCAGCTGGGGAGGTGGAGAATCCGCCCCAAGGTCAATTACTACGGAATTAAACTGTTACATTTATTCTTCCAGTATTGGGGGCACAGAAGATACATTTGACAATCCGTCCTTTGACAATGCAGCTGCAGGTAAGACTGCAAATCTTATCAACATTTACTAAGTACTGTATGGGTAGAAACTACAATTTGTAACCAATTTAAGAAGAATATTTTTCAAGGATGATGAGTACAATTTCTGATGCTGTGTGGTGCAGGAATATAGTTCTATGGGTGTTGGACGCTGTCTAGTACTTGCACTGGGAACCAGAGCCCTGCTTCAGACTCAAGAGGCCTTCTGTTTGGTGCACGTCAGCAGCAGCCAGAATACTCCATAGCTCAAAGATCCTGCTGATGAAACAAAAAATGATTTGGCTTATTTTTCTTTTATTAATCCATGTGATGTGAGCATCACTGACTAGCCCAGCATTCATTGCCCACCCCTAATTGCCCTTGAGAAAGTGGTGGTGAGCTGCCTTCTTGAACCACTGTAGTTCCTGTGTTGCAGGTACACCCACAGTGCTGTTAGGGAGGGATTTTGACCCAGCGACAGTGAAGGAAAGGTGATATATTTTCAAGTCAGGATGGTGAGTGACCTGGAGGGGAATCTCCAGGTGGTGAGGTGTGGAATTATATGAGCTTTGTCCTGGATGGTGTTGAGCTTCTTGAGTATTGTTGGAGCTGCACTCATCCAGGCAAGTGGAGAGTATTCCATTACACTCCTGACTTGTGCCTAATAGATGGTGGACAGGCTTTGGGGAGTCAGGAGGTGAGTCACTCACTGTAGGATTCCTTGCCTTGGACCTGCTCTTGTAGCCACAGCTAGTCCAGTTAAGATTCTGGTCAATGGTAATTCCCCAGGATGTTGTCAGTAGGGGATTCAGTGATGGTAATGCATTGAATCTTAATTGGCGATTGCTAGATTCTTGTTGGAGATGGTCATTTCCTGGCATTTGTGTGGAGTGAATTTAACTTGCTACTTGTCAGTCCTAGCCTGGAAACTGTCCAGGTCTTGTTGCATTTGGACATGGACTGCTTCAGGACCTAAGGAGTTGTGAATAGTGCTTAACATTGTGCAATCATTAGCGAACATCCCCACTTCTGACCTTATGATGGAAGGGAGGTCATTGATGAAGCAGCTGATGATGGTTGGGCCGAGGACACCACCCTGAGGAACTCCTGCAGTGATTTCCTGGAACTGAGATGATTGACCTCAAACCACCCCAACCATCTTACTTTGTGCCAAGCATGACTCCAACCAGCAGAGAGCTTTCTCCCTAATTCCCATTGACTCCAGTTTTGCGAGAGCTCCTTGATGCCACACTCGGTTGAATGCTGTCTTGGTGTCAAGGGCAGCCACTCTCACCTCATCCCAGAGCCCTCGCAGCTTTGAGGAATGTCCCAGTCCAAGTCTCACTGACAAGTTGTTTGTTAAAAACGCCTTTTGTTTTCATTGTTGGACTTGGACCATTCTGTGTTCAGAGTGTTGAGAGTGCCAAGAATTCCCAGCCTGCATTTGGAGAGAGGAATATCAGCTCTTCACCAGAAACAACTGCATCATTTTATTCTTTCATAGGATTTGGGCATCACTGGCACGACCAGTACTTGTTTTCCAACCCTAATTGCCGTTGAACTGAGTAGCATGATAGGCCCTTTCAGAGGCTAGTTAAGAGCTAGTCACTGTTGTGGCTTTGGAGTCACAAGCAGGCCAGACAGGATAAGGATTGCAGATTCCCTCTAAGGTGAAGCTTCAGAAATTTGGGGGGCAATGTAGTGGGGAAGGAGACCTGAAGCATGATCCATAATGCTGTTGCAGATGGTACTATTGAGGCCATGCACCCTTATAGTGCACTGCACTGCACCTCCTGGGACTTGGTGGGACAAAAGCATCTGACCTGGTGCTGTTATTTTGTGCATCAGCCCTGCTGACTGATGTGACACCCAACTTCCATATGTGAACAACATAAGATCAAGGTGTTGGATGCAACGAGTAGAGTTGACCACGGCAAACTGGTGGATGTGGTTTATTTAGACTTTCAGAAGGCTTTCGACAAGGTCTCGTATAGCAGATTAACAGATAAAGATAAAGCGCATGGGTTTGTGGGTAGTGTCTTAAGATGCATAGAAAGCTGGTTAGCAGACAGGAAGCACATATTTGGAATAAATGGGTCATTTTCTGATTGGCAGGCAGTGACTAGTGGGGTACCGTAGGGACCTGTGTTAGGACCACTTGTTCACAGTATATATTAATGATTTGGACGAGGGAACTAAATGTATTATCTCCAAATTTGCAGATGATACAAAGTTGGGTGGGAGGGTGAGCTGTGAGGAGGATGCAGAGATACTTCAGAGGGATTTGGACAGGCTGAGTGAGTGGGCACATGCATGACGGATGCAGTATAATGTGGGTAAATGTGCTTCAGTAGTAAAAATAGGAAGGTAGATTATTATTTGAATGGGTGTAAATTGGGAGAGGTGGATACTCAGCGAGACCTTAGTGTCCTTGTGCAACAGTCGCTGAAAGTAAGCACGCAGGTACAGCAGGTAGTAAAGAATGTATGTTGGCCTTCATGGGAGAGGATTTGAGTATAGGAATAGAGATGTTTTACTGCAATTGTATAGGGCATTGGTGAGGCCACACCTGGAGTAGTGTGTGCAGTTTTGGTGGCCTTGACTGAGTGTGGTGAATGTACATCATGTAATTCACACTGTATAGTATTGCGTTCACACTGTATAGCATTGTGTCCTTGTGGGCCCTGTCTGTGAGCCGTTGCGCAGCTCTGCCCACAGGGGGAGATGAGGAGCTTGTACAGGGCTCCACCCTCGGCTCCACCCATGGCTCCGCCCGTGACCCCTCCCACTACAGGAAGTATAAAGGGCTGCAGCCTTGTGAGTCTGCCCTCAGTTCTTCTGGTCGCAAGCAAGCTCAGTTGTAAGTCTATTAAAGCCATAGTTTACTTCCTATCGTGTCTCGAGTGAATTGATGGTCACATCACTGAGGAAGGATGTTCTTGATATGGAGGAGTGCAGCAAAGGCTTACCAGGCTGTAACTGGGATGGTGGGACTGTCATATCACCAAAAGTCAGTTTCTTTAGGTTTAAAACCCGAGTATAATTGTGGTAAATCTTTTGTTCTTAACAGGATCCTGATGAATAGGACAAGTGTCATCTGTATGAACGAACAAAGAAAATGGGACATCTGGCAAATGGGTGTTATTGTTCCACACCGAGCATGTATTTCAGAACTATTCCCTGCCTCCTTCATTTTCTCCAAGGGTATCGCCACTTTCTCCAACATTCAGGTCTGAAGAGCCACCTTCCTCCTCAATGTCCTTCAGCTTTCTCAAACACCCATGGGCCATTAGGCAGATTCCATCAATCTGCCTAATTTAACATTAAGACCAGACATGCAATATCTTGGCATTCTGTTGAACCCTGAACTCTGCTTTCTCCCCTGTACCTGGCCCCTTTCTTTCACTGTTGTAACACTGCCTGTTTCTCCCTGCTGAAACCTTAATCTGCACTGCCAATTATTCCTGAACCAGCTTACTTTTATCCACAATAGGCTACAATTCATCCAGAATGATTTGCTCACATTAGCCTGCATTCACATTACTCCTTTCTTTGTCAAGATCCACCGGTGCTTTGTGTCCACGGGAGTCAACTTCATTGAATTTCCCCTCTGCGATTACAGCCCTCCTGACTTCTAGTTATCTTCTCAAGTGATATCTCCCTCTCTCACAAGACAATTTCTCATTGTCCACGTCCTCAGGTTGAACAACTGTCTGCTTCTTCAGCCAACATGCCCATATCCCATGGAATTCTGACCTTCAGCAGCTCTACTGTCACCTCTCCCTGCCACCAAGAGGGAGCTATTAATGCTTCTCTTTGATCACGGTTTTGCAGGCCCTTATCCCTCCTGTACATAGTTCATTTAATGTCTACAACTCAGTAAAGTGATCTGAGATGTCTCTCTAACATAGAGCATTTAAAAATGCAATTTCTTATTGATTTCTGTATGTTTGAATAGCTAACCAGATGATTTGGTTGATGTGTTCAGCGCATCACTTTTCTTTAGAAATTCTTCTCTCTGTATTAAATGTTGTGTCAAAGTTTGAGATGTTAAACCATCATAACAAGAGGTCTATGGTTTCAGGTTTCCAAATACAATGTGCACCAAGATATTTCCCATATATACAGTGGATAGGGTAACTCATGTTATTTTGTTGACCAATGAAAGTGTGTTTAAGGAGCCATGTCCAAATTTCCAAAACGGAGATGCAAACAAACCTTCCCATTTCTGAAAAAATACATTTTTTCAAAGCTTTTCATCTTGCACTCATCAAGACGATCACAAGAATATCAATTTCAAGGGAAACAACAACTTCATCTTGTATGGGAAGAGAGTGCTGATTGGTTGGCAAGTGGACTCTGATAGGTAGAGGCATTACCGTGGAGAATGCAACAGTTAATGGTGAATGACAGTTAACTACCAATCATTGTTTAAAAATTTGAACCAGGCAGCTTGACTTTGATTAGTTAAAGCTTTCCCCGAAGAATGAACCAGCAAATGGCTGTCACTTATTTTGTTCAGCAGAAACAGGCTCGATGTGTGTACATGCTCTTTCCGTCTACAACAAGAGGGGACTGTGTATTACTATATGTAGCTTCCTGTACACGGAAATGCGCCAAATTGCAAGCCTGACTGACAATCTTAAATTAGTTGCCATCGTAATTGCCAGTCACCATTAACTGGTGATTTCTCCATGGCAATACCTCTTTCAATCAGAATCCACTTGCTAACCAACCAGCACTCTATTCTCATACAGTATAAAATTATTTTGGTTTGCTTGAGATTGTCCTGATGAGTGCAAGACAGAAAGCTTCAATAAAATGTATTTTTTCAATGATATTCTAGTTCTGTATTACCAAATGACTACTTCCCATTTCTGTGGCTTATTCTATCAAGATCTTTCACTCGTGCAGCGCAGTGAGCAAACATTTCACAGCACAAACCCGGACTGGGATTCTCCGAAATCCCAGCCAAGTGTTGACGCCGGCATAAACCCCGGAGTGGTGTACGCAGGCGTCAACGAGTCTCCTGGCCCAGAAATTCACCATTTTTTAGGGGGCTAGCACGGCGCTGGAGTGCTGTGCATTGCTCCGGTGCCAAAGGGCAGCCCTGCACGGCCGGCGCGGGTTCGCACTTGCCTGCCACGGCTGCCGCAGGTCTGCGCATGCACGCCACGGCTGTCTCCGTCACGGCACATGGTTGCCGTCTCCACGTCGACGCGGAGCAACATGTCGGGGGCCTAACAGCGGGCCCGCGCGGAAGGAGGTAGGCCCCCTCCAGATCGCGGCCGCCCACCCCGCCCGATCGGAAGCCCCCGATCGCGGGCCTGGACCCCGAGGAGGCCCTCCCTGGAGTCAGATCCCCCCCCCCCCCCCATCACCAGGACATCCATAGCGGCCGCGGGTCCAAGCTCCCAGTGGGTACCAGGTTTTAACCACGCCAGCGGAACTCGGCGGGAGTTCGGCCCGTCACCCGCGGAGAATCGGCGTGGGGGCCTATTGTAGCGGCAACCGCGTAGGCGCGATTGGCACCGATTCTCTGGTCGCTGGAGAATTGTCGGCCCGGCGTCAGAGCAGGTGGCGGAAATTTCCCAACCCCCCCCCCCCCCCCGATTTTCTGACCCGTTGTGGGTTCGGAGAATCCCGGCCCCTATTTTGTTGAACGATTGGTTTTAAAAACAAAAATTGTATCATTACTGCTTACCAAAACAAATGATGCATGTAAGACTGTTATGTAAATGCTAGACAGGATTCAGAGAATGCTTCAGCTATACGCTCAGTTACAACCAAAACCCTTCATTCTGTCAACACCTAGTGTTCAGTGATACCATTGCACCAGTAAGTAATCCATGTGTCCTAAGCAAAATACAACCTTTCTCACTTGATAGGAGTGACTACACATCAAAAACGTACTTCACTGGCTGGAAAGGTCTTTGGGATGTCCTGAGCTTATGAAAGGTGCTATATAAATGCAAGTCTTTCTTTTTTATTCTTGCTAAAGTGTAGAACTTTAAACCATCTCAGATATTCAGTCACAATTTGAGAGGTACATCATGATGTCAAAGGGGCAATCATTTCCATTCTGCTTCAACCAAACTAAGTGTTTTGATTGTTTGCGATGCACACCGATAGATTGCGGCCCAGATGTCCTCCCATTGGGTCCTATTGTGCATAATCAGCTCTGGTGTTACGGAAAACCTCAGTGCTCATGAGCAGATTATAAAACATCACTGTTGTAAAAGATCAGAGTCATCATGACTCTGGACGGTGTGACGAGAGCCTGGATGGCTATAGAGCAAGAGTTCATCACTAATATCATGCCAGAGAAAGACATAAGGGACTGCTAACAAATCGCTGATCTAATAAGGGGCTTATGATAGTTTAAATGGAGAAGTTACTGTAAGGAAATTAAAAAGGAAGGATACTAAATTAACAAGCAATTAGATAAATGTAGTGAGATGTGAGTGAGGGTAGACAGGGTTGAGGCATTTTTAGAAATGGTGATCTTATTAGGCATATTGGCCTTTCCTGTTTCTAAAACTTATAATTCTATCAAATTGTTCAGATGTCTTGTATATGGTAAATATTATGTATCTTGGTATGGGTCATGGGTGAGAATCTAATTGGCTCAGGATTAGTCACCAGCCAGAGATCCTTTCTTGGTCATTTTCTTATTTATGATATACAGGGCGCGTTCTAACTGGAAAGAAATAGAGTCCGTTCTGGGCAGGTTTCGCGGGGTAACTCCACTATCTGACAGCACTATGTTGCCATTTCGAGCTCCAGCTGGGAACGCTCCCCAAGGCCACACTCAGCATCACTGAGGAACTCCGCCAGGAAGAGATTGGGATGCCATTTAAAATGGCGTCCTAATCTCACAACCCCCGGACCCTCACAACACTTCAACTTCCTATCAGGGGGCCATCGAGCCTCCCTGTACCAACCTCACAAGGGCAGGGCACCCCTGGGCTCAGAGTGCCAAGCTGCCCAGAGGCCGTCCACACGGGACCCCAATTGCCTGGGCGTCCCCCCACCCCAGGTACCATTCCACCAGGTTCCCATTTACGGGGACCAGTAATGAACAATGCCCGCCTGGGGTCTCCTCAGTGTGGTTGGTAGATGTCAGGTGGCCGTTCGATCCGGTGGCGGCGGTACGGCTAAGTGGGTTCTTAAACTCACTTAAGGGTGTGAGACTGGGTCTTGCCCATTGTGGGTGGGACCCAGATTGCAAGTGGCTTGTGAGGTCTGGTTAAATCTCGTGAGGAGTAAGGCCATCGGTAATCCAGGGGGGGGGGTGTCTCTCCGGGATTATTTTTTTATTTGTTCATGGGAAGTGGGCGTCGCAGGCGGTGCCAGCATTTATTGCCTATCTCTAATTGCCATGAGGAGGCAGTTAAGAGTCAACCACGTTGCCGTGGGTCTGGAATCACAGGTAGGCCAGACCAGGTAAGGATGGCAGATGTCCTTCCCTAAAGGACATTAATGAACCAGAGGGGTTTTTACGACAATCGGCAATGGGTTCATGGTCATCATCAGACGTTTTCAATTCCAGATTTTTATTAAATTCAAATTTCACCACCTGCAGTGGCGGGATTTGAACCTGGGGCCCCAGAGCATTACTCTGAGTCTCTGGTTTACTAATCCAGTGACAATACCAATATGTCACCACCTCCCCATCTACCAGCCAATTCCGGCGGAACGTTACCAGTAGATCGCGCCCATAGTGTCAGTTTTATTTATGCAGGTGGGTAAATGTGTGTAGGGGGTGATGCTCAATTTTAGGTGAATTTCTATAACAATCATGCTCTGAGTGCAAACGCCAAAACTATGCTCCCAGCCTTTAATGCAATGAGTGCCTGCTGTGGATTTACAAAGAAACATTGTGCTTCATATCTACAAGAAAATCAATACTTACAGGTGGCAAAATAACAAGATTCTTATGACTTTTGGCATTTAGAGTTATTTATGTTAGCACATTTACTTATGATGGTTGAGTTTTCAATGAAAACATTAAGTTTTGTGTTTTGTCCCAGAAAAATCATTCTACACAATGTTACTGTAGTGTCATACCTGTGAAAGTGCGATTCTAAAATCTACTGTTCTTTGCTTCATACAAGTGCTTTTTAAATAAATGATAACACATTAATGGAGTGGACAGTATTCTTTCTTCATGTGGTTATTCACGAAGGCCTGCCTTCACTTCTCTTGCCCCTCACCTGAGGTATGGTGATCCTCAGGTTAAATCACCACCAGTCAGCTCTCCCCCTCAAAGGGAAAAGCAGCCTATGGTCACTGGCATTGGACTGGGGTGTGCACAGAAAGAAGTCTTACAACACCTGGTTGAAGTCCAACAGGTTTATTTGGAATCACTAGCTTTCGGAGCGTAGCGCCTTCCTCAGGTGAGGGTAGCCCCTGCCAGGAGGCATTGCTGGGGAATTCCATGAGGGAGATGCCGGGGGTTTCATTGGGGGGGGGGGGGGGGGGGGGGGGGGGGGTGAGGGGTAAGGAATGCTCTCTGTGGGGTGTTGTTTTTTTCTCTCTTTTTTAACATCAGGGCACCCTTTAAAAACAGCAATCTGATCTTTCAGGAGCCTAAGTTGCTGGCAAGTAGGCTCTTACATCATGGTACCCACTCCTTACCTTTCTTTTGTCTAATGTCAAAAGATATCTTGGGAAAGCCAGTAGTGCAGTTGGCAGGCGACATCCTGCTTTTCCTGCCCGAGTTGACACTTAGACCAAAAATATGAAAATCCAGCACATTGACTCAGTAACTCAGCAAACATGATTAATACTAATGCTGTGAGGACGAATTCCACGAATGTACAAGATACTTTTCGAGCAGAAGCATGATGAGGAACCAACTAGAGAGAAAGTGACATGAGATGTGATATTGTGAAAAGAAAAAGATCTAATTAATAACCTTGAAGTCGAGGAACATTTGGGGAAGAGTGATCATAATATGCAAGAATCTTACATTAAGCTTGAAAATGATGTTGTTCAATCCAAAACCCGTGTCTTAAATCTAAAAGAAGAAAACTATGAAGGTATGAAGGGCAAGTTAGCTATTGTAAATTGGGAAACTGCATTAAAATTTATGAATGTAGACAGGCAATGGCTAGCATTTAAAGAATTAGTACATCATTTGCAACAAATATACATTCTTTTGAGGCACAAAAATCCAATTCGAAAAGTGGTCCAACTGTGGCTAACAAGAGAAGTTAAAGGAAGAGGCTTATAAAGCTGTCAAAAATAATGGTAAACCTGAGGTTTGGGAGCATTTTAGAATTCAGCAAAAGAGAATCAAGAAATGGATAAAGAAACAGAAAACAGAATAACAAAGTAAACAGCAGGAAACATAAAGACAGACTGTAAAAGCTTCTATAGATATATAAAAAGGAAGATTTGCAAGGACAAAGTTGGGCCCATTATAGGCAGAATTTATAATGGGGAATACAGAAATAACAGAGAAACTAAACAAATGTTTTGGGCGGGATGCTCCATCAGCTGGTGCCGGAATCGCTCAACACGATTGGGCAGAGAATCGGTTTTCACGCCAAAATTGTGGCGGGGGCCGGGTTCACACCAAATCACAATTCTCCGGTGCCTCAAGAGTGGCAACAATGCACACACTCCTCAAGTACAGTAAACACCATTTGCACATCATGAGCGGGTATTCTCCAGGGCCTCCACAATTCTCCGCCTACATTGGGGGGGGGGAATTCCCGACGTTGAGGTTCACTTGTGTTTTTAAAAATTGAGAAACAGATGCCGATGCTGATGAGGGAGAGGAGGTAGGACATGGAGATGCGTGACCGTGGGCTGCCGGTCCTGACACTGGCCAGGCTGGCTGGGGTGGGAGTCCTGAGTGTGGGGCCGTGGTAACCACCCATGGGGACTGGGGTGATGTCCAGGCACTGACCGCCATTGCCGCGGCTGCAAGGCAGCCATCTTGTTGTGTACCCCGCTGACCACTCATCTTGAACCCTGGTTCTGCAGAGTGCCACCAGCTGTTTGGTTCCACCCACCCACCCCCCCGCCCCCCCCCCCCCCCCCCCCCCCCCCCCGCCGCCACCACTGCACTCCAGCCCCCGCACTCCACCTCTACTGTACTTATACACACACGACTGTGTGGCAAGATTCAACTCCAATTCAATCTATAAGTTTGCAGATGATACGACTGTGGTAGGACGTATCTCAAACAACGACGAATCAGACTACAGAAGGGAGATAAAACACTTGGTTGCATGGTGTACCAAAACCGACCTCACTAAATTTTGGAAAGACCGAGGAACTGATCATCGACTTCAGGAAGTGTAGCATGACACACACCCCCATCTACATCAATGGCTCTGAAGTGGAGATGGTCGATAGCTTTAAGTTCCTGGGGGTCACCATCACCAACAGTCTGTCCTGGTCCACTCACGTTGATGCAACAGTGCAGAAAGCCCAACAACGTCTCTACTTCCTACAGAAGCGAAAGAAATTCGACATGTCTGCACCGACTCTCACAAACTTCTACAGATGTGCCAGAGAGAGTATCCTATCCAGCTGCTTCACAGCCTGGCATGGCAACTGCTCGGCCCAAGATCGCAAGAAACTGCAGAGTGTAGTGAACTCAGCTCAATGATTCACACAAGCTTGCCTCCCTCCACATTGATTCTGTATACACCTCCTGCTGCCTCAGGAAGGCAGACAGCATTATCAGAGACCCCTCCCACCCAGGCTTTACCTTCCATCAGGCAGAAGATACAGAACGTAGAACATAGAAAAATACAGAAAAATACATAGAAAAATGCATTTCATGCCCCCACTACTCTCTGGGTAAAGAACCTACCTCTGACATTCCCCCTATATCTTCCACCATTCATCTTAAATTTATGCCTCTTTGTAATGGTTTGTTTCACCCGGGGAAAAGGTCTCTGACTGTCTACTCTATCTATTCCCCTGATCATCTTATAAACCTCTATCAAGTCCTTCTCGGTTCTAATGAGAAAAGGCCGAGCACCCTCAACCTTTCCTCATAATACCTACTCACCATTCCAGGCAACATCCTGGTAAATCTCCTTTGCACCTTTTCCAAAGCTTCCACATCCTCCCTAAAATGAGGCGACCAGAACTGCACAGTACTCCAAATGTGGCCTTACCAAGGTTTTCTCCAGTTGCATCATCACCTCACGGCTCTTAAATTCAGTCCCTCTGCTAATGAACGCTAGCACACCATAGGCCTTCTTCACAGCTCTATCCACTTGAGTGGCAACTTTCAAAGATCTATGAATATAGACACCAAGATCTCTCTGCTCCTCCACATTGCCAAGAACCCTACGATTAACCCTGTATTCCGCATTCATATTTGTCCTTCCAAATGGACAACCTCACACTTTTCAGGATTAAACTCCATCTGCCATTCCTCAGTCCAGCTCTGCATCCTATCTATGTCTCTTTGCAGCCGACAACAGCCCTCCTCACTATCTACAACTCCACCAACCTTCGTATCGTCTGCAAATTTACTGATCCACCTTTCAACTCCCTCATCCAAGTCATTAATGAAAATCACAAACAGCAGAGGACCCAGAACTGATCCCTGCGGTACGCCACTGATAACTGGGCTCCAGGATGAATATTTGCCATCCACCACCACTCTCTGTCTTCTATCGGTTAGCCAGTTCGCTATCCAACTGGCCAAATTTCCCACTATCCCATGCCTCCTTACTTTCTGCATAAGCATACCATGGGGAACCTTATCAAATGCCTTACTAAAATCCATGTACACAACATCCACGGCTTTACCTTCATCCACGTGCTTGGTCACCTCCTCAAAGAATTCAATAAGACTTGTGAGGCAAGACCCACCCCTCACAAATCCGTGCTGACTATCCCTAATCAAGCAGTGTCTTTCCAGATGCTCAGAAATCCTATCCCTCAGTACCCTTTCCATTACTTTGCCTACCACCGAAGTAAGACTAACTGGCCTGTAATTCCCAGGGTTATCCCTATTCCCTTTTTTGAACAGGGGCACAACATTCGCATCTCTCCAATCCCCTGGTACCACCCCTGTTGACAATGAGGACGAAAAGATCATTGCCAACGGCTCTGCAGTTTCATCTCTTGCTTCCCATAGAATCCTTGGGTATATCCTGTCAGGCACGGGGGACTTGTCTATCCTCAAGTTTTTCAAAACGCCCAACACATCTTCCGAACAAGTATCTCCTTGAGCTTACCAGTCTGTTTCACATTGTCCTCTCCAACAATATGGCCCCTCTCATTCATAAATACTGAAGAAAAGTACTCGTTCAAGACCTCTCCTATCTCTTCTGACTCAATACACAATCTCCCGCTACTGTCCTTGATCGGACCCACCCTCGCTCTTGTCATTTTCATATTTCTCACATATGTGTAAAAGGCCTTGGGGTTTTCCTTGATTCTAGCCGTCAAAGATTTTTCATGCCCTCTCTTAGCTCTCCTAATCCCTTTCTTCAGTTCCTTCCTGGCTATCTTGTATCCCTCAAGCGCCCTGTCTGAACCTTGTTTCCTCAGCCTCACATAAGTACCCTTCTTCCTCTTAACAAGCATTCAACCTCTCTTGTCAACCACGGTTCCCTCACTCGACCATCTCTTCCCTGCCTGACAGGGACATACATATCAAGGACATGTAGTATCTGTTCCTTGAATAAGTTCCACATTTCACTTTTGTCCTTCCATGACAGCCTATGTTCCCAACTTATGCACTTCAGTTCTTGTCTGACAGCATCATATTTACCCTTCCCCCATTGTAAACCTTGCCCTGTTGCACGCACCTATCCCTCTCCATTACTAAAGTGAAAGTCACAGAATTGTGGTCACTATCTCCAAAATGCTCCCCCACTAACAAATCTATCACTTGCCCTGGTTCATTGCCAAGTACCAAATCCAATATGGCCTCCCCTCTGGTAGGAAAATCTACATACTGTGTTTGAAAAGCTTCCTGGACACTCTGCACAAACACCACCCCATCCAAACTATTTGATCTAAAGAGTTTCCACTCAATATTTGGGAAGTTGAAGTCACCCATGACTTCTGCACCTTTCCAAAATCTGTTTCACAATCTGTTCCTCCACATCTCTGCTGCTATTGGGGGGCTTGTAGAAAACTCCCAACAAGGTGACTGCTCCTTCCGTATTTCTTACTTCAACCCATGCTACCTCAGTAGGAAGATCCTCCTCAAACTGCCTTTCTGCAGCTCTTATACTATCTCTAATTAATAATGCAACTTCCCCACCTCTTTTACCACCCTCCCTAATCTTATTGAAACATCTATAACCTGGAACCTCCAACAACCATTTCTGCCCCTCTTCTATCCAGGTTTCCGTGATTGCCACCACATCGTAGTCCCAAGTACCAATGCATGCCTAAAGTTCACCCACCTGGGGCGGGATTCTCCCCTACCCGGCGGGGCCCCGTGGTGCCAACCACTCCGGCGTCGGGCTCCCCAAAGGCGCGGAGAAGGCTAGGCCCACGCCGGAGCGTTTGGCACCACGCCGACTGGCGCCAAAACTGACACCAGCGGCCTTTGACGCCCGCTGCCCGGCGCCAGGGCTGGCTGAAAGGCCTTCGCCGGTTCGCGCATGTGCCGGTGGTGACATCAGCGGCAGCAGCTGCTGACGTCACCACCGGCGCATGCGCGCTGGGGGATTCTCTTCCGCCTCCGCCATGGTGGAGGCAGTGGCGGCGGTGGAAGAAAAAGAGTGCCCCCACGGCACTGGCCCGCCCGCCGATCGGTGGGCCCCGATCGCGGGCCTGGCCACCGTGGGGGCACCCCCCGGGGTCCGATCGCCCCGCTCCCCCCCCCCCCCGGGAGCCTGCTCGTGCCGCCGATCCCGCCGCCACCAGAGGTGGTTCAAACCTCGACGGCGGGAGAGGCCTCCCAGCGGCGAGACTTCGGCCCATCATGGGCCGGAGAATCGCCGCAGGGGGCTCGCCGATCGGCGTGGGGTGATTCCCCCCCCCCCCCCGCCCCCAGCCAATTCCCGGGTGGCGGAGAATTTCTGCCACGGCGGGAGCGGGATTTTCGGCGGCCCCGGGCGAAGGGTCGGAGAATTTCGCCCCTTATTCCTGATGCTTCCTGCATTGAAGTACACACACTTCAACCCATCTCCGTGCCTGTAAGTACTCTCCTTTGTCAGTGTTACCTTCCCCACTGCCTCACTACACACTTTGACATCCTAAACATCGGCTACCTTAGTTGCTGGACTACAATTCCGGTTCCCATTCCCCTGCCAAATTAGTTTAAACCCTCCCGAAGACTACTAGAAAACCTCCCTCCCAGGATATTGGTGCCCCTCCGGTTCAGATGCAACCCGTCCTGCTTGTACAGATCCCACCTTCCCCAGAATGCGCTCCAATTATCCAAATACCCGAAGCCCTCCCTCCTACACCATTCCTGCAGCCACGTGTTCAACTGCACTCTCTCCCTATTCCTAGCCTCGCTATCAAGTGGCACCGGCAAGAAACCAGAGATGACAACTCTGTCTGTCCTGGCCTTTAACTTCCAGCCTAACTCCCTAAACTCATTTATTACATCCACACCCCTTTTCCTACCTACGTCGTTGGTACCAATGTGCACCACGACTTCTGGCTGCTCACCCTCCCCCTTAAGGATCCTGAAGGCACGATCCGAGACATCCCTGGCCCTGGCACCCGGGAGGCAACATACCTTCCGGGAGTCTCGCTTGCGACCACAGAATCTCCTATCTATTCCCCTAACCATTGAGTCTCCTATCACTATTGCTTTTCTATTCTCCCCCCTTCCCTTCTGAGCCTCATAGCCAGAATCAGTGCCAGAGACCTGGCCGCTAGGGCCTTCCCCTGGTAGGTCATCCCCCCCCCCAACAGCATCCAAACCGGTATACTTGTTTTGAAGGGGAACGGCCACGAGGGATCCCTGCACTGTCTGCCCGTTCGTTTTCTTTCCACTGACTGTAACCCAGCTACTCTTGTCCTGTACCTTGGGTGTGGCTACCTCCCTGTAACTCATCTCTATTACCCCCTCTGCCTCCCGGATGATCCGAATTTCATCCGGCTCCAGTTCCCCAACACAGTCTCGGAGGAGTTGGAGTTTGGTGCACTTCCCGCAGGTATAGTCAGCGGGGACACCGGTGGTATCCCTCACCACCCACATCCTACAGGAGGAGGATGCAACTACCCTAGCCTCCATCCCCTCTTACCCTGCAGAATACAGCTGCACTGTGGACCAACTGGAACTCCGCTCTCTGACTCTGCTCCCAGTCAGCTGCACTCTCTGTAAACTCCCGGTTCCCTTCATGCTCTTTGAGGAAATGTAGGAAATGAAATGAAAGGCGCACCTTACTCCTTCCTCACCTAACTCCTTCAGTCACCAAACTCTCACTATAGCACTCAAATGCACCCAAATTCAGCACTCCCTCAGTCACCAAACTCTCACTATAGCACTCAAATGCACCCAAATTCAGCACTCCCTCAGTCACCAAACTCTCACTATAGCACTCAAATGCACCCAAATTCAGCACTCCCTCAGTCACCAAACTCTCACTATAGCACTCAAATGCACCCAAATTCAGCACTCAGTGCAAACAAAGTCTGCACTGTAACTAGCTCAGATTTATACTGTGACTCTAGCCTCTGAAAACTGGCCTAATCCAATTAACTAATTAACAAGCTCCAGCTGCAAATAGTTACAAGTAGAACCTTTGTTTAAAGCTGATTGAAAATTCACCTTCTTCTCAACCAAACAGAAACTTTTAAGTTAATTAACTAAATAAAAGAAAGACTAGACTTTAGATACAAATAAAAAATAAACCCTTAATATCCCTGTCACCAAACTCTCACTATAGCATTCAAATGCACCCAAATTCAGCACTCAGTGAAAAGAAGTCTGAAGACCCACACATCCAGACAGAGGAACAGCTTCTTCCCCACAGCTCCTAGACTCCTCAACAACTCTCCCTTGGACTTATCTGTTCCCTTAAGAACACTATTGACGATGCCCTATGCTGCTCTTGTTCCGCACTGTAACCAATCACTATTTGTTGATGCACCATTTGTCAATGTACTTTGTTGATTATTCTTTTTGTCTACTATGTACGTATTTCCCTTGGCCGCAGAAAAATATTTTTCACTGTACTTCGGTACATGTGACAATAAATATCAATCAATCAATCATCTGCACACCAGCCTCCACCCCTGCACCACACTCTCTGACATATCACCCCCCCAACTGGCCACCACCCGCCACTTCAGCCCCTTCAGGGGGGGCGCTGGACAGGGACCGCAGAGCATACCACTGGCATGGGCAGCGGCTACCAATAGTATCCCTGGTAGCAGGTGCGGGCACCAGGGCCACGAGACCAGGGTGCAGGGATGGGGGGGGAGACATGCAAGGGCAGAGATGCAGTGCCAACCGGGACACCGTGTAGCCCATTGGACCTGGTTGGGCATAGGGTTACACACCATGCAGACATTAGATATTAGAATACAACCAGCAATGGTGGCCTTCCTGCTAGTCGTCACAGCCCTGGGGATGCCCTGCAGCTGTACGAGCTGGAACTGCTCAAGGAGGAGGAAGCTGCAGCAGCGAAGCGTGCCCCAGAGGAACAGGAGGCAGCCACTGAGGACAGGGAGCCAGCCTTCCAACGGGCAGAGGAGGAGGAGGTGCCGCATGAGGCCTCGCGTATACAGGCAGCGGCTGTCAATCGAGAACCTGCTGGACCAGACATGCCGTTGAAGGCTCTGGTTGAGCAGGGGGACAGTGCGGCATATCTGCCGGATCATGTGCACATGGCACCACAGGGGAATGGGGGAGGACTCCCGCTTCTGGTGGCCATCAACCTGATGGTTGTCTTGAACATTTATGCAACGTGGTGCTTCCAGGCGGCAAGTGGGGACCTGTTCAAGATCTCACAGATCTTGGTGCACAGGTGCATCTGCACTGTCAGAGGCCATATATTCCCAATCGGTAAAATATATCCATTTCAATGTGGACCGGGCCCACCAGGATGCCTGGGCAGCGGGGTTTCCCGCCATCGCCGTGGCAAGGACACTGCATCCTAGCCCCACTACGTGGGTGGTGGTGGGTGTGAGGTTGGTGTTGGGTGTGAGGGTGGTGTGGTGGACTGGTGTGGTAGAGGTGGCACACGTCATGGGGAACCACAACTCAGCGGGGTCTTATTTCCTTGCCCGATGCCAACCTTCACGCCGGTGACTTCTCTTTCCTCCGGCCCGCTGACCATGTTCAGGGTCTTCTGCTCTGCTGTGGTGAGAGGCCGCAGGTCCGGTGGTCCCCCTCTGGTCTTCTCCTGCTCCCGGCGGATATGGGCAGCCTTCTCCTCAGCGGCAGGAGGCACACAGAAACGCACAGTGTTAAACAGTCTGACGTATGCAGCCCAGGATTGAGGGGTGGAGTGGTGGCGATTAGCTGGTAGCTTCAGTGGCCAGGGCATCTCGCCTTGGCGGCCGGTACGGGTGCTGGCATGTGGTGCAGCGTGGGCGTTCGGACGCCGTCCAGGTGGGGGCGGAGTTACGGGTGTGTGGGACGGGAATTGGTGCCAGGGGCATGATACTGCCTACTCGCCCTGGCTGCCCTGAGGTGGTTGTGCAGTTTCTTCCTGCACTGCTGGCCGGTCTGGACCATGGCGCTGATGACCTCTGCCACCTGTGTCAAGGCACAACGAATGGCGGCAGCTGGCAGCCTCCTTCCCAGCCCGGGGTACATCAATTGTGTTCCACGCTAAGCCAATGCTAGTCCCGTAATGGTCGGTGAATTAGTCCAGGTACGGCGCTAGTTTTCCTGTCGGAGAACTCCAAAACTCCACGAATCCTGCCCCAGCGTGAACACAGTCTCAGGAATGGAGAATCCGGCCGTTTGTGTCTGTCTTCACGAAGGAAGATACAAGAAACTTCACAGGAATACTAGATAACCAAGGGACAAGCTAGAATGAGAAACTAAAAGAAATTAGTATTAATGAAAAAGTACTTCTGGAAATGCTAATGGAACTGAAAGTTGATAAATTCCCTGGGCGAGAAAGGGAGAGAGAAAACAGGAAACTGCAGACATCTTAGTCTGACATCACTCATGGTGAAAATGCTAGAATCCATTATAAAGGATGTGATAAATCGATCAGTGCTTGCGTCCCAAACCAGACACAAAATTGGGCATCATGGAGACGAAAATATTTAAATTGCAGGAGTATATCAGGATTAAATAGGAAATCAGAGCAAGAGTAAGTTGACATATTCTTGTACTTATTTGGTGAATTTGCTGACAATATAACCATAAGAGAAGGCGCAGATAAATCCTCAACCACACCTGGTGAGACGTTGAAAGCTTTGACAAGTATTTTAAACTCCACGTTGTGGAGAGCATATGCCTTAGAAAAAGAATAGAATACCCCCAATAAAGTAACAAATGGGCAAGGAGACTCCAGAGCGAGGGACACAATACTCAAACAAAATACAAGATGATTGCAAAGAATGTCAGCGCAATGAAGTGCATGAGCTGAAGAGCTTAGTGTAGATGAAAGAAACGGTTTAAAAATCGAGCTTTTTGAAAATGGCAACACATTACCCAGACTGCAGTTGGCAATGTAGAATGAGCATCGAGCTGTGAATAAAGGAACATTATCTGATGTAACCCAAAAACAACAAACCTGCAAAAAGAAAATTAAGCTATTACACAGGAAATTAGTGTATCAAAGCCGAGCTGGAAGAACTCAACCAGTACAGCTAGGCACAACAGCATGTAGAAACGTTACTCAAAGAACTCACTGCCTTGATGTTAATAATAATCTTTATTTGAAGAGTCAATACTTGGCCCTGGAACAACTCAAGGGGTTAAAATGCAGAAAAAGCTGCTTTGGAACTATCAGTATCTGCAAAGCACTCCATTGATGCACAGCGTGAATTGCTGAGGGATTAATAAGATGAACAGTTGAAAGAACAGCAAATAATGCTTCAAGGTCAAATGTAAAAGTACATAACCCTTCCAACATGAAGAAATGAAGAACAGTGGAAAAAACTGATCAGAAAACCTAAGACGAAGCTTCACAAAGAAAAAGAAAACCTGTACAAGGCCATCAAGTCAACTTTGGTTGCTCTAGAAGATTACGAAACAAAGTAACTGAAAGAACTGAAGACCCAGTTGGAAGAAAATATGTTCAATATTTCAGAAGAAATCTGACATAACTCCAATGGGGAGCCTAGGATCAGGACTATACGATTTCCCATGGCCTCCACGGAATATAATAATAAATTGCTTATTGTCACAAGTAGGCTTCAATTAAGTTACTGTGAAAAGCCCCTAGTCGCCACATTTCGGTGCCTGTTCGGGGAGGCTGGTACAGGAATTGAACAAGGGCTGCTGCCCTTGTTCTGTATTACAAGCCAGCTGTTTAGCTCACTGTACTAAACCAATATGAACTTCCCCTTTAAGGGGGTGGGGTTTCCCCTTTACATGGAGAGCCCCAGTTGTATAAAAACCCCGGCCCAGCAGCAAATCGGGGAAGGAGACCCTTAGACAAAAGGGAAGTCTTGTAATTGTATCGATAAAAACCCTGTTCTGTAATTTCTACTTTTTTCTCTGTGTTCTGCCTATCGTGGATTCGACAGAGTACAAGAAAGAGATTGAAGAGTTGAAGAACCCGCTGAATGGAAAAGTGGAGGGATTGAAAGAAAAAGCCATCGAGTTTTCCAAGCTGTGAGCGGATACTGAAGCCTCAAAAAAGCGCAATTACAGAACTGAAACAAGTTCAGACTTTGCCGGGGGCAAACTGTCTAACAGTCGAACCAAAATGAAAAACAAGGACAAAGCTCTACTGCAGGCATTGAAAGGTGGAGGCATGGGCTTAAGTAGGGTGCTCTTTCTAAGGGTCAGTGCAGACTCGATGGGCTGAATTGCCTCCTTCTGCACTGTAAATTCTATGATTCCCTTCCTGATTAAAAATTTGTCTATCTCAGCTTTGAACATACTTAATGACCCAGCCTCTTCAGCCCTCTGTGGTAACAAATTCAACAGATTCACCACCCTCTAAGAGAAGAAATTCTTCCTCATCTCTGTCTTAAATGTGTGACCCCTTAGTCTGAGATTATATCCTCTGGTCCTACACTCTCCCATAAGAGGAAACAACCTCTCAGCATCTACCCTGTCAAGACCGATTTATATTATCATACACCTCATCCCTAACCGTATATACTACCCCCAACACCAGCTCACATCCCTATCTGACTAACCCCATTCCCTGTCCATAGTCTTGTCCTCAAACCCCATTTCCTAACCACGTCTGATCCCCCTAACCCCATCTCCACCCGCTCTTTCCATCCCCTATCCCCATACCCACCCCTATATCCATCACCTATCCCCATATCCAACCCCAATATCCATCCCCTATCCCCATACCCACCCCTATATCCATCACCTATCCCCATATCCAACCCCAATATCCATCCCCTATCCCCATACCCTATATCCATCCCCTATCCCTATGCCCACTCCCTATATCCATATCCATCCCTTATATCCGTCCCCTATCCCCATATATTGATCCCCTATTCCCATACCAACCCCTATATCCATCCCTTATTCCCATACCCACCCCTATATCCATCCCCTATCTCCATACCCACCCCATCCCCATATCCACACCCTATATCCATCCCCTATCCCCATATGCATCTCTATGCCCATATCCACACCCTATATCCATCCCCTATCCCCATACCCATTCCCTATTATCCATCCCCTATCCCCATTCCCTATATCCATCCTCTATCCCCATACCCATTCCCTATATCCATACCCTATCCCCATAAACACCCCTATATCCATCCCTATCCCCATATATCCATCCCCTATCCCCACCCCCATATCCATCCCCTATCTCCATGCCAACCCGATATCCATCCCCATCCCCAAACCCACCACTATAATTATCCCCATATCCACCCTATGCCCATATCCCCCTATATCCATCCCCATCCCCTATATCCACCCCCTATCCCCATACTCACCACTATATCTATCCCTAATTTCCATACCAACCCCCTATATCCATTCCCAATTCCCTTACACAACCCCTATATCAATCCCCATACCCACCCCTATATCCATACCCTATCCCCACCGCTTATATCTATCCCCAATCCCCATATCCATCCCCACCCACCATACCTACCCCTATATCTATCCCCTACCCCAATCGCCATATCCATTCACTACCCTCATACCCACCTCTATATCTATCCCCATCCCCTCCCCCCATAGCCAACCACTCTCCCATATCCATCCCTTCCTCCATATTCATCCCCTCCCCATATCCGTGCCCCTCCCCATATCCATCCACCCTTCCCAAATCCATCCATTCTCCCCATATCCATCCCCTTCCCTCCCACATCCATCCCCTCTCCCCATATCCATCCCCTATCCCCATATCCAACCACTCTCCCATATCCATCCCCTCCCCCCTCCCCCTATAGCGCCCCCCACCCACCGTGAAGCTCGCGTTCTCACTGTGACGTCACGGTGCGTATGACGCCATGCCGCTGCCGTCGCCGCCATGCTCCCGGTGCGGAGCGGTCTCTACATTGGAGATGCTGCTGATTTGGCCCAGGCCGAGAGCCTGTCGCATTCCGCTATTTCCCATGTCCTCACCGTGGATTCACAGGAACCCCCACCTCTTGGGGACCGCCAGACGATGTTTGTGCGGGCGCTGGATGAGCCGTGCACCGACCTGCTGAGCTTTCTGGATGATTGCGTGCGGTTTATACAGGAGGCGCTGTCTGAAGCCAGTGCTGGCGTGCTGGTCAATTGGTACAGTCTCTGCATTAGTGCAGGCATTGGTACAGTCTGCATTAGTGCAGGCATTGGTACAGTCTCTGCTTTGGTACAGTCATTGCTTTGGTTCTGTCACTGCATTATACTGATACAATGAGTCGGATCTTTCAGTCTCCAGATGTTTGGAGACCAGATTTGCTCTGGACAATTTGCTATGGTACCACTTGGAAGTCCTAACACATAGCCACAGAATCGGAGAATCCAGCCCTATGTCTCCACGCCGGCATGGGAACGGTGAAAAAATGGCACAAAACAGCCATTAATTCCCTGTTCTGCTGGGGGCGAGCAGGACGGCAGAGTAGAGCACCCGGCACTAGCTGCCGATACGCCCCAGAGAATTGACGGGGCCGTGGCCTGCAAAATAGAGTCCATCTTCAGCTGGCTCGAGTGCCCCAGACCACTGCCACCCCCCCCCCCCCCCCACCCCATCCACAGTGCTAACCAGCCCCAAATAATGTCCCACCCTGCCCGCGGAGAGGCCCTCCCCTGACTGTGGTGGTGTTTGACTGAGTCTGCAACCGCCACACCGAGTTCCCAACTGGTGAGACCAATGCTGTCGGGAACTCGGCTGTTCGGGGCGGATTATCGGGGGGGGGGGGATATTGCCTCGGGCAATATCCTGAGGCTATTGATACGTGGCGCGGCGTGCTCGCTGAGTATGCTGCTTTGGCGAGGACAGAGCATCGCGAAAGCGGGTATTCTCCGGCCGATCACCGAACGCGATTTCGGCGTTGGCGACCGGAGAATCCCGCCCATGGTCTCTGTAGGAATTGCATGGGATGTTTTAACTTGTGCTAGAAAATTCCCCCACTCCTTGAAATACTCCAAAAAAAGTCGACAACTTTTGAGTTAAGGTTGGAGATTTCGGACAGTTCTGGTATTCTTACCTGGATCATTATCCAGGGGATACTTGACAGAGAAAAACCTGGTTGAACTGCATAACAATGCATCTGACCCACCCATCTCCAGCTCACCACTGACTCTTTCACCACCTCCCCCCAAACTACACCCCCCCCCAACCCTCTGACTCTCACTGGCCCACCCTCGATTCCCAACCCCTATCCTCCCTTGACCCTTCATTCCCAATGAACTTTGGATCCCCCCCCAATCAATGCTTGGACTCTCTCTCCTGCCCCAACCCTCTGACTCTTTCTGTTCACACTTCTTCTCTTCCCCCCCCCCCCTTTAAGGGTCCGTGACATATTAACAAGCATAATTGCTGTGAACCTATGAATTAAAATGGAAACTAAATTCACAATTCATTTAAATGGATAATGCATGTTACAAATAATAAATGGTGGTTACCGTGGTTTGTTCACAGAAACACAGTTTGGGTTTATGATGAACAAAATACTACCCCATGCATGAATGGTTCCAGTTCACTGACGCCAGCACAGGCTACTGAAAGTCGCAATGCCGTTTAAATTTTTTTTAAGTCCTCAAGTTCGGAATGCAAACCGAAACCAAGATTCTTCCTCATTAATAAGCAAAACTATTATGTATCTGATCCAATTGAAAAATAATTAAAAAGAAAAGAGCAGAGACTGAATTGTCATAGGTTTGAGGCCTTTAATTGCTTTCAGTGCTCTCAGTTGACCCTGTCATCTTTTGTGGCAATTTACAGCCTATCTTCCATTATCCTTGCTCCGATTCTCTACCAGGAATTTCATATCCAAAATAATGAGATGTTATCTTGTTATACAGTCTGCTAATAGTCCGTTTGTCTATACATCCCCTAGGTAATAGAAGCACACTGTTTATTTGGATGTTGGTATTGTACTTATTTCCCATGCACTTTAGATTTCATTGTGGGAACTCTGGAGTATCTGCCAATTGTCATTTAACACCAGGGGACGAGAAACAATGTTTTATTGTATATTAGTTGAAATCCGAGTTCAGTGGTGAAAAATGATTGGTCTCGTAGATTAGGGAAGCCAGCAATCAGATTCTACTGCCTGCTCAACTCGGATCAAAGGACCGCAGAACTGATGCTGGAAATCTGAAACAAAAACAGAAAATGCTGGAATTACTAAGTAGGTCGTTGGAGGGAGAAATAGAGTTAAATATTTCAGGACAACGGCCTTCTGAAATATTAAGTTTCTCCACAGATGCTCCATGACCCGCTTGGGTATTTCAGCATTTTTCTCTTTCAACTGGGCTGCTCCCAGTTTGACTATATTTTGTATTCGTCAGATAGAACATAGAACAGTACAGCACACAACAGGCCCTTCGGCCCTCAATGTTGTGCCGAGCCATGATCAGCAAGCAACTTGTTTTTTTAATATAAATTTAAGGGGCAATTTAGCATGGCCAATCCACCTACCTGCACATCTTTGGATTGTGGGGGCGAAACCCACGCAAACATGGGGAGAATGTGCAAACTCCACACGGACAGTGACCCAGAGCCAGGATCAAACCTGCAACCTCGGTGCCGTGAGGCTGCAGTGCTCACCACTACGCCGCCGTGCTGCCAAGATGCAGCAACTTGAGAGTAGAATCAAACTGTTGCCGTAGTTAGGAAGAAATGTCCTTTGTATTAACAATGTTACTTCATTTAGTGTAAAGCGTTTTTTTTTCTCCAATGTCAGTCATGCAGGAGTCAGTAGAAGTGCTGCTGTAGTAACTGCTTTTATAATGAAAACTGATGACCTTACTTTCGAAGAGGCGCATAATAAACTCCAGGCTGTTAAACCGGATGTCAAGTAAGTTTTCATTCAGTTGCCTCTGATTCTGTGCCACTATTTGAACTGGTTGTGCACTTTACAGAAAGAACATTTTAAAATGTTTCTATTACCTGTATTATAGGATAAATGATGGATTTGTGAAACAACTAAAGTTGTATGAAGTGATGGGCTGCAAAGTAGATTTAACGAGTGCTGATTATAAACAATATCGACTGCAGAAAATCATCGACAAATACCCAGGTAATCTGCTGCTACTACTGGCTGGCTGCTGACAAGAGCAAGAAAAGAAATTCACATCATCCCATAATTAGGATGTATCACATTTCCTGTTTCATCTCTCCCTTACCCAAAACCTGTCTCTCTCTAGTTGCTGGATGAGGAATTGTCCTTTTGCTCTTTTTCCATGTTTCAACTGTCAGCATTTACTTCACTAAGTTGTAGCAGTTCATAGCCAATATTCCTTAACCATGATGACTACTACTTCATTTACGTTCAGCTGATTGCTTTGTTATGTCCATAAATGTTCCCACATCGAGTTCATTCATAAATTGTAACTTATTAAAAACTCACCCACAGTTAGAAGTGCCTGGCCCCTTAACTGTCCAAATTTCTGAATGCCTTATTCTTCAAAAAAATTCCAAATACATTCTCAAGATTTAGTTTCCTCTTGTGGTTTATCGCTCTCTCTCAGTACCGAATCCATTACATATCACACAGTGTCAACAGTGAAAGCAGTCATTTCAGGCTCTTTTTGCTCTATAAAGTAGACGGATACTAGAATCCTACCACTCTAATCAATCATTACCAAATGATAATTAAGATCTTGAGGGAAATTAGACTGTTTAATAAATATATTGTAAAAATACAATATGTTCTATTCTAATATGCTGTGCTTCTCATCATTCAAATTTTATTTTAGTAATGTCGGCAATCTCTGATGTAAGGCCCATACGTTTTTAAACCAACTTACTGCCTACTAATATCTTAACTATAATTTGCTTGCATGTCCCCTGTTTCCTTTATTCAGAACTGCAGAATTTACCTCGGGATTTATTTGCTTTGGATCCCATGAGCCTTGAGAAAACAGATGACATTCTCTACCGGTGCAGAAAGTGTAGGTGAGCAGAATTTGTTTAGTGTCGGACAGCACGGTCGCTCAGTGGTCAGCATTGCAGTCTCACGGCGCCGAGGTCCCAGGTTCGATTCCGGCTCTGGGTCACTGTCTGTGTGGAATTTGCACATTCTCCCCGTGTTTGCGTGGGTTTCGCCCCCACAACATAAAGATGTGCAAGGTAGGTGGATTAAACATGCTAATTTACCCCTTAAATTGGGGGGAAAAATGAATTGGGCACTCTAAATTTATATTAAAAAAGAGAATTTGTTTAGGGGATAATGTCGTGATCTGTTTATTCTTTGAGTGAAACCGAACACTCAACTTAAGCCCTAATTGAGAAGGTCATTCTCAAGAGGCAGCACAGTAGCATAGTGGGGGCAGCATGGTAGCATAGTGGTTAGCACAGCGCCAGGGTCCCAGGTTCGATTCCTGGCTTGGGTCACTGTCTGTGCGGAGTCTGCACATTCTCCCCGTGTCTGCGTGGGTTTCCTCTGGGTGCTCTGGCTTCCTGCCACAGTCCAAATATGTGCAGGGGTATGTGGATTGGCTATGCTAAATTGCCCTTAGTGTCCAAAAAAAGAGGTAAGGTAAGGTGGGGTACTGGGATAGGCTGGAACTGTGGGATAGGGTGGAGGTGCGGGCTTAGTTAGGGTGCTCTTTCCAAGGGCCGGTGCAGACTCGATGGGCCGAATGGCTTCCTACTGCACTGTAAATTCTGTGATTCCTTTTGATTCTAAAAAGCTGATAGCTGTACAAGGTAGCTAGACACAATGGGCTGCACAGTAACACAGTGCTTAGCACTGTTGCTTCACAGCGCAAAAGTCCGAGGTTCGATTCTCACTTGGGTCACTGGCTGTGCAGAGTTTGTCTGTGTGGGTTTCCTCCGGGTGCTCTAATTTCCTCCCACAAGTCCCGAAAGATGTGCTGTTACATGAATTTACATACTGAATTCTCCCTCTGTGTACCCGAACAGGCGCCGGAATGTGGCGACATGGGGATTTTCACAGTAACTTCATTGCAGTGTTAATGTAAGCCTATTTGTGACAATAATAAAAGATTAGAGTTGTACAACTCTGTGAAGAATCTATGTTTTTGTTTAGAAAATAGGTGCTGGAGTAGGCCATTCGAGCCTGCACCACAATTCAATATGATCATGGCTGATCATGCAAATTCAGTATCCCACTCCCGCTTTCTCTCCATACCCCTTGATCCCTTTAGCTGCAAGGGCCACGTCCAGCTCCCTCTTGAATGTATCCAACAAACTGGCCCCAATAGCTCTCTGGTAGAGAATTCATCAAGTTCACAACTCCCTGAGAGAAAAGTTCCTTCTCATCTCAGACCTGAATGGCTTACTCCTTATTCTTAGGCTGTGGCCCTGGTTCTGGGCATCCACAACATTGGGAACATTCTTTCCACACCTAGCCTATCCGGTCCCATCAGAATTTGATGTTTCTCTTTTGGTGGGATTTATTGTAATTATTTTCATACCCCCATCCTGCCTCACACAAGGCAACCTAAACAACAGTTTAATTGTCAACAGCTTCAGAAACATTGCTGTTTGTCCAATATAATGGACAATATGCTTACAATGTCAAATATGGGTAGGTGTTGTTTGAAAATAATTTGTAAATGGTGCATGCAAGAATATTTCTGTATGTGTGGGCATCATGTACTTACTGAATACCCATTACTGTTGGATGCACTGGTCTCTTGAGCCTCTCATAGTTCCGATTGCTGCAGATTTATTACTAAGCTTACTGGCCTCACTGTTTTTGACCTATGTTACGTTTGAGCAACTTCTCATACTGTCACGTGTTAATTATAGCTGAGGCAGACAGACAATTTGGCCCATCTCAGTTCATTCATCCAGAAAGTGTCTAGTTTGTTTATTACAGTATCTAATTGTTTCTTAGTTAATTCCAAAGTTGTTCAATTATATTCTTTCACTTAATTCATAGGAGTGGAATTATATTTCTAATTTTATAAATGATCTGAAAACTAAATGTATGGTCAGGGTATGTTAGATTAATATCTTACAACTGTGCCTGAAGACATCAGTGACTTCTTAGTACTATTTGGCAATGATCAAAACAAGAGGAACTGACTACTCTTTGTGGCTTCTCATATAATGTGCTGTCCAGTTGTGTCACTTTGATTACTCGCTGCTCGTACACTGCCTTAAGGACGAGTTGAAGAGGCAAAGTTATTTAGAATGTTATTCAAATCCCTGAAGAAAGCAATTTACAATGACTCGTGACTTTGAGTGTTTAGTATTTCTAGTTCCCTGTCCCCCCCTCTTGTTCCATGAGCTGCCAGAGCTCTCTGGCCCCAGCAACAGTTATTTAAATGTTACCATTTTATGTAGGTTAGAAAATAGAATAACAAGAATGCTGAATTATACAGGAATTCCTTAAATCCTATATATATAAAGGGATCAATATCCGTTCAGGAACATGCCATTTGGCCCAAAGGTCTGTGCGGCATTTATTCTGTACACAAGCCTCCTCCCGCCCCTCTTGGTCTAACCCTATCAATATAAGTGTTGTGATTTGGAAGGGGATTTACATGTTAAGCTACAATCTTACAGTTCATAATCTCCTGTAAACTCTTCATTTGTCGAACTGTTCTATAACTTGTTCATGGTTATCCACTTGTCTGTGTTACATATTTTGAATGTTAGTATGCAGACATTCCTGTGACAGTCCCTTCTTTTAAAAAAAATAATTTCAGGCGTTCTTTATTTCGTGGCTCAAGTATTTTGAATCATGTACCTGGAACAGGACCAATTGCCTTCGCTCACAAGAGGTTGACACAAACCCTGAGAGAGGAGGACCAGACCAAATGTACATCCTATTTTATTGAACCGGTGCAATGGATGGAACCCGCACTACTTGGTGTTTTGGATGGCCAGGTAAATGACTCTAGGAAAAGGATTACTGTATCTGTTTGCTCTAACAGGCTCAGGTGAAATTGGCACCTATTTATTGTTGACTTCTAAAGCCTCACAGTGTTGGTACCCAAAAGAAATACAACATAATCTTCATTTCCTGTATTAAAATTCAATTTAATTGATTTTGATCCATATACAATGCAGATTATTTTCTGCCCCCTCCATTTCATCTTGCGATTAATAAACCAGGATTGCAGATTCACTAGTTACAGGTCAGGGATAGATTTTGGTACAAAACAAGTCCTCGATGAATAAAAAATAAATATATGTTTGTGAAATACCAAACTTCATCAACTTTTAAGAACTATTTTCCTACACATAAGGTAGGTAAATACAATAAAAACTATGTGATTGCTTGTGCTAATTAATAATAACAACTTGTATCGATGAAGTGCCTTTCATGGAATAAAACATCCCAACACATTTCACAGAGTGTTATAATGCAGAATTTGTCACCAACCACGTAAGGAGACATTAAGGCAAATTGCCAAAAGCTTTGCCAAAAATGTAGGTTTTAAGGAACAACCTAAAGGAAGAAAGAGATGTTTAGGGAAGGAATTTCAGAGCTTAGGCTTTTTGTACCTAAAGGCTTGACCACCAATGCTGGAGTAATTAAAGTTCAAAACGTTCAAGAAGCCAGAATTAGGGAAGCAACGATACCTTGGAGGATATTTCAAAGATAGAGGACACAGAGGGATTTGAAAACCAGGATGAGAATTTTAAAACCTAGGCACTACTCTTCCGGTGTAGGCCAGGGAATTTGGGAGAAATGTTCATCTGTAAACAGGACTTTGTGGACAAATATGCTCATTATCTTTACTGTTTTAACTTTCTAATTATCTTAAAAGATTGGTAGCCTCGAGGAAGCAGGTGACAATTTATATAGTTCTGCTTTTGTTTTACTACACCTGTGTGAAATATCTTGAAGCATTTTCTATATTAGAATAACTTTTATAGAGCATTTTGCTAAGGTACTGAATCAGTTTCAAATCTTCCATGACCTCCATGTCATCTCTGGTTTGTTGCCGGTGCCACGTGATAGCGAGGCTAGGAATAGGGAGAGAGTGCAGTTGAACACGTGGCTGCAGGAATGGTGTAGGAGGGAGGGCTTCAGGTATTTGGATAATTGGAGCGCATTCTGGGGAAGGTGGGACCCTGTACAAGCAGGACGGGTTGCATCTGAACCAGAGGGGCACCAATATCCTGGGGGGGAGGTTTTCTAGTACTCTTCGGGAGGGTTTAAACTAATTTGGCAGGGGAATGGGAACCGGATCTGTAGTCCAGCAACTAAGGTAGACGATAGTCAGGACGCCAAAGCACGTAGTGATGCAGTGGGGAAGGTAACAATGACAAAGGAGAGTACTTGCAGGCAAGGAGATGGGTTGAAGTGTGTATACTTTAATGCAAGAAGCATCAGGAATAAGGTGGGTGAACTTAAGGCATGGATCTGTACTTGGGACTACGATGTGGTGGCCATCACGGAAACTTGGATAGAAGAGGGGCAGAAATGGTTGTTGGAGGTCCCTGGTTATAGATGTTTCAACAAGATTAGGGAGGATGGTAAAAGAGGTGGGGGGGTGGCATTGTTAATTAGAGATAGTATAACAGCTGCAGAAAGGCAGTTTGAGGGGGACCTGCCTACTGAGGTAATATGGGTTGAAGTTAGAAATAGGAAAGGAGCAGTCACCTTGTTGGGAGTTTTCTATAGGCCCCCCAATAGCAGCAGAGATGTGGAGGAACAGATTGGGAAACAGATTTTGGAAAGGTGCAGAAGTCACAGTGTAGTAGTCATGGGTGACTTCAACTTCCCAAACATTGAGTGGAAACTCTTTAGATCAAATAGTTTGGATGGGGTAGTGTTTGTGCAGTGTGTCCAGGAAGCTTTTCTAACACAGTATGTAGATTGTCCGACCAGAGGGGAGGCCATATTGGATTTAGTACTTGGTAATGAACCAGGGCAGGTGATAGATTTGTTAGTGGGGGAGCATTTTGGAGGTAGTGATCACAATTCTGTGACTTTCACTTGAGTAATGGAGAGGGATAGGTGCGAGCAACAGGGCAAGGTTTATAATTGGGGGAAGGGTAAATACAATGCTGTCAGACAAGAATTGAAGTGCAGAAGTTGGGAACATAGGCTGTCAGGGAAGGACACAAGTGAAATGTGGAACTTGTTCAAGGAACAGGTACTGCGTGTCTTTGATATGTATGTCCCTGTCAGGCAGGGAAGAGATGGTCGAGTGAGGGAACCATGGTTGACAAGAGAGGTTGAATGTCTTGTTAAGAGGAAGAAGGAGACTTATGTAAGGCTGAAGAAACAAGGTTCAGACAGGGCGCTGGAGGGATACAAGATAGCCAGGAGGGAACTGAAGAAAGGGATTAGGAGAGCTAAGAGAGGGCATGAAAAATCTTTGGAGGGTAGGATCAAGGAAAACCCCAAGGCCTTTTACACATATGTGAGAAATATGAGAATGACTAGAGCGAGGGTAGGTCCGATTAAGGACAGTAGCGGGAGATTGTGTATTGAGTCTGAAGAGATAGGAGAGGTCTTGAACAAGTATTTTTCTTCAGTATTTACAAACGAGAGGGGCCATATTGTTGGAGAGGACAGCGTGAAGCAGACTGATAAGCATGAGGAGATACTTGTCAGGAAGGAAGATGTGTTGCGCGTTTTGAAAAACTTGAGGCTAGACAAGTCTCCCGGGCCTGACGGGATATATCCAAGGATTCTATGGGAAGCAAGAAATGAAATTGCAGAGCCGTTGGCAATGATCTTTTCGTTCTCGCTGTCAACAGGGGTGGTACCAGGGGATTGGAGAGTGGCAAATGTCGTGCCCCTGTTCAAAAAAGGGAATAGGGATAACCCTGGGAATTACAGGCCAGTTAGTCTTACTTCGGTGGTAGGCAAAGTAATGGAAAGGGTACTGAGGGATAGGATTTCTGAGCATCTGGAAAGGCATTTATTCTGTACACAAGCCTCCTCCCGCCCCTCTTGGTCTAACCCTATCAATATAAATGTTGTGATTTGGAAGGGGATTTACATGTTAAGCTACAATCTTACAGTTCATAATCTCCTGTAAACTCTTCATTTGTCGAACTGTTCTATAACTTGTTCATGGTCATCCACTTGTCTGTGTTACATATTTTGAATGTTAGTATGCAGACATTCCTTTGCTTGATTAGGGATAGTCAGCACGGATTTGTGAGGGGTAGGTCTTGCCTTACAAGTCTTATTGAATTCTTTGAGGAGGTGACCAAGCATGTGGATGAAGGTAAAGCAGTGGATGTAGTGTACATGGATTTTAGTAAGGCATTTGATAAGGTTCCCCATGGTAGGCTTATGCAGAAAGTAAGGAGGCATGGGATAGTGGGAAATTTGGCCAGTTGGATAACAAACTGGCTAACCGATAGAAGACAGAGAGTGGTGGTGGATGGCAAATATTCAGCCTGGAGCCCAGTTATCAGTGGCGTACCGCAGGGATCAGTTCTGGGTCCTCTGCTGTTTGTGATTTTCATTAACGACTTGGATGAGGGAGTTGAAGGGTGGGTCAGTAAATTTGCAGATTATATGAAGATTGGTGGAGTTGTGGATAGTGAGGAGGGCTGTTGTCGGCTTCAAAGAGACATAGATAGAATGCAGAGCTGGGCTGAGAAGTGGCAGATGGAGTTTAACCCTGACAAGTGTGAGGTTGTCCATTTTGGAAGGACAAATCTGAATGCGGAATACAGGGTTAATGGTAGGGTTCTTGGCAATGTGGAGGAGCAGAGAGATCTTGGGGTCTATGTTCATAGTTCTTTGAAAGTTGCCACTCAAGTGGATAGAGCTGTGAAGAAGGCCTATGGTGTGCTAGCGTTCATTAGCAGAGGGATTGAATTTAAGAGCCGTGAGGTGATGATGCAGCTGTACAAAACCTTGGTCAGGCCACATTTGGAGTACTGTGTGCAGTTCTGGTCACCTCATTTTAGGAAGGATGTGGAAGCTTTGGAAAAGGTGCAAAGGAGATTTACCAGGATGTTGCCTGGAATGGAGAGTAGGTCATACGAGGAAAGGTTGAGGGTGCTAGGCCTTTTCTCATTAGAACGGAGAAGGATGAGGGGCGACTTGATAGAGGTTTATAAGATGATCAGGGGAATAGATAGAGTAGACAGTCAGAGACTTTTTCCCCGGGTGGAACACACCATTACAAGGGGACATAAATTTAAGATAAATGGTGGAAGATATAGAGGGGATGTCAGAGGTAGGTTCTTTACCCAGAGAGTAGTGGGGGCATGGAATGCACTGCCTGTGGTAGTAGTTGAGTCGGAAAAGTTAGGGACCTTCAAGCGGCTATTGGATAGGTACTTGGATTAGGGTAGAATAATGGAGCGTAGGTTAACTTCTTAAGGGCAGCACGGTAGCATTGTGGATAGCACAATTGCTTCACAGCTCCAGGGTCCCAAGTTCGATTTCGACTTGGGTCACTGTCTGTGTGGAGTCTGCACATCCTCCCCGTGACTGCGTGGGTTTCCTCCGGGTACTCCGGTTTCCTCCCACAGTCCAAAGATGTGCAGGTTGGGTGGATTGGCCATGAAAAATTGTCCAAAATTCTATGATTAACCTAGGACAAAAGTTCGGCGCAACATCGTGGGCCGAAGGGCCTGTTCTGTGCTGTATTTCTCTATCTCTATCTCTCCTACTGTCTTCAGCCCCTTTCTGTTATGTACCTCAATCCCCCTTCCTGTACGTTCTTGCCCTTTGCATTCGGTCAGTACCAAAGCTGAGCCTACTGTTTTCTTTGTGACCACTGAGTAATAGTGTTGTGGAGGGGGAGCAGTTCTGGCATTGGAGCTTCTGTGTTTACTGGCGCTGAAAAAACTGGTGTAATTCTGGCATTAAATCATTTCCTGTCTCACTAAAAAGGGAGGAAAGTGCAACAATGGAAGGAGGAAAATAATGGAAGGAAGAATTCAAAGCTGATAGATTGGATAAAGATTTGAGAAACAGACACTAAAAGAGGTCACTGGAGTTTGAGATGGAAAGGAGGAAAGAGACAAAATCATTGAGTCACTTTAGAAATGTTTTCTTCCCTCGGAAATCTTATTTCCTGTTTTTATGAAGTAAATTATTATGTTGGATTACTAAGAGTGACAAAAGTGATGGAATTCTATTCATTCTTTTTGTCAAAAAGAGAGAAATCAACCTTCATTCCTAAAGACTGACTCATCAGTCAAGCATTACCTGTTTCTTTCAGTTTGAAATTATGGATAAAATGTACATTATTTATTTTATGTTTTTTTTTAACGTTTAATTTGTTTTTTTCAGTTGCTTTGCCCAAAGTGCAGATCTAAGTTGGGATCTTTCAACTGGTATGGTGATCAGTGTTCCTGCGCTTGTTGGGTAACTCCTGCCTTCCAGATTCACAAGAATCGTGTTGATGAAATGAAACATTTAAAATTCTCCAGTGTGAGAAATGTTAGTAGTTGAATAACACACGCATTTGAGTGATGTCTGAAGGGAAAACCTGGATTGTCTGAACAACTAGTAAAGCAGAAGAAACCTTTACCATAACTCCTTAATCTAAGCTGTATTCACATGGTATATGAAAGGTAAATGGTAGCATTTACTTGGACTGGTTAATACATTCTGTGCATGTTATTTTAAAAATTGTCAAAGTATGTACCATTGTACTGTGAAGCAGTTTATCAAACAGATCTCAAATTATTAAAAACTTACATTTTAAAAGCAGCTTTAGTTTGATGCAGCTCCTGGAAAAATGTTCAATGGTTAAGCTTCTGAAAAGGTGGAATTTTTGATGTTTCACAACTGCACTGCATCGAGCAATGATAGCCCAGATTTTGCAATAAAAATGACGATGAGGCTATTCGGAGTCAACAGTTAATTGCAGAAATCTGGAAGCTGCTGTCCGAATTATCCTGCTGCATTACACCAGTGCTTTGCCAGGAGACTCCTGGTTTAAACCCACGTATGGACATAAAGTTGCTTTACTTATCCATTAAATATTTCAGAAAAATGGGGAATACAGGTGAAAATGAATGTGTAACGTATGGTATGTCTGAAGTACCATCAAAATAACCTTTCTGACATTGAACATTTTAATTTTACGAATGTAAAGTCTCATTCCTTCAGGATTTAATTATCGGCAGAAATTTTTCAAAAACTTTCTTTGTCTCTTTTTCCTCCCTTTCTCTCTATTAGTATTTCTCTTTCTGTACCAGTTTCCAATGAATGAATTTTCTCATGTGTACTTTATGGTTCAGACTCTCTGTGTCTTAGTGAGGATTGTTCAGTTTGATTGGTTGAAGAGCCACGCTGCTGTTTCCCCTCTCACATGCAGATCCCCTGTTGATTGTGCTGCACCAGAATGGCCTCTCAGTAATAAATGTTACCACTTGAAAGCCTATGAAAAGCCTGTGGACAGCTGTGATGAACAGCAAGTGCTATTTCTATAATGCTGACTGCAAAATCTGGATTAATACACCTCTACAGTCATGCAAATATCAAAAGCTTCCTTATTAACATAATGATCAAGACCTATGATTATTTTGCAGTCATTCTTCTCTCTCCGCTGTTGTGATAGAAATAAGCAAAAGAGCTTGGGCTTATATTGTGCCTTTCCAAACCTCCCAAGATGTTTTCAATAGTCTTTACAACCAGTGAAGTACTATTGAAGTGTTGATGTTGTTGTAGGAAAATGCAACAGCCAATTTGCCTAGATTCCAATGAAATAATGACCAGTTAATCTAATTTAATGATGTTGGTTGAGGAACATTGGATGAGAACATCTGAGAGAATCCTACTACTCCTCTTTGAAATAGTGCCTTGAGATCACTTGAGCAAGCACACAGGAGATTAATTTAACAGTGTGTCTGAAAGATGGCATTCCCTCCAGTGCAGTAGTCCCTCCACTGCACTGAAGTATCAGCTTGGATTATGTGTTGAAGTGGCACTTGAACCTTCTGACACAGACATAAAACCGCTACCACTGAGCCAATGCTGATTCTTGACACCAAGGTGTCTCAGTGGGAAGTGCATTTCGCAGGCAAAATGTGTCACGATTATGAATTGATCATGACTCTTATAATGGTTTGGAAATCACTGAATTTGCTTTCTAGCAGCAGGTTGTGTGTGTTAGTGTGCTGTGTTCTGATTCACAGTAAATACACGGCATGACTGATCGAGGACAATAGTTAATATGAAAGAACGGCTAGTTGAAATCTGGAAGATTTACCATGATCATAATGAGTGCTATATATAACAAACAAACCACTTAAGTATATCCTGTTGTTTCCAACACATTTCTGAATCATTCTTTAAAATACTCTGAACATTTTATGGAACTGTATAAATTATCATTCAAGATCAGGGCAGCACGGTAGCATGGTGGTTAGCATAAATGCTTCACAGCTACAGGGTCCCAGGTTCGATTCCCGGCTGGGTCACTGTCTGTGCGGAGTCTGCACGTCCTCCCCGTGTGTGCGTGGGTTTTCTCCGGGTGCTCCGGTTTCCTCCCACAGTCCAAAGATGTGCGGGTTAGGTGGATTGGCCATGCTAAATTGCCCGTAGTGTCCTAATAAAGTAAGGTTAAGGGGGGGGTTATTGGGTTACGGGTATAGGGTGGATACGTGGGTTTGAGTAGGGTGATCATGGCTCGGCACAACATCGAGGGCCGAAGGGCCTGTTCTGTGCTGTACTGTTCTATGTTCAGGGCCCTGAAACACCTGCATCAATAAATGGTTTATTCTTCAAGAAGGGCATGTACATGTTCTTGTAATATGTTTTATAAATTACTTTTTAAAAATAAATTTAGAGTACCCAATTCTTTTTTTTTCCCAATTAAGGGGCAATTTAGCGTGGCCAATCCACCTAGCCTGCACATCGTTTTAGGTTGTGGGGGTGAGACACTGGGAGAATGTGCAAACTCCACACGGACAGTGACCCGGGGTCAGGATCGAACGCCACCTTGCTGCCCATAAATTACTTTTAATACAGTTTTATACAGTACAAGTTTATACTAACTAGTTTTTACTGACATATGCTAATGAAGAAGACGTGTAAATTATTCACAAGACAGTTCTTCTGTGATATGTTACTTATCAGTCTCACTATTGTTTGCTTGTGTGTTTCTTAGTTTTGTGTTAAGCCTTTATATTTGACTCCTATTACTTGTGCTGATTCCAATCAAAACACAAGGAGGAGAGGGTTGATAAGTTTGGAACTTAACGATGGGTCAATAAATTGAACATCTCATGATATCAAGATACTGAATCACCAAGGAAACCTATTTGATTTTGAGTGTTGGCGCTAGGAAACTTCCCCAGATCACCTTTCCTTCAGTAGTTTTATAGGAAGCTTGGAGATAAAATGGAATGAAAAGGAAAAAAATGGTTATACAATGCAAAACAATACGTATTTTTAATGTATCCAGAGCAACATTTGTGCTATAGTTCACATGATTTAGCAATCCCCATCACATGCAACTCAGTTACATTTAAAAAAAAAGTAAAGTGAAATATTTTTGAATAATTGTGACTGAATGATCCAAACTTCCTCATTCAGTAGAAAGTTGAGAAAAACTGTTTTCCTCCATAAACAGGCTCTGAATGAAAGTTAATGGGACTTTGAAATAGCTCATTTTATCAGCATGTCATTAATTTTGGAGAGCTGCCACGTTTTTTCACAAAGAATTGGATCATCCTGATACAGTCAGTTTATCCCAGGATCAATATTTACGTATCGCACAGTAACAACTCACATATAACATAGAACATATAGTGCAGAAGGAGGCCATTCGGCCCATCGAGTCTGCACTGACCCATTTAAGCCCTCACTTCCACCTATCCCCATAACCCAATAACCCTTTTGGCCAAAGAGGGCAATTTATCATGGCCAATCCACCTAACCTGCACATCTTTGGACTGTGGGAGGAAACCGGAGCACCCCGAGGAAACCCACGCACAGTGCAGACTCCTCACAGACAGTGATCCAGCAGGGAATCGAACCTGGGACCCTGGCGCTGTGAAGCCATGGTGCTAATCACTTGTGCTACCGTGCTGCCCCAGTGCATTATGCAGCCTGTAATGGTTGAAAATGATGATTACACCATTTTTTTCCCGAGCACCTCCAACTATCCATGTTAAATATGTCCTATAAATCAAAAATTGTTCCAAAATTAAATGAAATTAGAAATTGCTGGAAATGCACGTTTGATTGATTAGAATTATAGGGCGCGATTCTCCCAAAGAATTTCCAAGTTAATTTGTGGCAGGTTTTTCAGTGAGTTTCCCGTGCAACTAAATGACGCTTACGCCACTTTTTTGCGGCGGGGAGTTTCTCACCAGTTTCTCCCACGTTTAGAATGATTTTTTAGCACTGGGGAGCTGAACTCTGAGATCGGGCTGCCATTTTGAAAGGGTGTTCCGATCTCTAAATGAGTTTGTGGGTCCCCCACCCACGGGCAATGTCACCCCCCACGGGCAATGTCACCCCCCACACACATGGACATTATCCCACATCCCCAAGTGAGGACACCCCGCACTTGGGGGCCCCCCTCTTCAGGCCCCCTTACAGCACCTCCTCCATTCTAGGACCCCTACCCAACCTCTCGGAGACCCCAACTTACCTGCCCTGCACTCTCCCAATCTTCAAACCCCTCCTCCACCCTCATTTCATGAGCATGGCCCCCTTGACACTGGCACTCGGGCACCCTTACACTGGCACCCAGGCAGTGCCCACGTTCCAGGGGATGGGCCAGGGAGCCACCCTGCACTTACCCTGACCACCAGGGTCTCCGATAGCCCAGGAGACTCCCCGGGTGCCCCTGGACCAGCACTGATCAGCACTCGGCTGCAGCCTCCCTGAGGAGACCGAAGAATCGAGGGAGGTGGGTGAATCCCAGCCAGGTAGGCCATAAGTAGGTTCACGACCTACTTCCGCGAGCGTCATTCGGTCCTGCTCATTTGGGGCGGGTTCCAACTCCGACATCTCGTGGAACTTCGGAGAATCCCGGGAGGCGCGGAGGTTGTCGGGAGGCTCACTGCAATCCTCTCCCGGCATTCTCCGGCTGCGTAGCACTCAAGCAAACACACAGCGTGGCTGGTGAATCGTGCCCATATAATCCCTACAGTGCGGAAGGAGGCCATTCGGCCCATCGAGTCTGCACCGACCCTCGGAAAGAGCACCCTACCTGGTCCCAATCCTCCACCCTATCCCCATAACCCCACCTAACTTTTGGACACCAAGGGGAAATTTAGCATAGCCAATCTACCTAACCTGCATGACTTTAGACTGGGAGGAAACCCACGCAGACACGAAGAATGTGCAAACTCCACACAGCCAGTCACCCGAGGTCGGAATTGAACCTGAGGCCCTGGCGCTGTGATGCCGCAGTGCTCGTCACTGCCACTGTGCCACCTCTGAAAAGACAGATTAGCCCAAAATACTTACCTAACCCATCAAAACTGGGTAGGTCTATGACATTAACCTTGCTTTCTATTTCAGACAAAGTTGATTCTCGGGACTTTGAACAATTGTTTAAGTTCAGTGTTTGGAATTAGCTCTACGAATTAGCCAATTTACTGGATAGGAATGAAATAAAATGCCGTCACACTGATATTGATCAGTTCTGCGCTGTGCATCCTATATATATATATAGAATGATTATAGCTAATAATATAGGATGATATGCAGCTAATATATTTCCTGTACCAGGAGGGTTTGTAAAGATTATGGAAAATTACAAAAGTTAAACAGGTAAGTAATCTAACTTGTAACAAATCATGTCACCTTACATTATTTCAAATAAAACTAGAGCTTTAATGACATATAAAGTGAATTCAGATAGCATTTGCTTTACATGTAACTCTTTTCATATCTTTCAGGACCAGTTACTAAATAGTTTAGAAATAAACTTGACCTTTATTCTTCTTTTCTTTAGTATCTAAAATATTTATGGGAAAAATGTGTACCAAACAAGTAAATATTTTCACTTGTAGCTATAGATTTTTGAGGTTTTTTATGCAAGCTATTCATTATTTAATGATAATTGTCTGCCAATACATAAACCTATACCCTGTGCATTTTGATATAAGACTCATTATAAGCTAGTTTGCAACATTGAAGCCCATGGATATAATGGAGCATGAACAACATAGTTTGTAACATTGAGCATCAATCTTTAACAGTGGCAGGATAAGTTAATATTGGACTCTGGACTTTATAAATACAGTTAAAGGGATTCAAATTGATCTGTCCCCATTTTTGAGTGTGGCTGGGTCACAGTTCGTGAACCACATTGTTTTTATTGAGGCCGCTCGCACACAAACTTCATTCTGCCTTCTCATTTCCATAATTTCTGCATCCTGCACCCTTGCTGCACAACACGGAGCCGAACAGCTTGTGAGACTAGTAGGGGTTGCAGTCCCGAAAGGCAGTCTTTATTTAAATTCATTTTCACCAGCTGTGGGCCTCGCTGGCTCAGCCAGCATTTGTTGCCTGTGCCTAATTGTCCATGAGAAGGTGATAGTGAGCTGCCTTCTTGAACTGCTGCAGTTCGTGTGCGTAGGTAAACCCTACTAGGACTTTGGCCCAGTGAGTGAAGGAACGGTGAAATATTTCTGAGTGGAGATGGTGAGGGACTTGGAGGGGAACTGAGGCACTCTCAATTACGACGCGAGAGCGAGGTCGGTAATCAAAGGTTTTAATATACAGAGAACAGGACAGCATTCGAGAGAAGTGTGCTCGCCACATGGAGCCTTATCCTATATACTGTTTCCTGGGGGCGTAGCCAGAGTCCCCCAGGGTTCCAAGCCTCTTAAAGGGGCAAGGTATTAAAGGTAAATACCGTTCATCACATTTACCCCGTTTTAGAACTGTGCACATGGGTTTGTGGAGGGTGCTATCTCTTTTTTTTTTCTCTTTTGTTTTTCTCTTCTTTCTTTTTCTTTGTTTTTGTTCTTTTGTTCTTTCCTGTTGTTTGAAGTTGCTCTTGAAGCTGGGGGGGGGGGGGGGGGGGGTACTGCTCATGGAGGGTTACCGCGGTTGTATGTTAACAAAGTTAAGATGTTTAGATTTTGTATTTTGTAAAAATTTCAATAAAAATTATTTATAAAAAAAACACATAGTCCATCGGGTGTGAAGTGTTTTAAATTATAAGTTCAGTCTTTGTGGCGGTCTGATCGTCCGTGCTGACATTCGCCGCTCTGGTGGTGGCACCGTGGATGCGGTCGGTTCCGATGGTGGTCTATCCGGGAGCAAGGGTGACTGAGCCTTTGCCCGCCTTGGAGGGGGGGGGTATCAGGGGTGATTAGGGTGGTCGGTGCCGGCACCGGCTGGGGGGCAGGGGGCGCTATGGGGGGGGGGGCGCTGTCGGAGTTGGCGGTCGGTGTGGGGCGGGGAGCGTCGGTAGAAGGGGGGGGGTCGGTGGGGAAAACGTCGGGGTCGGTGGGAGAGTCGGTGGGGTCGGTGGGAGAGCCAGCGGGTGCCAGGTCTCGCAGGGAGACAGTATCCTGCCTGCCACTTGCGCCCAGGCCCGTTTGAGATCTGCGGGTGGCAGCCGCCTTCCCACTCTGGGAAACAGGGTGCCCCGCATCTCCTCCATGGCAGCCAACAGTGTCTCCAGCTCTGCACCAGTGAATCGTGGCCATTCACCGGGGTGGCAGCATCTTGGCTGGAATGAGAGTGTGTCGGGAGTGGAGCTTAGAGATAGTTCCAGCTTGTCAGGTTCTCCAGTGCCAATCCAACCACAGCAAATCCCACGCCGGTGTCAGTTGGAATCGCACTGGTGCTGGCCCATTAGCATATCCTGAATTACTCCAGGACCGGCACTGCTATCGGGTCGTAGAACAACCGCGATTCAGTCCCAGCGCCAGCCCTTTCTCTCTCATCCAGCACAATGAGTAATATCTTCCCTCTCTGTTGAGAAACAAATTAACCCACAATAGAAAGGAGCAATGGGGACTTGGTAGGGTTAGATACATCTTCATCTACTGATCCTAACAGAGGAGATGGTGTTCCCAAAGGGCAGCACAGTAGTAAAGTGATTAGCAATGTTGCTTCACAGCTCCAGAGTCCCAGGTTCGATTCCCAGCTTGGGTCACTGTCTGTGTGGAGTCTACACGTTCTCCCCGTGTCTGCATGGTTTTCCTCCAGATTGCCTCCGGGTGCTCCGTTTTCCTCCCACAAGGCCCGACAAACGTGCTGTTAGGTAATTTGGACATTCTGAATTCTCCCTCTGTGTACAGGCGCCGGAATGTGGCGACTAGGTGATTTTCACAGTAACTTCATTGCAGTGTTAGTGTAAGCCTACTTGTGACAATAAAGATTATTATTATCATTATATCATGGAGCCAGCTGCAAGCAAGCTCGTAGGATCTGTCATTGTCCAGACCATTCAAGATGATGGTACGTTACTGCCTTAAAGCTCTTTTCAACTCTCTTCAAGCCTTAATCTGCAATTTGACATGATGTGCCAGCTGCAGATGGTGTGACAATGGGATTCTTGCATTCCCCCCACCTCCCCCAACCCCCTCACGCCAACCCTTCCCTTCCGATTTTATGCTTTCAGATATCCATGAATTGCTGCCTGATAAACCACAACATGGCCAGAAGGAAGAGAAAGAGCCATCCCAAAGCCTGGATACGGAAACGCCAACACCTGATTTGACACTCAGTCACCAGCTCAGAAACTGGCACTGCACCGACTTCAGAGGGTAATATGGAGAGTCAGGATCTACACATGGTGGGAAAGTGGACACAAGTGGATCAGCCAAAATGGCCGTGTAATGTGAAGCTCGCATCACTTCTGCTGGTTTTGGAACATGCATGGCACGCCCATGCTCGTGTCCTTCCTACCCCATGAGGCAGCACAATGGCAGCTAATGCCAGTCTAGGCCACTGGGGCTTCCATAGCGCCAGCAGCAGCAATGCTGTGGAAGTGAATTTCAGGCCTTTGAGTACAAAAGCCAAAAGGTTAAACCTTCATAAAACTGTAAAACACTGGTTCAGCCCTAACCTGGAATATTGGCCTGGATGCCACTCCCCCCGCACCCCATCACCACCCCCACGGCTGGTTTTCCAGCAGCAGAGGCAACTCACCATTGGCTGCTGATGGGACTGGAAGATCCCAACAAAGTCAATGGCCACATGCAATGCTCGCTGTGGCCACACTGCTGGGGATCCTGACCCGGGATGGGAGGGGGTGGGGGGTTCCTTTGGTGGCACCAGGAAGATATGGCTGGAGAAGCCTGCCCATTCTGTTCAATTCTGACCAGCAGATTTAGGAAAGGTGTGAAGCCTCTGAACTGAAAAGTTTTTTTTTTATGGATGAGTTACATGGATAGAGGAGAGATTGAGGTTGTTCTCCTCAGACAAGGCAAATGGGCAATTTGATAGCAATGTTTGAAATCATGAATGGTTTAGAGATACAGTAACTAAAGAGAACCTTTCCAATAGCTGTAGGATCAATAGCCAGAGGGCACCGAGTTAATATGATTAACTGAAGAATCATTGATGACCAATGTTCCCTCCTAGCTACGCAGTCACCCAGCAAACTGTACATTAGGAGGGGTTCGGAGGGGGTTATTGGGTTACGGGTATAGGGTGGAAGTGAGCGCTTAAATGGGTCGGTGCAGACTCGATGGGCCGAATGGCCTCCTTCTGCACTGTATGTTCTATGTCTATGTTGTACATTCCTGCACCTGCCATGTATAAGTCACCCCTTTGTGTATGACCTGCCCTCTCCAAATAATATGAGCGATGACATGGAGAAAAAACTTTTTCCACAATATGTAACTATAAAGTAGGAAAGGGGTTCAACAGTCACTTTCAAAAGGAAATTCAATAAACACTTGATGGGGAAAGAAATTGCAGGGATTTGGAAAAGATCAATGAAGTGGAATTAGGTTGGACAGCATAAAGCAATCTGGCATTAATTGAACTTATCCCACTCTAATGGAGGTATTCAAATTTAAAAGAGAACCCAGGGTCAGGAATTCTCAGCAGTCAAACCCACTATTCACAATTGGAGGCTTTTCATCTGCTTCCCAGAAGAGCTGGTGTCATTGTAGCTTTTCACTGTTCTTTACAGTCAGCACGGTAGCATGGTGGTTAGCATAAATGCTTCACAGCTCCAGGGTCCCAGGTTCGATTCCCGGCTGGGTCACTGTCTGTGCGGAGTCTGCACGTCCTCCCCGTGTGTGCGTGGGTTTCCTCTGGGTGCTCCGGTTTCCTCCCACAGTCCAAAGATGTGCGGGTTAGGTGGATTGGCCATGCTAAATTGCCCGTACTGTCCTAAAAAGTAAGGTTAAGGGTGGTGTTGTTGGGTTACGGGTATAGGGTGTAGGTTTGAGTAGGGTGATCATTTGCTCGGCACAACATCGAGGGCTGAAGGGCCTGTTCTGTGCTGTACTGTTCTATGTTTACATTTGCTCTCACTGTCCGTAGTCTAATATGATGATGGGTACCGAATATCCGCAAAATTCACCTGCACTTGGATTTATCTTTGAAGGGTTAATGTATTAAGCAAGCTGTTCCTGCATAACTGGGTACTGCCAAATATGTGCTAAAACACAACAGTGTATTTCTAATCTCTAACGAGAAAGTAATTTGCATTTGAGCCAAGCAGGAGAATGTGGAGTTGGCATCACTTGAATGAGTGAATGTATCTAAAGCTGATACATTAAGGGTTTCTTTTAATAAATGCAAATATTTCTTTCCAAATATACAGGAAATACAAATCTTCAATTTTTGGATCTTAAAGGAGACTTAACTTTGAATCAATACCACTATCGAGAAATCCTTTGCTGCTTCCTCCATCCTCAGATTTCTTAACTTTATCTAATATTTTCAAGAAGGAATGAACGTTCTGGAGCAACCCTCTACAACCTCAGTGTACAGCATGACAATTCCCACAGCCATATTAAGAGTTCATCAGGGATGAGGTTCTACAGGTTGCTTCTCAGAGTCTCTGGAGAATGGGGTTCTGCTCTTCAGACAGTTGCTTCTGCCACAAGTCAAATCACACCAGTCCCAGAAGTCATTGCAATGTTGTTAGAAGTTACAAAGTTTTCATGTCACCTATGTGAGCAATTCAACACTGGTTGCAAACCAAAATTGCACACCATTAAACTGAAGTTGTTTCCATATTTCCTCCATTTCTGCAAGAGAAACAAAATATTTGAAGCCTTAACTGTTGATGCTGAGTATATATGTGTAGTCAATATCAAGATGTCACTATACTCCAAGTGAAGGGTTTTCACACAACATTCATCAACATATTCCTACTAGTTAAACCAGAGCCTTGAACTAACTGCTATCTATCTAATTTATATAATCTATACACTGGAAGCTTTTGTTTTTCTCACTTTATATTTGCTCACAGAAAGTTAGCTGGCATTTATTGTCCATACCTAATTGCCATTCAGAAGGAAGTGGTAACTGCTGCCTTGAACCACTGCAGTCCATGTGGTGTCGGTAAACCTATTGTGCTGTCAAGAACCAGATTCCAAAATTTTGTGACGGAAGACGATATAGTTCCAAGTTAGGTTGGTGTGTCACTTGGAGAGGAACAAGCAGGTGGTGATGTTCCATGCATCAGGCACCCTTATCCTTCCAGGTATTAAAAGCTGTGATTTGGAAGGTGTTGTTGGAGCCTTGGCAAGTTGCAGCGGTGAATTGTGTAGAATGTGTATGCTAATGTCGCTGTACACTGGTGGCGGAGTGAGTGGTGGGTGGGATGATGATCATGTGGGGCTGCTTCATTCTAGATCAGGGGTGGGCAAACTTTTCCGTGCAAGGGCCACATTCAGAAATTCACAATTCACAAAGGGCCGCATAGTATATTAAGTAAAATAATTATTTCACCCGGTTATGATTCTGGGCGCCTCATATAGAACATAGAACAGTACAGCACAGAACAGGCCCTTCAGCCCTCGACGTTGTGTCGAGCAATGATCACCCTACTCAAGTCAACGTATCCACCCTATACCAGTAAGTAACCCAACAGCCCCCCCCATTAACTTTTAAAAAAAAATTTTTAAAAAAAAATTTTAAAAAAAAAAAATTTTTTTTTTTTTTTAAATGACTTGGTGGGCCGCAGAAATACCTTTGGCGGGCCGCATGCGGCCCGCGGGCCGTAGTTTGCCCACCCCTGTTCTAGATAGTATCTGCTTGAGTATTGCTAGCCTTGTCACTTGTTGGCCTCACCATATATACTTCCATCGTTCCATCAATTGAAACAATATTTCATTTTTCTGTGGAGAATGGATGAAGGCATTCTCCAGTTCATTCGCGCAAACGTTTATTTGACATTTGCTGATTCTTCAGTGATTTCTTCAACATATTTGCTGTGTAATTATCAAGGGTAAAATTGCTGAATTCATGACAGTTCTTTCTATTTCTCTAAAATACTGTTTTTCTATTGAATGGTGTGGTGACGTGGTGGTAAGGTTACTGAACTGGCAATCCAGAGGTCGGACTAAATAATCTGGAACTTTGAGTTCTCACCATAGCGTTTGTGAGTTTGAATTCAGTGAATTAAATAAATCTGGAATAAAAAATCTAGTACCAGCAATGATGATTATGAAATTATTGGATTATCATAAAAATCCATCTGGTTCACTCATGACCCTTTGGAGAAGGACATTTGCTGTCTTTACTTGGTCTGGCCTATATGACACCCTTTTCACACATGTAAAGGCATTTCCTGATGTTTCCCTTATTTGCCCTTTCTTCATTTATGCTGTTATAAGTTTTGATCCATGGATGCTTAATGGGCATGTATCTTTGAGTCAAGCAGCAGAGAGAATTAGGAATTCAGAAGTTACAACATAGTGCACTCTGCTAGCTTTGAACAACAAAACCCAAACTTTGTGGCACCCGGGAGATGGGGTGGGACTCGGTTCGAATGGTTGGCTGATGGCCAATGAATTGGCCAAAAGACTGTAGTCTGCCCAGTAACAGATGGTGATTGGATCTTGTCTGAGTGGGATGACTTCCAGAGACCTAAGGATCTTTCTCTCTCTCACCACTCTCTCTCTCTCACACACTCTCCCTATCACTCTCTATCTCTCTCACGCTCTCCCTCTCCCCCTCTCTTTTTCTTCCTTGTGTTTTCTCCAGAAAAATGCAGAGCTGTACATAGAATCTGCATGAATCTACAGTGAAAACCTTGAACTGAAAGCCTAGATGGAAGCAAGATGTTTTGGATATAACTATCTGAAGCAAGGACTTTTATCTTTCACTTTCATTCCCCTCTCGTCCCCTCTGTGTGTGTCTGTCTTGTGTGTGTATGTAGAAGGTGGGGACAGAAGGTGGGGACAAGTTAAAGTGGGGGATTAGGAATTATATCATAGTTAACCAGTTGTAATTGCTGCATATTTCATTATAGTTCTTGTTATAAATAAAAAGTAATTGTGTTTACATTTACAAACCTGGTGACTGTAATTATTGGGCAACCCAGGGCCAAAGACTTTGGACATTTTTCAAAGAATTATTTGTTAATTCAATTAACCATACCCTAGCCCAGGGTGTCGTAACACACGGCAGCATGTTTTCCCTTAACTGCCCTCAGAAACAGCCCAGCAAGCAACGTAGTTGCTCCCGGGGCTGGTTCAGCACAGGGCTAAATAGCTGGCTTTTAAAGCAGACCAAGGCAGGCCAGTAGCACGGTTCAATTCCCATACCAGCCTCCCCGAACAGATGCCGGAATGTGGCGACTAGGGGCTTTTCACAGTAACTTCATTTGAAGCCTACTTGTGACAATAAGTGATTTTCATTTCATTTTCATTTCATTTCATTTAGTTATCACCACCATCTTCTCAAAGACAGTTAGAGATAGGTTTTGCCAATGATATCCATATCCCATGAATAAATGAGTAAATAAAAAATATAAACTCATTGCTTTTTTTGACTGAGCCAGCTATGTAGTCTGAAGGCGTAATTTTTTTTTTTTTTTTTTTTTTGTTTTTTTTTAATTTAGATTACCCAATTATTTTTTCCAATTAAGGGGCAATTTATCATGGCCAATCCACCTACTCTGCACATTTTTGGGTTGTGGGGGCGAAACCCACGCAGACACGGGGAGAATGTGCAAACTCTACACGGACAGTGACCCAGAGCCGGGATCGAACCTGGGACCTCAGCGCCGTGAGGCGGTTGTGCTAACCACTAGGCCACCGTGCTGCCCGTCTGAAGGCGTAATTAAATGTGATAAAAACCTTTGCCCGGAGTTATTTTTCATTTAAAATTTCTGTTCCCAGCTCACATTTTCATTGTAGTTTCTTCACTGAAGCTGAAATTAGCCATGTTTTGCAGAATTTCCCCTGACATTGTGCAATGCACCCTCCCCCAAAGTGCTAAGCAAATTTGAATAAAATATTGTGTTTTAATTTTGGAAATGTAATTGGTTATGTCCCATCATGCAAGTCAATGGCAAGATTGAAAATCGGAGGAAAGGAGACAAAAAGTGAAGAAATGCTGGGGTGACACCTAACTCTAGGTCCTATCAATCATAGCGGCATAAATTGAAAACATTGGACAAACACTAGGAACAAAAAGTGAGGTGCGAGCAGAAGACTTTATTTGGTCAATGGCCAAATAATAGATAAGGATGAAAGAAAAGACCAAATAAAAAATGATTGGCAAATCCTGATCAAATTTGGCTAGCTTTCATAAGTGAAAGAAGTGATTGCTGAATGTGATGTCACAACCACAATTCCAATTATTTTAACAGCGACTCCTGAACATAAAGGAGAAACTCCCCATCTACCTGCACATTGGTTGATGTATTAAGTCATTAGTCAGTGCTCTCACCCTCACCTCGAAGCCAGAGGGTGTAAGGTAAGTCCCACCACCGAGACATGAATACAAAACCTATGCTGACACTGCAGAGTAGTACTGAGGGGGTGCTGCACTATTGGGAGGGTCACCTTTTAGATGGGACGTTAAACCAAGAACCCATCTGCCGTCCAAAATGGGGGTAAAGTGTCCCATAGCATTTTGAAGAACAGCTAAGGAGTTCTCCACAATGTCCTGGCCAAAATGTTTCTCAACTGGCTTCGCAAAAATATATCTTATTGGTGATTGTGGGAGCTCGCTGTGAACTAAATATTTCCTACATTACAACAGTAACCTCACTTCAAAAGTATTTAATTTGCATGGAACTGCTTTGGGATATTTTGATGTTGTGAAAACTGCGATGGAAATGCAAGTCCTTTGTCAGAGAGTATGACCTCAGACTCTCCAGTTCTATTCTAATCCTCTAGATGTAAGTATAAGAAATTCATTCACTAGGTTTTGATGCTGAGGGGAAATAAAAGTGACTGTCTTTCCTTCCGGTAGAACACAGGGCGACACAGTGGCAAAAGTGGTTAGCACTGCTGGCCTCCAGTGTGAGAGACCCGGATTCGATTCCGACTTTGGGTGACTGTCTGTATAGAGTTGGCACATTCTCCCCGTGTCTGCGTGGGCATCCTCCGGGTGCTCCGGTTTCCTCCCACAGGTCAAAGATGTGCAGGTTAGGTGGATTGGCCGTGAAACAAAAATTGCCCCTAGTGGGGTTACAGGGATAGAGGTAGGGGATTGGGCCGATGTGGGATACTCTTTCAGAGGGCTGGTACAGACTGGATGGGTTGAATGGCCTCTTTCTGCACTGTAGGGATTCTATGATTTGGGCACATGCTGCCCACAAATTCTTCTTACTATGAATGGTTAGAAAATCATGGGCACTTCACATCTTAATTCCTGGTATGGCATCAGCAGCACAGACTTGTAAATTCACCCATGTACTGAGTGTAAATTCACCCATGTACTGAGTGCAGAACATTACCTTGCAGCAGGAGGTTTTTCTTGTGTAGCTGTGAAAGAAAGTGAATATGATTGTTAAAGCATTTATCATTGCTTTTACATAATTTACATCATTACTTTTTCTCCTGTGTTACACCACAAGCTGCATTCATCGCTGCAAGCAGCCACTTGCTCCCAGAACTCTGCTATTGCTTTTCTTTTTATATAAATGTTTTTTATTGGGTTTTTGAACCAAGTATATTTACCGTTATGTACTCAGAATAAGAGATATATATATATATAGAAGAGAAGAGCACACACAAACATACCACAAAAGAACGAACATAAAATAAAATAAAGTAACTGGTAGGGTATTATGCACCAGCTCAACAGCAGCAACTCTGTACAATTGGCAATATTATTTTTGACACATAAGTAGGCATCTGTTTGTGGTGGGGGGGGGAGGAAACTGGAGAGGTAGATATACGTTTGGGTGCCGGAGACACAGAAGAATAGCCAGGAAGCCAAGAATCAGGAGAAAGTAGCCAAGGCATGAAAGGGAGGGCAGCTAAACCTAAGAGGAAGGAAAGGAGAACCACAGGAGAAGGGGAGGGAGGAAGGGGGCAAGAAGGGGAGGGGGGAAGAGTGAGGAAGAAAAGGAACAATAGAGGGGAACCAGAGAGGAATGATAGCTGGAAGGAGGGCACGGGGAACAATAATAAACTCGCCACCTACAGGGACAGAGAACAAGGAAAATCCGGGCGAAAGACGGGACGTACAGCTGAAGCTGAGGTGGACGCGAGACAACCACGGTGGCGAAATCCATCCGGGAGAAGCAAGTGGCGTCACCAGCACCAGACCCACTCGTGTATTTCCCCCTGTAATTGTTTCTCTGCCATTGCTTTCCTTGAGCAATCCACTTGGAGCAGCAGAGAATGAAGTTCAGTTCCTCAGTTCTGAGGTCATACTTAAAGCAGATTATCCTAGGTCTGTGTTCGTGCAAATCGAATCGACTGGACCAATAAATATTAGGAAGTTCGACATGTCAGAGTCCATACCTTGAAAGGAACCCACTCCATTTGTCTTCTGTTAATTGAAATGGAAGGAAATCGAGCATCTTCCTTTGCACACATGCTCTTACACATCTGGTTTTCTGAAATGTGTGGCACTCTGGCATAAACTCAGGAAAATCTCAATCTAAGGAAATTCCTGTAGTCTTTGTTAGCAGCCTCACCTTGTGACAAGACTCATGCCTTATCACTCCAAAGACACGTGGCACCATTTTGAAGCAAGTAGGGAGTTCTCTGTGTCTTGGCAAATGTTAACCCTCCCATCACCGCCATCAAACAGATTAACTGCTGTTTTGTGGTGCGAAAGTTAGCCTATTGTGTTTGCCTAAATTACAGCAGTGTCTTCGGGTACGATTTATCAGCCATGTCGCACCGAGCGCAAAAATGATAGCGGGAGGAACCGAAATCGGGAAAGATGCTGGGCGCCGATCAGTTTCTGATCTAACCGGCGTGCCCCCGTTGGCGAGAACGGGATCCCGCCACAGAGTGGCAAGAAACCAATAATCACCAATTAAGACTAATCACCATCCCATTATTGTGAAGGACCCCATATCGAATGGACTCCCCAGCAAGCGGCCTCGCAGGAACCGTTCAGTACACCAATTTAAAACGTGAAACTGGGGGAATGGCTGCTGTGGGGATCCAAGGCGATGAGTAGTGATCTTCGAAATCGGACAATCAGCCCATGGGCACTGGGGGCGCTTATTGTCACCTTGCGAGCACGGGGAGTGCTGTTCAGCAACAGGAAGGGATTCCACTCCCTGAACATCCAACTTGTGTGCGACCATCACCTCAAGATAATGCACGTGTGTGCACGCGTCCCAGGAAGTGTGCCTGACAGCTACATCCTGGGGCAGTTGGAGATCCCCAACAACTCCAAGGGACACTCAAGATGACCGGATGGCTCATGTGGGATAAGGGGTACACACTAAGCACCTGGCTAATGATGCCAGTACAGATTTCGGAGACCGATGCAGAGACCTGCTATAACAAGGCCCACGTGGCCACCAGTGCTGTCATTGAGCAGTGCATCGGACTGCACAAAATGTGGCCCCGCAGTACACCGCCCGGAGGGTCGCCCGCTTTGTTGTGGTCTGCTGTCCCCTCCACAACCTGGCACAGCAGCGGGGCGACATGCTGGACATGGAGGAGGAACATGCGGCTACCTCCGAGGAGGAGGAGGATGAGGAGGAACCGCATCAGGAGGGGCTGGCGGATGAGCCCAGGAGGACCTGCGGGACCAGCTGGAGGGAGGAGGTGGCGAGGGTCTTGCATGCCCGGAGGACCAGGGAGGCCCTGATCCTCGCCCAATTCTCATAGGACGTGGCTTCGTCCATCATCTCTCCCCCTCTCCCCTTCCCATCCACTGTCCCCCCACACCCGTTCCCCACCCCAACCCAGTCTGCCTCACACCACACCTTTCCTCCCCCCCCACCGACCATTCCCCCATACAGCCACCCACCCACCCATTACCAGACCCCTTCTTCCCTCCCTTCCCACCCATCCCCCGCAATCGCTCTGTTCCACCCTCCCAGGGTCTGTGTGACATCACTGCAGGGTGATGGGCCTGTGTCGGCACTGTCAGATGGCCAATATACAAGGCAGGAGAGTGATGATAACCCACTCTGCGCTGAGATCTGGTGCTCCTCAATCTATACCATAGTCTGACTCCTGTCTCTGCTGACAGTGCGCTCACACCCATCACTTGCATGAGGTATGTCTTGGGGTGGGGGGAGGCTGGGATCTGGGCCAGAGAGGCCAGGGGAGGGCGAAGGACTGAAGGACTACTGGGGGAGGGTGGTGCAGACCGGCCCGCAGTGCGGAATAACGTGACAGAGGTATCAAGTATAACGTGTTTTAATGATGTGCAATCATGACCCCTATGCCCAAGTGCTCTCTCAGTAATCCTCTATCTGCGTAGCCCTGCGCGCTCTACCTCTGCACCGAGGTGTGTCCCCAGGATGCAGATGCGAGGTGGGGCAGCCTGCTGCTTACTCAGCGCCGGCCCTAGGGTTGCTGGCGCCCTGGGCAAGCTGAACTTCGGCGCCCTTGGGGGAGGGGGGGGGGGGGCCGAGGGGCGGGGGCGGGGCCGAGGGGGGGGGGGGGGGCGGGGCTGAGGGGGGGGGCGCCGAGGGGAGTGGGGCGCCGAGGGGAGGGGGTGCCGGGGGGGGCCCGAGGGGGGGGGCAGGGGGGCCGAAGGGGGGGGGGGGGGGCCGCGGGGGGGGGGCGGAGGGGGGGGTGGGAGGAGGTGGGGGGGGGGGGGGGGGGCGGGGGGGGCGGGAGAGGGGGGGGGGGGGGGGGGGGTGGGGCGGACCGAGGGGGGGGGGGGGGGGGGGTGGGGGAGCGGCCCGAGCGGGGGGGGCGGACCGAGCGGGGGGGGGCACGGACCGAGCCGGGGGGGTGGACCGAGGGGGAGCCGCCCTGGGGGAGGGCGGCCACCGCGCATGCGCTGGTTGGCACCTGCCCAACTGCGCATGCGCGGGACCCGAGTCTCTGGCGCCCCCTAGCACATGGCGCCCCGGGCGACTGCCCGAGTTGCCGGTGCCTTGAGCCGGCCCTGTGCATACTGCGACCCGTGGCCTTTGATGCACGTGGCAGGCGTCCTCTGGAGTGTCTGGGGCCTGAGGCCCCCATCTGACTTGGCAGTGGCATGTGCCTTACTGTGCCACCCTGTTCCGCACGCTGACTCCCAGACACGCCGTTGTTGGGGGGGGGGGGTGGTTTCAGGAGAGCTGCTGACCACCGTTGTCACCTCATAGGGAGGCTCCAGATCATCTCCAGTGCTTCCTCCTCCCAATCGATGCCCATAGGGCACTGGGGGTCACCCCGGAATGGAGGGACGGCTGGGTTGAGCTCCGATGATGCTGCATCACCAGGTTCTGCCAGCCCAATGTCTGCACAATGGTGTCGATGCCCTCAGCGATGCCCCTCTATGAGTGGACCATGCTCTGCATTGCCTCGCCAATGTCCACCTGCATCTGGGACACCATCCTCAGTGACTGGGACATGCTCTGGACCGGAGACTGGACATGCTCTGCAGCGCCCCGGCAAAGTCCTCAAGCCACTGAGGCATGCTCCGCAGCATCTCAGCAATGCCTACTTGCAGCCATTGGGACTCCTCCAATCGACTATGGACTCCTCCAATCACTGACATCTCCCTCTGAATCTCACAGCCACTCCCTATCGACTGCATCAGCTCCAGGATAGCCTGGTCCAGAGGCTCACCATCTGACTAGGACCCAGCTGGCTCCTGGGGTCTAGTGGATCCCTGACTGTTCCCTCCCCTACACAGTCCTGCCTCCGCCTGACATGCATCAGCAACTGTGTGGTCCTCACCAAATTGTGCCCCAGAAGCCTGTCCACTAATTTTTCCACTGAGGTGTGTGACTCTGCGACGGTGGAAGGTGCGGATGATAGCTGTGCCGCTTGATGGTGGCATCCCTGGAGCTCTCCTCAGAGGTGTTCTCATGGGGGCTGGGCGGGTGTGGGCCACCCCGGATGGGCCAGCACCATCAGATGGAGATCCTGCGGGAGAATGGACATCAGGTCAGTGAGAGGGAAAGATCATCATCCTGGCATGAACAACTCATGTGTGACAGGCTATCTGGGTGAGGGCCAATGGATACTCACCTCTGCGACATAGGCCAATCTTGACGTTGGTGACCAATCAGTCCTCAGCCACCCCGCATCCTCCAAAGCCTGTTCCTCATTGGGGGTGAAGATCCTGAGGTCCAGCATCCTGCTGCCTGTCTGCGCCCTCTCTCGCCTGTTGTGGGCCAACTTCTCCTGCGGGGACACAAGAGGGGGCATGGTGAGCCGCACGCTTCATGCATCGCGGGTGGGGTGTCATGGTGGGAACAGGTGGGTGCACCACTCCTGGGCATAGGTGGGTCTGCTGGTGGATGCCAGTGTTGCGGTATTGTGTTAGGGGGTGGCGGTGCCAGGTGCAGGGTCATCAGGGCGGTCCTCTATGGGTAGCAGGCAGGACCAGTGCCAGGAGGCCAATGCCAACTCACCCGTGCGGCTCGGTGGAGGTCATTGAACACCTTGCGGCACTGGGTGGTGGTCCTCCTGGTGACTCTCCTCGAGCTGACGGTCAGTTCCTCCCAGGCAGCACTGGCTGCACTGTGGCTGACCCTCCGATCCCCTCGGGAACAGGGTATCCCGCCTGGATTCCACCGCGTCCATCAGTCTGGGTAGGTCGGCATCCCTGAATTATGGAGCTGGTCTGTGCAGTGGCATGTCTGCGTGCTGTCTGGGGTTTGCTCTGCGGGATCGGTTTAAGAGCTGCTCCCCCTCATTAGCGGGGAGCTGCCGAGCGCAGTCCCGGTGAATCCGCCGACGGGACAGTTATTTGCGGCGTGAAGCCCATGGGAATCATTAACTGGCCTAATATTTTTAAATAAACGTTTATTGAGGTATTTATGGTTTTACAACAGCAACAAAATAAACAATGTCCATGAAAATATAAACATAGTGCAAAAGCCGTCTTCCTCCCTTACAGGTCCCACCTTTATTAACCCCCTACTCTAAGCTAAACTAACCCCCCCCCCCCCGTTCTGCTGACGGTTCTCCCGGAAGAAGTTGACAAACGGCTGCCACCTCCGGGTGAACCCTAACATTGACCCTCTCAGGGCAAACTTGATTTTCTCCAAACAGAGAAAGCTAGCCATGTCAGTTAGCCAGGTCTCCGACTTTGGGGGCTTTGGGTCCTCCAAGCTAATAGTATCTGTCTCCGGGCTACCAGGGAAGCAAAGGCTACAACGTCTGCCTCTTTCTCCTCCTGGATTCCCGGGCCTTCCGACACCCCGACAATCACCACCTCTGGACTCGGCGGCACCCTTGTTTTCAGCACCTTGGACATGACATCTGCAAACCCCTGCCAAAATCCCCTAAGCTTCGGCCATGCCCAGAACATATGGACATTGTTTGCTGGTCCTCCCGCACACCTTGAGCACCTATCGTCTACCCCAAAGAACCTGCTCATCTGGGCTATTGTCATGTGAGCCCAGTGAGCAACCTTAAATTGTATCAGGATGAGCCTGACACATGTTGTGGACGCGTTGACTCTACTGAACACGTCCGCCCAGAGACCATCCTCTATCTCTCCTCCTAATTCCTCTTCCCATTTGCATTTCAGCTCCTCGGTCTGCGTCTCCTCTGATCCCATGAGTTTCTTATAAATGTCAGAAACCCTCCCTTCTTCCATCCACCCTCTGGAAACTACCCTGTCCTGTATCCCCCTTGGCGGCTGGAGCGGGAAGGCTGTGACCTGCCTGCGTAGGAAGTCCCGCACCTGCAGGTACCTAAACTAATTTCCCCTCGCCAATCCAAATTTCTCCTCCAGCTCCCTCAGGCTAGAAAAGCTCCCCTCCATAAACATATCGCCCATCCTCTCAATCCCTGCTCTCTGCCATCTCCGGAACCCTCCATCCAGCCTTCCCAGGGCAAACCGGTGATTATTACAGATTGGAGACCAGACCGATGCTCCCTCCGCTCCCTCCGCTCCCTCCGCTCCCTCCGCTCCCACATGCCTCCTCCATTGCCCCCAGACCTTCAGGGCCGCCACCACCACGGGGCTGGTGGAGTACCAATCAGGCAGGAACAGCAGAGGCACCGTTGCCAGCGTCGCCAAACTGGTGCCCTTGCATGATGCCGCTTTCACACGCTCCCATACCGACCCTCCCCCCACCATCCACTTCCTGATCATGGCTATTCGCCGCCCAATAATAATTGCTCAAATTCGGCAGCGCCAGGCCGCCCTCCCCCCGGCTCAGCTCAAGCATCCCCTTTTGTGCTCGTGGGGGTCTTACCCACCCATACAAAGCCAGTGATCATATTATTGACCCGTTTAAAGAAGTACCCCGGATTAAAGATGGGGAGAACCTGAAACACAAACAGGGATCTCGGGAGGACCGTCATTTTCACTGTCTGCACCCTCCCAGCTAGTAACAACGGAAGCGCGTCCCACCTTCAGAAATCGTCCTTCATTTGGTCTACTAATCGGGCCAAATTTAACTTGTGTAGCCGTTCCCATTCCCGCGCCACCTGATTGCCTAGGTATCAAAAGCTTCCCCCTACCACCCTAAACGGCAGCTCCCCCAATCACCTCTCCTACTCCCTTGCCTGGATCGTAAACATCTCACTTTTCCCCATATTTAGTTTAGAACCCGAAAACTGGCCAAATACCCCAGAATCCTCATACTTTCTTCCATCCCTTCTAATGGGTCCGAAATAGGAGCAGGCCGTCTGCGTACAGTGAGACTCTGTGTCCACCCCCCCCCCCCCCCCCCCCCCCCGGATCAGCGCAATTGCCAGTGCGGAGAGGGGGCATTCCTGTGGGGAGAGGGGGAATCCCTGTCTCGTCCCCTGATGCAGTCTGAAATAGTCCAATGTTGACCTGTTTGTCCGTACGCTCGCAACAGGAGCCTGATACAACAGCCTGACCCAGTCAATGAAGCCCCTCCCAAATCCAAACCGCCCCAGTACCTCCCACAGATATTCCCATTCCACCCGATCAAATGCCTTCTCTGCGCCCATTGTGACCACTACCTCCACGTCCTTACCTTCTGGAGGCATCATAATCACATTTAACAACCTTCTTACATTAGCCGCTAACTGCCTACCCTTAACAAACCTGTCTGGTCCTCCTCAATCACTTCCAGAACACAGTCTTCAATCCTGGAGGACAAGATTTTGGCCAGCAGTTTGGCATCCACATCTGGTCGCGATATCATCCTATCGGACCCGCATAGCTCCGGGTCCTTGTCCCGCTTCAGGATCAATGAGATAATGGCCTGTGACATCGTCAGGGGAAGCACCCCACGTTCCCTTGCCTCATTGAATGTCCTCATCAAAAACGATCCCAATATCCCAGAGAACCTTTTATAAAACTCCACTGGGTACCTGTCCGGCACTGGGGCTTTACCAGACTGCATGGCCTTTAGACCCTCTGCTATCTCTTACATCCCGATCGGGGCCCCCAGCCCTTCTACCAACACCCCCCCTGTCCATGTTCGGAAACTTCAGCCCCCCTAAAACGTGCCTCATCCCCTCCGGCCCAGCTGGGAGTTCCGACTCATACAACCTGCTGTAAAACTCCTTGAACGCCTTATTAACCCCTGCTCAGTCTCCGACCAGGTTCCCGTCCCCATCCTTTACTTTCCCTATCTCCCTGGCTGCCTTCCTCTTTCTAACCTGCTGCGCAAGCAATCTGCTGGCCTTCTCCCAATGTTCATAATTCGCCCCCCTCGCCTTTCTCAGCTGCTCCACTGCCCTCCCTGTGGTTAACAATCTGAACTCTGCCTGCAGCCTCCGTCGCTCCCTTAGAAGCCCTCCTCTGGGGTCTTCACATACCTCCTGTCGACCTGCAATATCTCCTTTATCAGTCGGTCCGTCTCTGTTCTGTCTGCCTTCTCCCTGTGGGCCCGTATTAAGATCAGCTCCCCTCTAACCACCGCCTTCAGCGCCTCCCAGACCACCACCGCCGAAACCTCACCCATGTCGTTGACTTCCAGGTAGTTCTGAATACATTTCCTCAGCCGCCCACACACCTCTTCATCAGCCAAAAGTCCCATGTCCAGCCTCCAGTGTTGGCATTGGCTACTCTCCTTGCTAACCTGTAGGTCAACCTAGTGCGGGGCATGATCCGAGATTGTGATCGCCGAATCCCCATGTCCACTAGTCCCCGTCAGTAAAGCCCTGTTCAAAATAAAAAAGTCAATCCGGGAGTACACTTTATGCACGCGAATAGAAGGAGAATTCCTTCACTCTCGGCTGCCCAAATCTCCATGGGTCCATCCCCCCATTTGCTCCATGAACCCCTTTAGCTCCTTCGCCATTGCTGGCTCCCTGCCCGTCCTTGAGCTCAACCGTTCTACCCCAAGGTCGATAACTGTGTTAAAGTCCCCTCCCATGACCAACTTATGTAAATCCAGAAACGGGATCTTCCCCAACATCCTCTTTATAAACTTCACATCATTCCAATTTGGCACGTACACGTTCACTAGTTCCACCGGCAACCCCTCTAGCTTCCCACTGGCCATAATGTACCAGCCTCCCACATCCACAACTATTCTTCCCGCCTCAAATGACACTCGCTTATTAATCAGGATCACAACCCCTCTAGTCTTAGAGTCCAGCCCCGCGTGAAAAACCTGTCTGACCCATCCCTTCCTTAATCTAATCTGATCAGTTACTCTAAGGTGCGTCTCCTGTAACATTACCACGTCCGCCTTCAGTCCCCTCAGATGCGCGAACACGCGTGCCCTCTTAACTGGCCCATTGTCACATCCCCCCCCCCCCCCCACCACCCTTCGCCGATCAGCCAACACCTTTCTTGGGCCAGTCTCCACCCCGCGCCCCACGCATCCGTCGGCCCGCCCTCAGGCAGCCTCCGCCCCCGACCTCCTTTCTGTCCCACAGCAAACGTCCCTCCCCCATCAGCAGAACATTTCCCTCTCTCCCCCCCCAGTAACAGAAGTATGTAAACCAACCCCTTCAACAAGCATAACATCGGCTCACCTCCCACTGCGCTTCCGTAAGCTAGCCCGCCCAGCTAGCTTGGTGATCCCCGCCCATAGTGCCAGACATTCTCCCACCCATTGTTCTCTCCCCCCCGCTTGGACACACATACGCAAAAGAAAAGCAATCCCCACACAATTGCCCAAAAATAAAACGCAAAAAACAAAGAAAAGATCAAACAGAAGATTCAACATCTAACAAAGACACCTCCATCCCCCATCAGTGCAAATGTAAACTTTAACTCACTCAGCTCTGCAACAGGCCCCAAATCAATACAGAAGGCATTACAGATAACGTCCGAAAAACAAGAAACTTTTTTAACATGAAACTTTGCTGCAGCAAAGTTCAAAGACCTCAATCCGCCACCAGACCTTTCCTTCTAAAGAAGTCCATCGCTTCCTCGGGCGACTCAAAATAAAATTGTTCCTCATACGTGACCCAAAGACGGACCGGATACAGCAGTCCAAACTTAACCTTTTTCTTAAAAAGGGTCAACTTTATCTGATTGAACCCCGCTCTTTTCTCCTGGCTACATCTGTACCCAAGTCCTGTTAGATCTGCAGGATATTATTCTCCCATTTACACCTCCGTGTCTGCCTGGCCTACTGTAAAGTACTCTCCTTGTCCAAGTACCTGTGAAATCTCACCACCATTGTCCTGGGGGGGTTCCCCACTCGCGGCTTCCTCGCGAGCGCTCTGTGAGCCCTGTGCACCTCCAAGGGTCGGGAGAACGTCCCATCCCCCAGTAACTTCTCGAACATGCCCACTATGTATGCCCCTGCGTCTGCTCCTTCGGACCCCTCTGGGAGAATGACGATTCTCAAGTTCTGCCGGCAGGACCTGTTCTCTAGATCCTCCACCTTCTCCAGGAGCCTTTTCTGCTGGTCTCTCTGCAACCCCACTTCCAACTCCACCGCTGTTTGATGTTCCTCCTGCTCAGCCAGCGCCTTCTCCACCTTCTGGATCGCCCGATCTTGAGCATCCAGTCTGAGTTCCAGCCACGCAATCGACTCCTTAATCGGGTCCAAGCACTCCTGTTTCTGCTTGGCGAAGTACTCCTGTATAAACTGCATCAACTGCTCCATCGACCGCTGGGTCGACAAGCCAGGACCCCGGTCGTCCGCCATGCTTTCCCCCACTGCAGCCTCAGCCCAAGCCTTCTCTGTTCACCTATTTCTTCCTTTGCGAGTACTCCTGGTCCGCTTCTCCATGCACTGATGTAGGAATCCACTCCACAATTGCCTCCACCATCAATTTACCGAATCAAGTCCGACAAAAAAAATGAAATAAAATATCGGGGGAAAAGGTCCAAAGGTCCGACCCGAGCGGGAGCCAACAAATGTGCGACCTACTCATTCCTAGCCACCAGCGGAAGTCCATTAACTGGCCTAATTAACGTTAGATACCGCTAACAGCCTCGTCGGGTCAGCTGTCGGGAAACACCTGGGGCTGGATTCTCTGATTTTGAGACTAAGTACTAACACCGGCGTGGGAGCAGTGGTGTTTTACAATAAGAAAAACGGTGCAGAAGTTGCACCCATCCACCATCTGGTTGGGGGGGGGGGGGGGGGGGGGGCAGCAGGCACACAGCGTAGAGGACCCGGCTTTATCTGCGGATACGGCTGGGGAATTGGCGGGTCCGTGACTGCGTATGCGCACGGTGGCAGCCTGCAGCAGCTGCGCTGTTGAACGTGGCGCATGCCGCGGCAGACCCGGCCTGCCACAAGGTGCCCCGCTTTGGCCAGGCTCGCTACCCCTGAACCATCCCCACCAGTGCCCACAGCCCCCGCCACAGCCACCCCTGCCCATGGAATGTCTCCCATCCGACTGTGGCGGCATTGGACTCAGTCCGCAGCCGCCACGCCGGGTTCACGGAAATAAATACCATGAGTGACCCGCGCCATCGGGAACTCGGCCCATCGGGGGCGGAGGGTTCGGAAGGGCCTCAGGTGACGTCCTGAGGCCGTCCATACGGCGTGTGGGGTTTTGGAGGGACTGGAGCATTGCAAAAGAGGCGCCGCCCCCCGATTCCAGCGCAAACGGGGTTTCTCCAGCTGATCGGCGAACGCGATTTCAATGTCGGAGACTGGAAAATCCCGACCCCGGTATTTCCCGCTCGCTATCACACTTATAAACATTTCCGTAGATCGCGGCCAGTATTTAAATAGTAATTTGTTGGTTGTGTGGCACCTCAGAATGTCCTGATAACGCGGTGGGTGCTGTATGAAAACAAGTTTGTTTGCTGGTTCCTTTATTTCCTAATGACTCTTACACCAACCCGAGAAAAATAAACACTTGGACCCACTGCCCCATGTCTGCTTTGAGCCTGACAGCGGCATTTCCAGACATCTTGCAGCAAGCTTACCTGCCCACTCTTACAACAGGGAACAACCTATGGCCTACAGAAACCAGAACAACAGGGAAAAACAATATTTCACAAATAAGTCAAAATTATGGCAAGATCTTACCTTTTCTTCGACGTATAAAAGCCCAAACTATAAATGATAGAAGCAGAAAGGCTAATACTGTTCCAGTAATTACTCCTGTAGATTTATACGGATCCCACATCCTGTCTGAAGTATAAACTACATCAAAACAAAGTTTAAAAATTAGTGAATACGTTAAGAGTGTAGGAAAAGGCGGTGGCATAGCAACACCACTGTAACTCCAATGTTGAGGGACAGCAAGGAACCAACAATTTATTCTGAGAAAATGTTGCTAATACTGATTTGACAATAGATTTTAAGCTGCAATTTCACCTCAGACCCTTCGAGACAAGAGAGGGGAAAGCATTAGGATCAAAATTATGTTTCCTTCACTGGACTTATAAATTGTCTGTAGATTTCTACCACTTGATGGACACATTGATTTCACCATTCCACTCATTTGTCTAATATTTGATGTCATTACCATGGCTCTGGTCCCAAAATGCCAATGTAACTCATTATACGTAGCATTTAAATCATTTGCGAAACAGGCTTTTTAAGACGTGTAGCTCCAGTTTTAGCAGTGATTTAATGTGCTGTGTTATAGGTACGCCAATTTTCTAGATCACTGGCTAAAGTCCAGTTTCTTCCCTTGAACTAATTTTCACTGCATTAGAAACATAAGCTCTGACCAGTGTAAATTGCATTACTTCATTCCATTACTTCAGCCTCATAGTAAGAAGTCTTGCAACACCAGGTTACAGTCTGTGATGAACGGTATTTACCTTTAATACCTTGCCCCTTTAAGGGGCTTGGAACCCTGGGGGACTCCGTCTCTGGCTACGCCCCCAGGAAACAGTATATAGGATAAGGCTCCATGTGGCGAGCACACTTCTCTCGAATGCTCTCCTGTTTTCTGTATATTAAAGCCTTTGATTACCGACCTCACTCTCGCGTCGTAATTGAGAGTGCCGCAAAGTCCAACAGGTTTGCTTTGAATCACGAGCTATCGGAGCACAGCTCCTTCCTCAGGTGTTGTAAGACTTATTACTGTGCTCAACCAAGTCCAATGCCGGTATCTCCTCATAGTTCGTACATGGAATAGATTCTGAATCTTACATTAAAACGGGTTACGGGGATAGGGTGGAGGTGTGGGCTTAAGTGGGGCGTTCTTTCCAAGGGCTGGTGCAGACTCGATGGGCCGAATAGCCTCCTTCTCTACAGTAAATTCTATGCTGTAATTTGTAATTCAAGGGTATTTACAGACAATAATTACAAACTAATGTAAAATCAAAGCTGATCTTCATTCTCATTTGTATTCTAGCATTGTGTGTACCTTCACAGGTGGTGGGGTGCTGCGCTGTCCAATTCCCAGAAGCTCCGCACTCCAACATTCCGGATCCATAAAGCACAAACCCTTCGGTACAGCTAAAGTGGCAGGTCGAATTGTAACTGAACTCTCCAACGGGATGTGTGCAATTCATCAATTCTTGTCCAGCAATCTGCAGACTTCCACACCGTACCACTGCAGAATACATTTCAAGCAGGCATACATTAAACTGAGCTAATCGAGTTGGGCATCTTCCATCTATCTTTATTTTTTCCAGTGTAACGTGAACAGATTGTACCTTCACAGTTGGGTTTGTGCCCTATCCACTGTCCAGAAACTCCACACTGAAATCTGACTGATCCTCGAAGCTTAAACCCTTGATCACAGCTAAAGTCACATGTCGAGTTGTAACTGAAAGGTCGGAAGGGATGGATACAGTTCATGAATCCTTGCCCTGGAGCTTCGAGGCTTCCACATTTTATAGCTGAAACGAAACAATAAGAAGTTGAATCAAAAGTTACTTATATGCTTGTTAAGTTAACATTTGGTGGTAGTCACCACTGATATATATACTGTATATATATATATGTGTGTTTTACGGTAAGGCCCCTGTACTACAGGTACGGGGGCAGAATATGTGTGCTCCCCGTACAGCAGCCATTTCATCAGCTGCTGTAGGAGGCCGCACATCTCTGTGTAATAAAGCCTCGATTACATTCTACTCTCGTCTCGTCGTAATTGATAGTGTACCACATTTTAAAATCTGCTTTGCAATTTTCACTTTTAGTGGGTATTGTTTGTGATGTACCTTCACAGCTGGGTGTCTCTGCTGTCCACATTCCTGTTGCATTGCATCGGAGATCCTGTGAGCCCTGCAGTGTAAATCCTGCTGCACATTGGAATTCACACGTGGAGTCAAAGCTGAAGTTTCCATGAGGATGGGTGCAATTCATAGTCGCTTGGTCAGGAACATTGAGAGTGGCACACTGTTCAGCTGGGCAGGAGGGATTGGAATCATTCATGGATTATTATGTAATTAAAGATTATAATAATTAGTTATCTAATACTAGCTTGTGTTGATACTATTGAGAAGTTGATCTTGATTGCAACAGACTGGAGATCTTTTCTGTTTCTAATCATATAGAAAAGTATTATTTTCTATTTCTTCATATATTAGTATTGCTTCAAAGAGCAGAGCAATCTTTGTCCAACTAAACCGCTTAACAAGCAGTAACTGCAATGTCTGCACAGCTGACAAGAATACCTGCTATACAAAGAACAAAGAAAAGTACAGCACAGGAACAGGCCCTTTGGCCCTCCAAGCCTGCGCCGACCATGCTGCCCGTCTAAACTAAAATCTTCTACACTTCCGGGGTCCGTATCCCTCTAGTCCCATCCTATTCATGTATTTGTCAAGACGTCCCTTTAACGTCACTATCGTCCCAGCTTCCACCACCTCCTCCGGCAGCGAGTTCCAGGCACCCACTACCCTCTGTGTAAAAAGAGGTGGTAACTGAACTCTGAGCGAGACTAAAAAGGGCACACGGCAGCACATTGGTTAGCACTGATGCTTCACAGCGCCAGGGACCCGGGTTTGAATCCTGGATTGGGTCACTGTCTGTGCGGAGTCTGTATGTTCTCCCTGTGTCTGCATGGGTTTCCTCCGGGTGCTCCGGTTTCCTCCTGCAAGTTCCAAAAGACGTGCTGTTAGGTGGATTGGACATTCTGAATTCTCTCTCTGTCTACCCAAACAGGCGCCGGAGTGTGGCGACTAGGGGATGTTCACAGTGACATCATTGCAATGTAAATGTAAGCCTACTTGTGACAATAATAAAATATTAGATTACAAACAATTTACAACTTAAACATTCTGTTCAAACTCAACCTGAGCTTCCAACCCCATGTGCTTTCCATCACTAAGACTGCCTACTTCAACTCCATAACAACATGGTCCACCTCGATCACCTTTTCTTGGCTACTTGGGTGGTCTCCTGGCCAGCCTCCTATTTTGATTTCATTAGCTTACCCAAAACTCTGCTGCCCGGATCCCTTCATTCAACAAATCCTTCCGTTTGTTAATATTCTCATTCTTGTGTTTAATCAGCCCATAATCACAACCCTCCCTGTTTTTAAGATCTGCAGACTTCCACACTGTACCACTGAAGAATACATTTCAAGTAGGCATACATTAAATCAAGCTCGAGTTGTACATTTCCTGCAGCATAATAGTGTCAACATTGAGTACTATAAGCATCATTGGCTGAACGCCAGTTTCCTCTCTCAAATTGATTATGGAATTTTGGCAGATTTTCTCTGCAATCAAGCCATGAGTTCAGACCAGTGTTCGTCACATTGTTTCATTCCATTGATTGAGCCTCAGACTTCATCTATGGATAGACACTGGGTCTGATCATTTCCTGCAGCATAATAGCATTAATATTCAGTACTCTAAGTTCACATGCTTCCTCTTCACTACTCCAAGAAAATACCTGAGTTTAGCTTCAGAAGAGCATCTCTTACTGTACCGTTGCAGAATTTTACTATTGACTGCAAGAGATAGCACAGTGGCCCAATGGTTAGCACTGCTACCTCCCAGTGCCAGGGACCTGGGTTTAATTCTGGCCTCGGGAGACTGTCTGTGTGGAGTTTGTATGTTCTCCCAGTGTCTGTGTGGGTTTCCTCTGGGTTCTACGGTTTCCTTCCACAGTCCAAAGACGTGCAGGTGAGGTGGATTGGCCATGCTAAATTATCCCTTTGTCCAAAAGGTAAGGTGGGGTTATGGGGATCTGCCGTGGGTGTGGGTCTTGGTAGAAATCTCTTCCGGAGGGTTGGTGGATACTCGATGGGTCGAATGGCCTACTTCTGCACTGCTGGGATTCTGTAATTCTATGAATGGCACGATAGAAATGTGGCTTCAATAAAGCGAGAACGGTCCACCCAGGAAGTGAGAGGAAAGTCTGTCCCGAGGTGTTGGAAAGTTGAAGAATGTTTTCCCTCTGAAGCACTGAGGGCTGGATTCACTGTTTTTGAGCCTACGTGCGGGGGATCTGTGGCGTTTTACGTCAAAGAAATCAGTGCTGCCCCCTCACCGATCCTGCGACTGGTGAGGGGTTAGCAGACGCACCGTGTAAAACTCTCCGCTCCCACAATAAAAACGGCTGGAGAATGGCTGGGTGCATGGCAGCCTAAGCGCTCGCCGACGATCTGCAGTGGTCGCGCCGTAAAACATGGCGCCGGCCCTGCGCGGTTCCGACCTGCCAGATAGTATCACCCTTATCGTCCTGGCCATCCCCACCAGTCGCCCCAGCCCTCGCGGAATCCCCCCACCCCACACCCGGCCAGCAGCCCGGCTCCCGCCCGACTGTGGATGAGCTGGACACAGTCCGCAGCCACCATGCTGGGTTTCCGCCCACTGAGACCACACGTCAACCGTGCGGTCGGGAATCCGGCCCATCGGGGGCGGAGCATCGGGGCAGGGCCTTCAGATGATGCGAAGAGGCCGCCCCAAGGGTGTCTGGTGCGCTGCGATGACGCCGTTTCGGAGGGAGTGGATCATGCACAACTGCGTAAAACAGGCGCCGTCCGGTTCTGTTGTAAAAATAGATTCTCCGCCCGATTGCCGATTATGAAATCAGTGCCGGACAACAGAGAATCTCGCCCTAAATGTTGACGCCAATGGAGAATCCGTGGTATTTCATGCCAGAAAAACTGGCACCACACCTACATCTATTCCACTACCACAAATGGGCTAGCACCGGCGCCATGTGGAACACAATCAGTTCTAATGAGAAACAGTGCCGGGTTCGCCGGGCCCTTGATTGACACTCTACGGCCGACAAGCTGCAGCCGCACTTAAATGATTCTTTCCCCACACACACGCCGTCCCAGCCAACAAGATGGCTGGAAGGAGAGCAGTGCCACAGTTCAGGACGCTGAGCTGGAGACCCTCCTGGACGCCGTGGAGGAGAGGCGGATGACCCTGTACCCCGGCAAGGGAAGGAGACTGAGAGGCGTGCTGTCCGTTGTACCTGGCTGAGGTGGTCAGCGCCGTGGGCAAGGTCACACGGCAGTGCCGCAAAAAACTTCACGACCTCCACAGGGTGGCCAGGGTGCGTAGGCAGCGCTGTGCCCCAGCACTGACACTGCCGCCCCCACCCGATATCCATAACCCGTCCCTTCCTCCCCCCAGGGGACAGCGGAATCCCCACCCTGCCCCACATGCCAGAATCCATATCAGCTGCCATGGCCGGGTGCCCTGGCCACTGAGACCACCAGCTACCCACCCCCCGGGCTGCATGTGTCAGACCATCTAATAGTATTGTTCTTTGTGTTCCCACCCTCCCTGCACCAGGACCAGGCTGCGCATAACTGCCGGGAGCGGGAGAAGCTCGGAGGGGGACCACCAACAAAGTACAAAAGAACAAAGAAAAGTACAGCACAGGAACAGGGCCTTTGGCCCTTCAAGCCCGTGCTAATTATACTGCCCATCTGAACTAAAATCTTCTACACTTCCTGGGTCCGTATCCCTCTATTCCCATCCTATTCATGTATTTGTCAAGATGTCCCTTAAACGTCACTATCGTCCCAGCTTCCACCACCTCCTCCGGCAGAGAGTTCCAGGCACCCACTACCCTCTGTGTAAAAAACTTGCCTCGGACATCTCCTCTAAACCTTGCCCCTCGCACCTTAAACCTATGCCCCCTTGTAATTGACCCCTCTACCCTGGGGAAAAGCCCCTGACTATCCACTCTATGCCCCTCATAATTTTGTCGACTTCTATCAGGTCGCCCCTCAACCTCCGTCGTTCCAGTGAGAACAAACCAAGTTTATTCAACCGCTCCTCTTAGCTAATGCCCTCCATACCAGGCAACATCCTGGTAAATCTCTTCTGCACCCTCTCTAAAGCCTCCACATCCTTCTGGTAGTGTGGCGACTAGAATTGAACACTATACTCCAAGTGTGGCCTAATTCAGGTTCTATACAGCTGCAACATGACTTGCCAATTCTTATACTCAATGCCCCGGCCAATGAAGGCAAGCATGCCGTATGCCTGCTTGACTACCTTCTCCACCTGTGTTGCCCCTTTCAGGGACCTGTGGACCTGTACACCGAGATCTCTCTGACTTTCACTACTCTTGACGGTTCCACCATTCACTGTATATTCCCTACCTGCATTAGACCTTCCAAAATGCGTTACCTCACATTTGTCCAGAGTAAACTCCATCTGCCATCTCTCCGCCCAAGTCTCCAAACAATCTAAATTCTGCTGTATCCTCTGACAGTCCTCATCACTGTCCGCAATTCCACCAACCTTTGTGTTGTCTGCAAACTTACTAATCAGACCAGTTACATTTGCCTCCAAATCATTTATATATACTACAAACAGCAAAGGTCCCAGCACTGATCCCTGCAGAACACCACTAGTCACAGCCCTCCAATCAGAAAAACACCCTTCCATTGCTACTCTCTGCCTTCTATGACCTAGCCAGTTCTGTGTCCACCTTGCCAGCTCACCCCTCATGCCGAGTGACTTCACCTTTTGTACCAGTCTACCATGAGGGAACTTGTCAAAGGCCTCACTGAAGTCCATATAGACAACATCCACTGCCCTAGCTGCATCAATCATCTTTGTGACCTCTTCGAAAAACTCTATCAAGTTAGTAAGACACGACCTCCCCTTCACAAATCCGTGCTGCCTCTTGCTAATACGCCCGTTTGCTTTCAAATGGGAGTAGATCCCGTCTCGAAGAATTCTCTCCAGTAATTTCCCTAACACTGACGTAAGGCTCACTGGCCTGTAGTTCCCTGGATTATCCTTGCCAGACCAGCAGCACCTCACCATGGCCGAGCAGAGGGTCTTGGACGTGGCCGGGGGCCCGGAGGAATGGAAGGTCACCAGGGTGGAGTGCAGTCACGAACGAGGAAATGAGACCCCGCTGAGTAGTGGTTCCCCATGACACGTGTGTGAACACCCCCTCAACACCACCCTCACCCCCACACCACCCTCACCCACACACCATCCTCGCCCCCACACCTCCCTCACCTCGCCCCCACACCACCCTCACCCACACACCTCTCTCACCATACACCACCCTCGCCCCCACACCACCCTCACCCACACACCTCCCTCACCTCACCCCCACACCACCCTCACCAGCACACCACCCTCTTCGCCAAACCCCCACACCACCCTCACCCACACACCACTATCACCCCACGCCACCCTCACCCACACACCACTCTCACCCCCACACCACCCTCATCCCCTCACCACTCTCACACCCACACCACCCTCACCCCCACACCACCCTCATCCCCACACCACTCTCACCCCACACCACCCTCACCCACACCACCCTCACCCTACACCACCCTCACCCCACACCACCCTCATCCCCACACCACTCTCACCCCACACCACCCTCACCCACACCACCCTCACCCCCACACCACCCTCATCCCCACACCACTCTCACCCCACACCACCCTCACCCACACCACTCTCACCCCCACACCACCCTCATCCCCTCACCACTCTCACACCCACACCACCCTCACCCCCACACCACCCTCATCCCCACACCACTCTCACCCCACACCACCCTCACCCACACCACCCTCACCCCCACACCACCCTCATCCCCACACCACTCTCACCCCACACCACCCTCACCCACACCACCCTCACCCCCACACCACCCTCATCCCCTCACCACTCTCACACCCACACCACTCCCACATCACCCTCATCCTCTCACCTCCACCCCACCGCCCTCACCCCCACACCACCCTCACCCACACACCACCCTCACCCCCACACCACCCTCACCCCCACACCACCCTCACCCCCACACCGCCCTCACCCCCACACCGCCCTCACCACCCCACCGCCCTCACCCCCACACCACTCTCACCCCCATACCACCCTCACCCCCACACCACCCTCACCCCCACACCACCCTCACCCCCACACCACCCTCACCCCCACACCACCCTCACCCCCACACCACTCTCACCCCCTCACCACCCTCACCCCCACACCATTTCTCGATATTGGCGTCGGCCGACGGAGAATCCTGCCCCTAATTCTTCAGAAGCCATTTTATCTTGCTGACTTCAGCAGCCTTTATGGTTCTGGAGTCATCCTTTGCAACAATGACACAGGAAAGTGATGGATTGTGTTCCTGGGGATCAGGGGAGTAACACAGATGGGTATTCTTTCTATTTACTATTCAGAAGGTGCACAGTGGAATCAGATGTGTGGAGTTCAAGCCCGTCGGCACAGCTAATGCCACAGTCTTGCCAAATTGATGGGAGAGGTTCCTCAGCCCCTGCCCAGAACGAGTGGAAGTTCACATGTATTTTGCAATTTTACAGACATAAATGACAAATTAATGTAAAATCAAAGCTCACCAGGCTAAATCGCTGGCTTTCAAAGCAGACCAAGCAGGCCAGCAGCACGGTTCGATTCCCATACCAGCCTCCCCGGACAGACGCCGGAATGTGGCGACTAGGGTCTTTTCACAGTAACTTCATTGAAGCCTACTCGTGACAATAAGCGACTTTCATTTCATTTCATTTCTCATTTGTATTCTAGCATTGTGTGTACCTTCACAGGTGGTGGGGTGCTGCGCTGTCCAATTCCCAGAAGCTCCGCACTCCAACATTCCGGATCCATAAAGCACAAACCCTTCGGTACAGCTGAAGTGGCAGGTCGAATTGTAACTGAACTCTCCAACGGGATGTGTGCAATTCATCAATTCTTGTCCAGCAATCTGCAGACTTCCACACCGTACCACTGCAGAATACATTTCAAGCAGGCATACATTAAACTGAGCTAATCGAGTTGGGCATCTTCCATCTATCTTTATTTTTTCCAGTGTAACGTGAGCTGATTGTACCTTCACAGTTGGATTTGTGCCCTATCCACTGTCCAGAAACTCCACACTGAAATCTGACTGATCCTCGAAGCTTAAACCCTTGATCACAGCTAAAGTCACATGTCGAGTTGTAACTGAAAGGTCGGAAGGGATGGATACAGTTCATGAATCCTTGCCCTGGAGCTTCGAGACTTCCACATTTTATAGCTGAAACGAAACAATAAGAAGTTGAATCAAAAGTTACTTATATGCTTGTTAAGTTAACATTTGGTGGTAGTCACCACTGATATATATACTGTATATATATATATATGTGTGTTTTACGCTAAGGCCCCTGTACTACAGGTACGGGGGCAGAATATGTGTGCTCCACGTACAGCAGCCATTTCGTCAGCTGCTGCAGGAGGCCGCACATCTCTGTGTAATAAAGCCTCGATTACATTCTACTCTCATCTCGTCGTAATTGATATTGCACCATATTTTAAAATCTGCTTTGCAATTTCCACTTTTAGTGGGTATTGTTTGTGATGTACCTTCACAGCTGGGTGTCTCTGCTGTCCACATTCCTGTTGCATTGCATCGGAGATCCTGTGAGCCCTGCAGTGTAAATCCTGCTGCACATTGGAATTCACACGTGGAGTCAAAGCTGAAGTTTCCATGAGGATGGGTGCAATTCATAGTCGCTTGGTCAGGAACATTGAGAGTGGCACACTGTTCAGCTGGGCAGGAGGGATTGGAATCATTCATGGATTATTATGTAATTAAAGATTATAATAATTAATTATCTAATACTAGCTTGTGTTGACGCTATTGAGAAGTTGATCTTGATTGCAACAGACTGGAGATCTTTTCTGTTTCTAATCATATAGAAAAGTATTATTTTCTATTTCTTCATATATTAGTATTGCTTCAAAGAGCAGAGCAATCTTTGTCCAACTAAACCGCTTAACACAGGGGTGGGCAAACTACGGCCCGCCAAAGGTCTTTATGCGGCCCACCAAGATCAAGTCATTAAAAAAAAAAATTTTTTAATGTTTTTTTATTTTTTTTTTATTTCAAGGTTAATGGGGGGGGCTGTTGGGTTACTGGTATAGGGTGGATACGTTGACTTGAGTAGGGTGATCATTGCTCGGCACAACATGTGTTTCATGTGAAGTTTCTACTTTAAAATATTAATTAATAAAAATTAATTGCTTTTTTTTTTCTTTAAAAACCTTTTATTTTGGCTATTTTAAATATTAATTATTTTACTTAATATACTATGCGGCCCTTTAAAATTGTGAATTTCTGAATGTGGTCCTTGCACGGAAAAGTTTGCCCACCCCGGCTTAACAAGTAGTAATTGCAATGTCTGCACAGCTGACAAGAATACCTGCTATACAAAGAACAAAGAAAAGTACAGCACAGGAACAGGCCCTTCAGCCCTCCAAGCCTGCGCCGACCCTGCTGCCCGTCTAAACTAAAATCTTCTACACTTCCGGGGTCCGAATCCTTCTATTCCCATCCTAATCATGTACTTGTCAAGACACCCCTTAAACGTCACTATCGTCCCAGCTTCCACCACCTCCTCCGGCAGCAAGTTCCAGGCACCTACTACCCTCTGTGTAAAAAGAGGTGGTAACTGAACTCTGGGCGAGACTAAAATGGGCACATGGCAGCACAGTGGTTAGCACTGATGCTTCACAGCACCAGGGACCCGGGTTTGAATCCTGGATTGGGTCACTGTCTGTGCGGAGTCTGTATGTTCTCCCTGTGTCTGCATGGGTTTCCACGTACCTGAAATATTTGTACCAAGCTTTGGGATTCAATTCATAGAATTTACAGTGCAGAAGGAGGCCATTCGGCCCATCGAGTTTGCACTGGCTCTTGGAAACAGCACCCTACCCAAGCCTTCCCATACCTCCACCCTATCCCCATAACCCAGAAACCCCACCTAACACTAAGGGGCAATTTGGACCCTGAGGGCATTTTATCATGGCCAATCCACCTAACCTGTACATCTTTGGACTGTGGGAGGAAACCGGAGCACCCGGAGGAAACCCACGCACACACGGGGAGAATGTGCAAATTCCTTTTCGCTAGCTCATTATCGCTTCCCCGAGAACCTCTGGAATTCTGTTTCACTTGCTGTCATACAGAAACCAATCATTTGGTGGAACTTTGCGGGTTTCTCTTTACACAAATTCTGTTTCCACTTTCTGTCTCTGTCTGGCTTCTCTTTGTGTCTGCATCTGCGTGTTCATTGCCTACACCCTTCCACTCTCCTGCTTGTAGCTCTCCTTTGTACAAACAGAGAAACATAGAAAACAGGCAGGAGTAAGCCATTAATCCCTTCCAGCCTACTCTGCCATTCATTATGATCATGGCTGATCATCCAACTCAGTAACCTGTTCCCGTTTGCCTCAATATCCTTTCATCCCTTTAACCCCAAGAGCTATATCTGACTCCTTCTGGAAAACATACAGTGTTCTGGCCTCAGAAACTTTCTGTGGTAGAAATTTCCACAGGCTCACCCCTCTCTGGGTGAAGAAATTTCTCCTCATCTCAGTCTTAAATGTTCTATCCCGTATCTTCAGACTGTGACCCCTGGTTCTGGACACCCCCACCATCGGGAACATCCTTCCTGCATCTACCCTGTCTAGTCCTGTTAGAATTTTGTAGATTTCGATGAGATACCCCCTCATTTTTCTGAACTCCAGCAAATATAATCCTAGCTGACTCAATCTCTCCTCATAAATCAATCCCACCATCCCAGGAATAAGTCTGGTAAACCTTCGCTGCACTCTATCTCTAGCAAGAACAACCTGCCTCAGATAAGGAGACCAAAACTGCACACAATGGGCGGGATTCTCCCAACAAGAGACTAAGGGCGCGATTCTCCTCAAATGCGGCGAGTCGTAAAGGCTGCCGTAAAACTGGCCGTGTATCACGGCAGCCTCCGCGCCCCCTCCCAGGACCCGATCTCCCCCCCGGGTGGGGCTAGCAGCGCGGCCCCGTGAAGCACGGCATCGCGGGTTTAGCTGACGCGCACGATGACGTCAGCCGCGCATGCGCGGGTTGGACGGTTCCAACACGCGCATGTGCGGATGACGTCATCACGCAGACGCGTCAAACCCGCGCATGCGCGGGCCGTCATGCCCCTCAGCCGCCCCGCGGACTGATCCTGCGGGGCGGCGGAAGAAAAAATAGTGCGCGGGTATCGGACCCGCTGCCCGCGATCGGTGCCCACCGATCGCAGGCCCATGCCACCCTTGGCACGGCCATGGTGCGGCCGTGCCAATCGGTGCCATTGTTGTCCGGGACGGCACTTTGCGGCCGTTTTCACGAACGGTGAGAGCAGGTGTGATTGCGTTCGTGAAAACGGTCGTAAAGGCCTGGGAACTCGGCCCATCGGCCTGGGGAGAATCGCTGTTCGCCGTAAAAAACGGCGAGCAGCGATTCGTGTCGTGGGGCGGCCGTGGGGGGGGGGGGGAATAGCGGGAGGGCGGGAAAAATGTCGGGAAGACCCTCCCGCTATTCTCCGACCCATCATGGGCAGCGGAGAATCGCGCCCTAAGTGTTGACACCGGAGTGAAAACCGGAGTGTTTCACTCCGGCGTCGGAGGCCGCTCCTCGCTCCCTATTCTCCCACCCTGGGGGAGCTAGGAGACACGCCGCGTAAATTATGGGCACCAATTGCAGGCCAGACCCCTTCTGAGCGCCCCCCCCGGTGCTCGATCCTCCCTCCCCCACCCCCACAGCTGCCCCCGCAGCGTTCGCGCGCTGTTCACGCTGGCAGCGACCAGGTATGTTTGGCGCCAGCGTGAACCCATCATATTGGGCAGGCCGCTCGGCCCATCCAGGCCGGAGAATCGCCACTCGCCCGTTACAAAAGGCGAGCAGCGATTCTCCGAGCGGCCTGTCGTAAATCTTGGCGTGCCGTTTTGGGGGGGTGGGAGAATCACGTGCGGGTGCTGGGGCGGTGTGGCGGGAATCACCAGGCACCCCCGCGATTCTCCCACCCAGCGTGGGGGGGCGGGGGAGAATTGCGCCCAATATTCCAGGTGTGGTCACACTAAGGCCCTGTATAATTGCAGCATGACATACATGCTCCTGTACTATACGGTAAATGGAAAATTGATGTCCAGAGAGATCTGGGTGTTCAGGTTCATTGTACCCTGAATGTGCCTGTGCTGGTCGATAGAGTGGTCAAGAAGGCATACGGCATGCTTTACTTCATCAGAAGGGGTATTGAGTACAAGAGTCGGCAGGTCATGTTACAGTTGTATAAGACTTTGGTTCGGCCACATTTGGAATAATGCGTACAGTTCTGGTCGCCACATTACCAAAATGAGGTGGATGCTTTGGAGAAGGTGCAGAGGAAGTTCACCAGGATGTTGCCTGGTATGGAGGGCGCTAGCTACGAAGAGAGGTTGAGTAGATTGGGATTGTTTTCATTAGAAAGACGGAGGTTGAGGGGGGACCTTATTGAGGTCTACAAAATCATGAGAGGTATAGACAGGGTGGATAGCAAGAAGCTTTTTCCCAGAGTGGGGGACTCAATTACTAGGGGTCACGAGTTCAAGGTGAGAGGGGAAAAGTTTAAGGGAGATATGCATGGAAAGTTCCTTTACGCAGAGGGTGGTGGGTGCCTGGCTGTGGTGGATGAAGATGGCGGCGCCCATGGGGCGCACGTGGCGGGGGCGGTAAAAGATGGCGGCGCCCACTGATTGCACGTGGGGTCGGGGGAAGCGGACGGCGGGGCCCATTGAGGGAGCGGCTGAGGCGTGGGGACCGGCGGCGCGATAGCGGCGACCGTCCGGGACTGACACACCGCGCAAAGTGGCCTTTCTTTCCACAAGCTTTGCAGGTCGCTGTGCGGGCCGGGCAGCGTTGGCAAGGGTGCTTCTGTTGGCCGCAGAAGTAACAGTGGGGACCCCCAGGAGGTGCGGTGCGGCGGGCAGCGCAGGCATAGTGCGCGGGGGCGGCTGCTGGGGGGGGCCGTTTGAGGGGTCCACGAGGGGTGGGACGGATGGGCCTGGGGAGCCGTTTGCGGGGTCCACGAGGGGTAGGACGGGTGGGCCGAGTGGCTAGCGGAGTAAGTGTGCGCACTACGGGAGGCGGCCGTCATGGAGAGCGCCAGGGCCTTTGCGGCCGCGAGGTCGGGGGCGACCCCTTCCAGCAGTCGTTGCCGGATGGGGTCCGATGCAATGCCTGTAATGAAGGCATCGCGCATGAGTAAATCCGAATGTTCCGCGGCTGTGAGGGCCCGGCAGTCGCAGTCTCGTACCAGAGGTATAAGGGCCCTCCAGAAGTCCTCAATCGACTCACCCGGCTGCTGGACGCGAGTAGAAAGTTGATGCCTCGCAAACAGGGTGTTCGTCGATGGTGCATAATTCTCCTTGAGCAGTTCCATAGCTGCGGTGTAGTCGGTCGCATCTCGAATGAGCGGAAAGACGCTGGAGCTAAGTCTGGAGTACAGGAGTTGCTTTTTCTGAGCCTCCGTCGGGGGAGGGTGTGCTGAAGAGATGTAGGCCTCGAAGACTGCGAGCCAGTGATCAAAGTCTTTTCTGGCGTGAGGCGAATGTGGATCCAGCTGCAGACGGTCAGGCTTGACTCTGATGTCCATGGTGACTGGGAAATCGTACAGCAATAAATTGTGGCGCTAACAATTATACTCAAAGCCGAGAGACTGGTACAATAGAGGCTTTATTGCTGTACGATGTTGTCCCTCCATCCGCAACTGTAGACTGAGGGTCTGAGCAGCTCTCATACATTTATACATAAGCTCCCTGTGGGCGGAGCTAGCCGGCAGGGGCTGACCGGAGGAACCTGTATTACAGGTACAGGCATACATCCCCCTACTGCAGTACACATAACTACAGTGGTTATCTCACCACATATACTTCCTCACTATTACGTTAATTTCCTCTTCAACCAGTAATACTACCCCACTGACTTTTCCTTTTTGCCTGTCCTTCCTAAATGCTGAACACCCCAGTTCCCATCCCTGATCCCCCTGCAGCCATGTTTCCGTAACTCTGACTATATCATACCCATTTACATCCATTTGCGCAATTAATTCATTCACTTTATTGCGAATGCTCCATGCATTAAGGCACAAAGCCTTAAGGCTTGTCTTTTAACATTCCTTGCCCCATTCCCATTATTTTTCACTGAGGGCCTGTTTGATTCTCGCCCTTAATTTCTCTATCTATCACTTTTATCATTCCCCTTTCTGTCTTTTGTTGTTCTCCGTGTTTCCCCCTCCTGTGACTCTTGCATAGGTTTCCATCCCCCTGCCAAACCTCTCCAGCAAATACAAAAATTGTTTCTGGCCTCATACCCTCTTTCTATCTTAACTTCCTTCCTGTTGGTGCTACCGGGTTAAGGGTCGCCAGGTCACATGGATCAGTATTTTTTATTATTCAAAAAAGTTACAGTTGATCCTGTTACAATTTATGCAAGTTCTTTATGTTATATGAAAAGCAATTAAAAACTTCTCAAGAACAATTAGACATTCCACATGAATCTTAAAGAATTGACAACGTTTCCTTGCTGTACTGCTTCTGGGTCAAATATTAACTTTCCATTATGAAACTGACTCCGTGGATAAACCTTTTTAATTAATTAGTTAGTTCTGTAACTGCTTTGTGCGAGTAAAATTGGTAATTTTCTGAAGTGATGTGGGCACAGAATGAAAATTCAGAGACCTTGTTGGTCACTTGTTCAGGACACACTATCTCACATTAATTTACTGTTGAATTCAGAGCAAACATAGGCTTGCGTACAGAATCTGACTTCTATGGGTTATGAGAGGAAAAGATATGAAGGAGGCTCTTTCACCCTTGGATTTGTTGTACATAAATTCCTCAATTCGCAAACAGATTCAAGGATGACACTAGTTGAAGACTGGTTCGTTTTCCTTGAGTAAGAAGGGAGTATTAGCGACTCTTATCATCTCAACCAATTTCAAATTATTTAGCCAAAGGAGTAATTTATAATAAGAGCGTGCCCATTGCAGCAGTCTAATTTAAGTCCTTTACTACTGATTTCAGGGTATCACAGAAAAGGACTCTTACCAAATTCACACTCTGGTCCACAGAATCCTTTATTGCATTGACATGTGTAATTTCCAATCGTTTCCACGCATTCTCCACGTGCACTGCATGAAGTCGGCTTGCATGATGCTATTATAGAGTGTTACACAAACACAGAAATATGTTTAGGAAAATATTCTGAGAAGCAATGTGATATGAAGAGTATGGGTAGACCATTGAGGGGGGGATTTTACGTCCCCATATTTGGTGGGAGGGAAAACCGCTGAGGATGGAGAATCCAATGGGAGTCCCCAAACGACTTTTGCACCGGCGGGATTTCCTGTTCTGATTGTCCCTGTACCCCGCCAATGACGTAATGGAGTTCATGAAAGTTCGGAAATCCCATACCATACATTTAAATATTATTAGCAGGATTCCCCACTCCATTATTCCCCTGCGTTAGAATTTCCCAGCAGGATTAACAACAGGTCCTGACAAACAGGGACTGGAGAAGAGATCCCTCTGAGGGCGCTCAGGAAAGTACAGTACCCGGGGGGGGGAAGAGTATGTTATCCCACACTGGACTTGCGGGATGGGCATGATTATCTTCCCCATGGTTCTTGTAGAGTACAGGCTCCCCTGTTTAGGGGCAGGGGAACTCCCTTTCGCAATGTGTAAAAGGTCGGCCAGTAAGGCACCAACCACCAAGAGACCCAGTAGGGATCTACCGGAATTTGTATATAATGTAACGGTAAATAAACCATTCGTACTTGGTGTGGACTCCCTGTGTCCTTATTAAACTGGCGACGAGGAATAAACCGATTTGCCGCTGACGCTACAACCTACTCAGCTGACCCACCTCCCCGATTTTCTGGACTCGCGTTGGACCCAATTATTTTGCCATGCTTCTGTTTGGCCAATTGGATGCATTTGACGCCGGTGTTGAAGACTGGAACCAGTACGCACAAAAGATGCGTTACTTCTTCCGCGCCAACAACATCACGGAGATCAAGTGCCAGACAGTCATACTGTTGACGGCCGGTGGGACACATGTTCGGAGTGACCAGGAGTCTTACATACCCGGCAGTATCAGATACACACTCGTTCGACCAACTTGTAGCAATTGTGGCGCAACATTTTAACCCAACCTTGGCAGTGATTGTTGAAAGGTATCGTTTTAATATAACGGAGATGTCCCGCCGTGAGTTCATCACCGCGTTTCTATCACGGCTGCAGAAGATAGCCGGGTTTTGTGAGTATGGAACTGCTATATCTGATATGCTCCATGATCGCTTGGTCTGTACTATTAATAATATAGAGACACAACAAAAACTTTTGGTCAATACCTCCCTGACTTTTCAACAGACACTACAGATCTCTTTGTCTCGAGAGGGCGTGGAATGTGACATCCAAAAAATACAAGAGATGGAGGTGAATGTTTTTAGGAGTTGCTACTCACGTGGTATCCCCACGGCACGGACTGATCACCACAATGACTCTGGCCTCTGGACGAAGGGCCGGCCATCGAGGCATGGGATGTCCCCGGACTTGGCTGAAGGAGACCCCGGCCTGTGTGCGACATGTTGGTGCCGGTCTAGGCATAACGTCTGGAGGTAGAAGGGCCAGTGCTCCAGGCACCCTGGTCGAGTAGGGGTCAGCCCCGGGGCCGGGCCTTGCATCTGGATGGCCCAGCAGAGGCAGAGGATGAGGCTGAGATGCAGTTAAACTGTTTGGCAGTGCACCTTGTGGCCCCTATTCGAGTTTCAATACAGGTAAATGGCCATGTGCTCCAGATGGAATTGGATTTAGGAGCTGCTGGTTCTATGGGGATGCAGACCATCTTTGATCTTATTAGACGGGGTGTGCACACTTTGACTTGGGCTGACAGGGCAGCTCGTTTCGCCACTTATAAAGGGGAATGACTGAATATTGTGGGGACAACGCTAACTCCGGTAGTTTATGGGCACCAATTGGTTCGCCTTTCCCTCATTGTCATGCAAGGAAGCGGCCCTAGCCTGTTGGCCCACAATGGCCATACCAACTGCAATTGGATTGGCAGCATATCCTCCAAGTGGGATGTGGCGGTCTGTGTAAGGTCCTGAGCAAGATCCCTAAAGTTTTCCACCCTGGCTTGGGAACAATTAAAGGGGCTGCAGCCAAGATCCAGGTGTACCCGGAAGCCCAGCCCCAATATTTCCGTGCCCGCCCGGTCCTTTACGCTTTAGCAGAGAAAGCCGAGACCGAACTTTGTCACTTGGAGAATTTGTGCTTTTCCGATTGGTCGACCCGGTGGTCCCCATCATGAAACCGGGTAAGACAGTCCGCCTCTGCAGAAAGTATAAATTGACAGTGATCACGGCTTCGAGGTGAGACTGTTATCCTTTACCACATATCGAGGATCTTTATGCTACATTGGCCAGTGGCTGCACATTTACATAATTGGACATAATTCTTATCTACAGCTGGAGCTTGATGGGTCCTTGAGGAAGTACGGCACCATCATTACGTACAAAGGTCTCTCTGATTATACCTGACTATCATTCTGAGTATCCTTGGCGTGCGCAGTCTTTCAGCGCGTAATGGCGAATATCCTGCGTGGATTGCCGAACGTTGCAGTCTTCTTAGACGACGTTTTAGTCACGGGGACTATGGACCAGGAGCATTTCCGGAACCTTGAAGCGGTGTTACAGCACTGAGAATGGGGTCTACCTGCCCCACTCAAAGTGCATGTTTCACGCAAAAGAAGTAGTTTACTTGGAGGACCGGGTGGACCAAGATGGCCTGCAGCTGGACGGCGGGAGAATGCGAGCTATCCAACTGGCCCCTGCCCCGTGAGATGCCAACAAACGTTACTATTTCTTTGGATTGGCCAATTATTATGGCAGATTCATTCCAAATTTGGCGACAGTCCTGGTCACCCTTCATTTCCTCGTTAAGAAGCACCAGCCTTGGGTGTGGAGCAAGGACCAGGACAAGGCGTTTAAACAGTAAACAGCGGTTGTCCTCTTCGGGGGTATTGACATATTTCAATTCTTCAAAGCCATTATTCGTCACGTGTGCCATTGTGCATCACCGAAAATGAAGATGTTGGCGAGAAGTGATATCTGGTAGCCGGGTTTGGACACGGATATAGAGACATCGGCTCAGTAGTGCTCCATTTGTCTAGAGCACCAGAAGATCCCTGCGGCAGCACCCGTACGCCCCTGGGAATGGCCAGGACACCCTTGGGCTCATGTCCACGCCGATTTTGCCGGTCCATTCCTGGGTTCGATGTTTCTCATCCTGCTTGATGCCTGCTCCAAGTGGCTAGAGCTGCACAAGATGGCGACGATCACCTCCTGTCGACCGTTAAACAATTGTACAATTCTTTTTCGACCCATGGAATCCCAGAGGCGATGTAACAGATAACGCGGCCTCTTTGATGAGTGCAGAATTTGCTGCTTTCATGAAGTGCAGTGGGAGTCCACACTGCCCCATACCATCCCGCATCAAATAGATTGACTGAGAGTGCCATGCAGACGGTTAAATGGATGCTAAAGAAGGAGACTTCAAGCTCGATGGACACCAGGCCCGCATGTTTTTTGTTTTCATACAGGACCACTCCGCACGCAGTAACTGGGGTGGCACCTGCTGAAATGCTCAAGGGTCATCAGCTTCTTATACAACTTATTTTGCTCACTGACATCGTTGTGAAGGTGCAGCATAACTAGGATATCCTAGATCCTCCAACTCCATTGTTGAACAAACCTGCTGTGACACCTCCAATCTGTATTGACGCCGACATGCCCAGCATGGTATCTACAGATTCAGACATGGAGACGCAGATGTCTGAGGTCTCAGATGCAGGTTCATCAGTTCATCGCCTCCTGCTGATCATCTACCATGATATTCTCCTTGGAGGTATACCCGGCACTCCGGGGGCTCAATGCTTCACTGGACCAAAGAGGGTCCGACATCCTCCACTTGCTCCTCCTTCTCCTCCTCCTCGGCTGTCGAGGGTGCCTTCAGACTTTGGTGGGGGAGGAATATCATATCCCGCACGGGACTTACGGGGTGGCAATGATGATCTTCCCAATGCTTTTCGCAGAGTATGAGCTCCCCCGCTGAGGGGTGGGGGGAACTCCATTCAGCTATGTGCAAAAGGTGGGGGGTCTATGGGTCTATCAGGAGTTTTATATAACATAACTGGAAATAAAGCAAAGTTCTTTATTCTTACTTGGTGTGGACTCCCCATGTCCTTATTAAAGAGAGGATCATGCCCAGGTACTTCCCCCTAGTGCTGCTGGGGAAGCTTCCATTGGGGAGCCCTGTTGGGGGGGGGGGGGGGGGCTGTTGGGGGGGGGGGCAGTGGCACTACCCATCCTCTGTAGCCCACTGCGGTAACAAACTACACGGATTCACTACCCTCAGAGAAGAAAACCCTTCTCATCTCTGTCTTAAATGGGTAACCCCTTACTCTGAGATTAAGCCCTCTGGTCCCAGACACTCCCACAAGGGAAACAACCTCTCAGCATCTACCCTGCCAAGCCCCGTGAGAATCCTATTTGTATCAATAAGGATACCTGTCATTCTTCTAAACTCCAATGAGTACAGGCCCAAGTAACATTCACGCCACGCAAGTGCCAGGTAATGATCATCTCCCCTAGATATTCAATGACATTACCATCACTGAATCCCCAACTAACAACATTCCGGGGGTTACCATTGTCCAGAAACTCAACTGAACTAGAAAAACAAATGCTGTGGCCAACAAGAGCAGATCAAAGGCTGGAATTCTGCAGAGAATAACTCACCTGCTGACACCCCAAACCTGTCCACACCAAAAAGGCACAAGTCAGGACTGTGATGGAATATTCTCCACTTGCCTGGATGAGCGCAGCTCCAACAACACTCAAAAAGCTCAACACCATCCAGGACAAAGCAGCCACTTGATTGGCACCCCTTCCACAAACATTCAACATTCACTCCCTCCAACATCAATGCACAGTAACAGCAGTGTGTACCAGCTACAAGATGCACTGCAGCAACTCACCAAGGCTCTTTCAGCAGCACCTACCAAACCTATGACGGCTGCCATTTAGAAGCACAAGGACAGCAGATGTATTGGAAAAGCACCTATCACAGGGGATCTGTGGCTTCCAGCAACAGAACAGGCAGCAACCAGCATCAGCCAATCAGATTAAATGATTCTCCAAGACAGCAAAGCAGATAATAAGACAGCAACGCAGGGAATATAAATCACATTTAAATCATTGTATAGAAAACAAAACAAAATTTGGGACATATAAGTCGGCTTAAGGGAGAAATGTAAATGTCAAAACAAAACCTAAACAACATTTTCACAAAAATCTGAAATTTTAAATTATTCTGAGGGAACAAAATTTGCTTTTTAAAATTAGCTTTTCAAGACCAGAGACGTTGCTCAGTAATAATATGACTTTGTACATTGTTAAAAGTTACTTCTGATTAAACAAGGCTTCACATTTTCATTGGTTTTTACACTGAGAATCGTGTGTAAATAGTTTAAGTTCACAGATCAGTGATTCCCAATAATTTAATCTGTGAAGACTGCAACAGGGCATCTTGTGGTTATGATTGACACCTACTTCTGCATTTCCGCAAATTGCCAGAAGTTGCTGTTCGTTTTACTCAGCACAATAATGAGCGCTGACAGCCTTACCATTATTATTACTGCAAATTCTGGACCATTGTTTACTTGACGATACACAAAGAAAGCAGTAGAATTATTGATTCGATATTTTGATCTCTGAACATGAGTGAAGTTGTTTCAATGGAAAATCCAATGGCGTCGGACCAAACCCTGTAGACAGCACTAAAACCTGAAGGAGATGAGGTAACTCAGGAAGTAATAGCCAGGTCACACCAAGCTGGTCCAGTAGATTACAGAAGGGCGGAAAATAAAGTGTGAGGGCAGAAATTGTAAGACTTTAATGCTAGTGTTGCAACTTAATCTGGACAATAAAATAAAGCGGTCATAGGGAAAACAATCAGGGCCACAATATCTTTCTCTGTCGTAAATGTACTTATTGATGATGTTGCAGTATGGCGCAAGTATCTCTGGTCCTCAAACACATTAGTGAAGATTCACACCGGCAATGAAGCTATGTAGTTCCTGATTGAAGAAGTTCCCCAACTTGGGGAAGAGTGAGTTCGACGCATGTCTTGTTTCGAATATGGTTCTGACACAGCAGAATGTTCTGAGAAGCAAAGAACTTACCATTATTGATAAATAAAACTGAGTCAGAGAGAGGTGGCTTGAAGATAAACTGGGTCGTCTATGAAACAATGCATCTCCTAATGTTTGGAATGAATTCAGTGTTAGAGTGACCAAGCTCTGAAACATGCATAAAGTTTGGATCTTACCTAAATAGCATATTGCTCGTTTCATTTTTCCACAGGGATCATTATTCCACATTCCTGTATCTTTGCCTCTCTTTATATAAATTTCTACACAATCCTCTGACCCATGAGTTGGTTCGCCTTCAGCCCAGTTTTCTGCCTCTTCAGTCAGTGTTTTGTTAGTTCCAACCCAGGTCCAAACATTATGAATCTTTCTTATTCCAATCCAGTAATAAGATGGATTCTTTGGCAGCATCTCATTCAGATGGTTATTTTCTTCACTGTTCTGAATTGCAACCAGGTCAGTGAAGGACTTTTGGCAATAGTTCCTGGCATCTGGCCATGTCATGCCGTTTGTTGAAAAGTTATAGTTCCAGCTGTGGACTCCTTCCCAAACTGCTAGTTCTGTGAAGACAATACACTTCCCTGAAACGTCTGAACTAATTGTAACATAAACAAATTGTAATTCATATGGTCCTGCAAGATGGTTGACTGCTCAAGTCAGAACCTTAAGAATTTGACTCCAAATCTAGACAGCCATTGGTACTCACTATGTTGAGCATTGAAATGCTCAACAAGAATAGTGGAGTAGCCAGCCTGATGGCAAAGAGAAAACACTGGCTGGGCAAGCCCACCTTCTCCTGTGGAAGAAACACTAAATGGTGATTATATGACAGAAGTCTTTAGCACAGGAGCCATTTCTAAACCACTACAAAGAAAGGAGATTCACTGAGGGGACCTTAAAGGACCGAATGGGGAAAGTGGTTAACTGGTATTAATTATCTAGGGAAATGTTTGAGATCAGATTGAAATCAGATAATAAATGCACTGCATACAGAAGTGAGGAGGCAGTAACCCAGATTTTATGACAGATGGTATTTTATTGCCGCTGCTACTGCAAAAACACATCAATGTATTAAAGTACAGTTAATTAGAAAATCTAATCTGTAGTTTCTAATCACTAGGGAACATAGATTTCATCTCCAATCACAATCCACTATGAAATAAAACTTAGTTACATTCCCAAAGAAATCAAATGCAAACCTTTTTCCTCGCACACATGCTAGTTTAGGACATCATCAATGTGTAATGAGGTAGGAAGCACCTTTGCATCAATTCCTGACCATTTCCAGACCATTTTAAAATCCTGCCCTTTGACCATTTTCAAATGATATCTAATCCCATGCACAGGTGCACACTTAGCACAAACAAATAGAAAATCAGCCCTTACCCCTCCATGTGAAATCCCTCTGTTCACACTTTTAACTGAAGCATTAACCCATTTAAAATATGCACATTGGGCCTGATCGTCTGATCTGCAGAAATGGTGACCGCATTGCTGCTGTGTGAGGACATCCTTGCATCTGGTGCCCTTTCAACCAGGATGTGCAATTCCAGCTGGAAAAATGAAGCCCCTGTGCAGCTAACCACTGGCAGCTGCATTTTCTGACCCCTCCCCCGGCCCCAGGAGAAGGCCACCCATAACCGCCGGGTTCGGGAAAAGGCTGGGGGGAGACCGCAGGACCTACAGCCCCTCACCGCGTTAGAACAGAGGGCCCTGGATGTGGTCGGTGGGCCTGAGGAAAGTGCAGTGGAGATCAGCGTTGGGTGAGGAAGTGAGACCCTTCTGTGTTGGGGTTCCTTGTGACACATGTATCACCCTCCCCCAATACCACCTCACCCCCACACCACCCTCACCCCCACACCACCCTCACCCCCACACCACCCTCACCCCCACACCACCCTCACCCTCAAACCACCCTCATCCCCACACCACCCTCACCCCCACACCACCCACACCTTCAAACCACCCTCACCCCCAAACCACCCTCACCCCCACACCACCCTCACCCCCACACCACCCTCACCCCCACACCACCCACACCTTCAAACCACCCTAACACCCACACCACCCTCACCCCCACACCACCCTCACCCCCAATACCACCTCACCCACACACCATCTCACCCCCACACCACCCTCACCCCCACGCCACCCTCATCCCCACATCACCCTCACCCCCACACCACACTCACCCCCACACCACCCTCACCCCCACACCACCCTCACCCCCACAGCACCCTCGCCCCCAAACCACCCTCACCCCCACACCACCCTCACCCTCACACCACCCTCACCCCCACACCACCCTCACACTCACAACACACTCACCCCCACACCACCCTCACCCCCAAACCACCTTCACCCCCACACCAACCTCACACTCACACCACCCTCACTCCCACACCACCCTCACTCCCACACCACACTCACTCTCACACCACCATCAACCCCCACACCACCCTCACCCAAACACCATCCTCCCACCACCATCATCTCCCACACCAGTGTGTGTGAGTGGCTGTGTGAGTGTGTGAGCCAGTGTGTGTGTGAGTGAGTGTGTGAGTCAGTGTGTGTGTCAGTGAGTTACTATGAGTGAGTCAGTGTGTGTGTGAGCGACTGAGTGTGTGAGTCAGTGTGTGTGTGAGTGACTATGAGTGTGAGACAGTGTGTGTGTGAGTGACTGTGAGTGTGTGAGTCAGTGTGTGTGTGAGCGACTGTGAGTGTGTGAGTCAGTGTGTGTGAGTGACTGTGTGAGTGTGTGAGCCAGTGTGTGTGTCAGTGAGTGACTGTGAGTGTGTGAGTCAGTGTGTGTGTCAGTGAGTGACTGTGAGTGTGTGTCAGTGTGTGAGTGTGTGTGAGTGACTGTGAGTCAGTGTGTGTGTGTGAGTCAGTTTGTGTGAGTGTCTGTGTGAGTGTGTGTCAATGTGTGTGTGAGTGAGTGATTGTGAGTGTGTGAGTCAGTGTGTGAGTGAGTGACTGTGAGTGTGTGTCAGAGTGTGTGTGTGAGTGACTGAGAGTGTGTGTCAGAGTGTGTGTGTGAGTGACTGAGAGTGTGTGAGACAGTGTGTGTGAGGTGAGTGACGGTGTGGATGAGTGACAGTGTGGGTGAGTGACGGTGTGGGTGAGTGTATGAGTAAGTGGGTGGATGGGTGAACAAATGAGTGGATGAGTGAGTGAGGGTGAGTGGATGGGTGAGTGTTAGGATTAGATTGGTGAATGATTGTGAGTGAATGGATTGGTGATTTTGTGTGTGTGGATGAGTAAGTAAATGGGTGAGTGGATGGGTGTGAGTGAGTGTGTGTGTGTGAATGATTGAATGAGTGTGTGTGAGTGACTGAGTGTGTGAGTCAGTGTGTGTGTGAGTGACTGTGTGTGTCAGTCAGTGTGTGTGTGAGTGATGAGTGTGTGAGGCAGTGTGTGTTTGAGAGAGCGACTGTGAATGAGTCTGTGTGTGTGTGTGTGTGTGAGCGACTGTGAGTGTGTGAGTCAGTGTGTGTGTGAGTGAGTGACTGTGAGTGTGTGAGTCAGTGTGTGTGTGAATGTGTCAGTCAGTATGTGTATGGGTGACTGTGAGTGTGTGAGTCAGTGTGCATGTGAATGTGTCAATCAGTATGTGTGTGGGTGACTGTGAGTGTGTGAGTCAGTGTGTGTGTGAGTGAATGTGAGTGTGAGTGACTGTGAGTGTGTGAGTCAGTGTGTGTGTGAATGTGTCAGTCAGTATGTGTGTGGGTGACTGTGAGTGTGTGAGTCAGTGTGTGTGAATGTGTCAATCAGTATGTGTGTGGGTGACTGTGAGTGTGTGAGTCAGTGTGTGTGTGAGTGAATGTGAGTGTGAGTGACTGTGAGTGTGTGAGTCAGTGTGTGTGTGAATGTGTCAGTCAGTATGTGTGTGGGTGACTGTGAGTGTGTGAATGTGTGAATGTGTCAGTCAGTATGTGTGTGGGTGACTGTGAGTGTGTGAATGTGTCAGTCAGTATGTGTGTGGGTGACTGTGAGTGTGTGAATGTGTCAGTCAGTATGTGTGTAGGTGACTGTGTGAGTCAGTGTATGCGATTGTGTGAGTCAATGTGTGTGTGAATGACTGTGAGTGTGAGTGACTGTGAGTGCGTGAGTCAGTTTGTGAATTCAAATTTCACCACCTGCAGTGGCGGGATTTGAACCTGTGACCGCAGAGCATTACTCTGGGTCTCTGGTTTACTGGTTCAATGACAATACCACTTTGTCACCCCCCTCCCATCCGTGAGTAGATGGGTGAGTGACTGGATGGGTGAGTGAGTATGTGAGTGTGTGTCTGTTAGTGTGTGTGTGTGTGAGTGAGTGGATAAGTGAGTGAGTGAATGAGTGAGTGGACAGGTGAGTGAGTGAGTGAGTTTGTGGTTCGGTTGGAAGATGGGGGTCGTGGTGGGGAGTTGTTGGGAGTAGGTGTGGGATTGGTGGATTGGGTTCTGTTGTGTCAGAATTCGAGGGAAAGGATTTGAGTGAGTAGCACACATTGGGCCCAAGTCTCCAACACTGATCTCAGTGTAAGAGACATTTGCAGGAGGTTCCAGTCAGCACAAATCAACCCATCCAAGTAAATACAGCAATGGTGTCAGCTCTTCCAATGTGTCCCCATTCACATCAGTATCTTAAATCAGTGCATCGCTGCTCCCAATAACTGAAAATCTGGCTGAGTTCCCTCCACTGAAATAGTAATCTGAAGACTATCATATACTCTCATTTATCATTGCCTAGTATTATCTACTATTTTAAAAAATATTTTTATTCAGTTTTTAAAAGTCATACATAAACCCAAACAATAACAACAACAAATTATGTCCAAAACAAAAATAGCCCCCGCCCCTTTCCCTGCCCCCTCCCCCATTCCTTCAACAGCTAATGGTGATCAAATCTTTAAAGCATAAAATGAACGGTCGCCATCTCTGGTAAAACCCATCAATTGAGTCCTTCATGGTGTATTTAACTTTTTTTGAGATATAAAAATTCTTTAAGATCTCCAAGCCATATTGAGTCACTGGGTAGAGAAGATGATCTCCACCTCATTAGTATCAGACTAAGAGCGATTAGTAAGGCGAGGGAGAGAACATCAGCCCCAGTCCCTGTCTGCAGCTTCTGCCAGTCCGAGATCCCAAATATTGCTACTGGAGGACTGGGATTCAATGCGATTTGTAGAATGGCCGACATGGTGCTAAAGGAGGAGACCCAAAATTCCACGACCTTAGGACATGCCCAGAATATATGTACATGATTGGCCTGGCCAATTCCATACCGTTCACACTCATCTTTAACTTCTACAAACATCCTGCTCATCTTAGATTTGGTTAAATGGCCTCTGTCCATAACCTTCAATTGTATTAATCCTAATCTAGCACATGATGATGTTGTGTTAATCCATCATGGAATCTTGCACCACAATCCATCTTCCAGTTCAAATCCCACTTCCCACTTGGTTTTGATCCCAACCAAGGATGCAGCCTCTTCTACTATAAGCTTTCCATAAACCCCAGATGTGTTTCCTTCTTTCTTCCCTGTTCACGACAGAATCTTCTCTAATAACAAGGAAGGCCGTAACATCGGAAAAGATGGAAAAATCTTTTTCGCGAAGTTACACACCTGTAAATATTCAAATTTCTCCATTCGTGATAGCCCAAATTTTGCTACCAATTCTTCAAAGCTCGCAAATCGGCCTTCCATAAATAATTCTTTCATTACAACTACCCCTTTTTCTTCCTATCTCCTGAATCTACTGATGATTTTCTTTTCATACAAATTAGCATCAGATTCGTTGCTGTGCCAATTTGAAGTGTCGGCAAAACTGTCTCCATATCTTTAATGTGCAGGTTGATGTGTTCGGCAGGTTGGTTCGACGTGGACTGCACTTGATGCAGTGTGGCGAGAGACAGACCTCTAACACTGGAGAAGATCTAACACGATTTTATTCAACGATATAACTAATATACATGCTCAGCTGTGGGTCGACACTATACTGAACTGACTGGAGACCTAGTACTAGCCTGACCAGACTTACTAGCTACCGCAGGGTGTTTGCACTGGCTAGCTCGTGGACTCTGACTGTCTCAGTGGCTGGGTCCAGAGAGAGCGGGAAACCTAGTGCCCTCTGGCTTTATAGTGGTAGCGTTCTGTCTGGTGATTGGCTGCTCTGTGCTGTGTGCTTACTGGTCATCCTGTGTGTCAATCACTGCCTGTCTGCACTTCAATATATACAGGAGTGGATATTATGACAGAGGTTACAACCGAATTGCCAGAATATTTACCGGGAGAAAAGGGTACGGCAGCCGTTACTAACACTCAAAGTCCTGACCCCCTACATGAGCTTGACTCCATCTGTACCCATATCTCATCCGAATCTCTATACCATCCCAGTATCTTCTCAGTATTCGCTGCCCAATGATTCGGTAGTGCCAGGCCTCCTCACTGCCGACCTTTCAGGAGAACCGTTTTCTTGATTCAGGCTGTTTTTCACGTCCAAATGAAAGGTGAAATCAGTCTCCATGTCCACAAAAAAATGATTTTGGTGAAAACATCAGTAAGCATTGAAATAGAAATAGAAACGCGGTAGGGTATTTGTTTTTACTGACTGGATTCTGCCTGTCAAAGACAGAGGGAGATTATTCGGTGCCATTAGCCGCTCAACATGGCCCCCCCCCCGCCCGGCGATTCTCCCCGGACGATGGGATGAGTGCCCGCCAAGTTAGGTCGAGTCCCGCCGGTGTCATTCTCGTGTGGTCCTACCCAACGGGACCTCACCGTTCATGCTACGGGTGGCGGCCTGGTGGGGGGAGGGGGGATCCAACCCGGGGGGGGGCCTCCACGGTGGCCTGGCCCGCTATCGGGGCCTACCAATCGGCGGGCAGGCTTATCCTGGTGGGGGCCTATGTTCCTCCGCGCCGGGCCCCTGTAGCTCTCTTGCATCGGGGCTGGTGTGGAGATGGCAACCCACGTGCATGCGTGAACTCACGCCGGCCGTGGAACGCATGCAAACTCGCGGCGGTCGTGGCGCACTTGCGCGGATCCGCGGCGCCCGTGCTGATGCCGGTATTGGCAGCTGGAGCAGGGTGAGGGTCTCCAGTGCCGTGCTGGCCTCCTGTACAGCGCAGGATCGCTGATCCTAGGCGCCAGATGATGCTGTCGTAAAACGCTCCGGCGTTACAACGGCGTCAACACTTAGCCCCAGGATCAGAGAATCCCGCCCGGAATTATCGAAGCTGACTCCAGTCCCGGGTTATTTGAATTTCTAAGTATTGAAAATGGAAACCCATCAGACAAAATGGCAACGCCTCTAAGTTGGCTCCTATCACCGGTTGGGTAACTGGTAAATACTATTATTATTCTCTATTGTTACCCACAGTTGTTTTGAACTTATATTGTTATTTTTACTCCAGTTAGAATGTTTACATTTTTTGTACGGAGAATAAAACTCATTAACAGACAAAATATCACATGCAGGAAAAGGCGAATGAACTGGATTTTGTGCCCTTAGACATGCTAACTGCCTGCAGTCGAGTTTGTGATTCCTCATATTCTATTCATTGTCAATCTCATGTATCATAATAGTTGTTACTCGAATAAAATGCAGGCCTTCCCTCCATTTGAACAAACAAACAAAATCAGAAAGGATCACAACGAGAGATGGACTTCACTAGACCAACAAGATACTCAGATGGGCAGCATGGTAGCATAGTGGTTTGCACTGTGGCTTCACAGCGCCAGGGTCCCAGGTTCAATTTCCGGCTTGGGTCATTGTCTGTGTGGAGTCTGCACGTTCTCCCTGTGTCTGCGTGGGTTTCCTCAGCATGCTCTGGTTTCCTCCTAACGTGCTGTTAGGTGAATTGGACATTCTGAATTCTCCCTCTGTGTACCTGAACAGGCGCCAGAATATGGCAACTAGGGCTTTTCACAGTAACTTCAGTGCAGTGTTAATGTAAGCATACTTGTGACAATAAAAATTATTATTATTAGAAACAGGCACCCATCTCATAAATTGCTTTCCCAGGAACTCAATTCAATTAAAATGGCTGAATAGTCACTCACAGGCACTTTAACAAGGCAGTCTACTCCCCTCAACTGCCAAAGTAACTCAATTCAGATGTTCTCCCCCCCCCCCCCCCCCCCACCCCCACAACTGATCATGAAGGGAGGCTTTTTAAATATTGATACCCAAAGCACCAGCTTTCTCTGCTGCCAGTCACTCGTGGCCAGCTACTGCCAACAGGGGGCGCACAAATGTTTTTTTTGGGAGGGTTTGGGGTGTGTCAATGGTACACATGATTTTGTGCATGAGAGCTGGTAAATGTTCTCTTTGTAATTTCATTAAGTTTTTCATTAATATGACTTAAGAGTGACACGGCGAATACGTTTCTTGCACACCCCTCTGGCCATTGCAAGTATACTTTAATCATTCTTCCCATCCGGCTCTCCAGTAGTTCAGCGGTGGAAGGAAACACTGTGAAAATAGATTAAATAGTGCTCTTGCAGTAACGGAAAAAGATTGACAAATAAATGCCATCACTGGGATCATTTCTCGGCTTTAACATAAAGAAAAAACACTTACCATAGATGGCAACGAAAAGCCAAAAGTGAGGCTGAATGTGCTTATGCCTTTCATGGGTTTCCACACAAGCTGCCTATTGAAGGAAATCCCGTCAATATATTATTATTATTTCAAGGAACTAACACGAGAAAATCATACCTCTGCATGTATTTGGCATAAAATTTTATTTTATAAATGTTTAGTGCTTGCCGCGCCTGCCGGAATATTTCACATTTATCAAAATGAAATTAAATGAAAATCACTTATTGTCACAAGTAGGCTTCAAATGGAGTTACTGTGAAAAGCCCCTAGTCGCCACATTCCGGCGCCTGTTCGGGGAGGCTGGTACGGGAATTGAACCACGCTGCTGGCCTGCCTTGGTCTGCTTTAAAAGCCAGCTATTTAGCCCTGTGCTATCATGGGTTTATTTCAAAAAGTGGAAAGATTTTACCCAATTTTTACATCTTTCTTGGAAAATTTGAAAGATAATGACTGCAGCGGTAAAAGACGATTAAATATTAGTTGAGGAATTAGTCGTGGTGATATTAGTGGATAGGCAATACTGATTTGGCTGCGGCATTAACCCATTAATTTAAATTGACACAAAAAACCAACACTGACACCCCAGTGTAGTACTGAGGGAATACCGCATTGTCAGAGGCACTGGGCGGGATTCTACGTCCCGCCACACCAGTTTTCTGGTGCGGCTCGCCCTCAGCGGCAGAGGGATTCTCCATCCTGCCAGCCGGCCAATGGGATTTCCCATTGTGGGCAGCCCCACGCTGTTGGGAAACCCCTGGGCGTGGGTACTCTATCAGCGCAACAGAGAATCCCAACAGCGGAGAAACCAGCCCGCTATCTTTGAGATGAGATGATAAACCGAGGCTCTATCTGCCTTTGTAAGATGGTTATAGAAGATCAGATCCCACAGCATTATTTGGAAGAAGGGCAGGGGTAGTATCGCTGGTATCCTGGCCAATATTTGTCCTTCAATCAACATCAAAAACAAGATTATCTGCCCAATATCACATTGTTGTTTGGAGGATCTTGCTGTCCGTATGCAAATTGGCTGCCACTTTTCCTACCGTACAATTCAAAAATACTCCATTGGCTGCAAAAAGCTTTGGTGGCGCTATACAAATACAAATCTTTCTTTAAGACATTATTCACAATCTCATCATGAAGGTTGAAATAATAATTCAATCATATTCGCATGATACTACTTCCCGTTTCTATTTTATGTACATTTATTTCATATTTCAGTCTATATGGAAGCACAGATTTTAAAATATTTTGTCACATTGTTTTCTGCTGCATGGATCAACAGAAACCCTCCCAGAAACAAATGTATCCTACCATTTCTTTAGTGCACAGAATCCTCTCTTCACTTCCGCAAGTCTTCATACAGAAATTCTGTTGGTGAAGAATGTACCTCTGGTGCTGTGATTTTGTGGTTCCGCACACACTGTTCCCTTCCAGACGAAGCCTTTCAGTGTTGTTCTGGGTCTTATATCCTCTGACACCAACCTTATGACAACGTTGGATAATCAACAATAAATAATTGCGTGTTCCTGCTTCAACACCCAAAGTCACCAAAAACAAAGCAGATGTTATCTGGCATCAGCGACCCAGTCACATTAAAAGTTATTTCCAAGTGAACCATGTATTTAATTTCATATGCAGAAGAGGATAAGGGAAATGTATTAATGGCCGGGTGGAACACTCTTACAAAAGTTACCAAATTTTACCAAAGAAGACAAAATTAAATAAAGCAGTTCATGTACATTTAAGATAAGCTGGTTTGCATTTATTTTTCATTGTGCCAACTTGGCAGAAGTGGTGACACATTTACCTCTGGGTTAAAAGATTTAAGTTCCACATTGATCTCGATCGCATGGTACTCCCGTGCACCAATGCGGGAGTTCTGCATTGTCAGGGTGTGCCTTACTTTAGGTGTGTTCCAGCCTGTTTAGGGGAATAATTTTTTTTTGTACATTCTTTCATAGAATGTGGATGGCACTGACATAGCCAACAGCCGCCCATCCCTAATCGCCCTTGAACTGAGTGGTATGCGAGGCCTTTTCAGAGGGTAGTTAAGCGTCAACCACATTGCTGTGTACCTGGAGTTACATGTAGGTCAACCAAGGTATGGGCACATATTTCCTTCCCAAAAGTAACCTTAGTGATTTAGATATATGTTTCCAACCATCAATGATCATTTCATGGTCTTCATTACTGAACTAGCTTTCAGTTCCAGATTTCATTTTTATTCATTGAATGTAAATTCCACCAGCTGCCGTGGCTGGGATTTGAACCCATGCTTCCAGAGCACTAGCCTGAGCCTCTGGATGACTAGTCCAGTACCACTGTGCCACTGTCTCCCCTGGTTATTATATTAGTTAGAAGAAAGCATTGGTTATTCCGGGGGGATTAAATCAAATGGGCCAAAAGGCCTTCTTCATATAATGTGATCTTGGGAAGATGTTACATTTAGTGAAGGAATTTACAGTTGAAAGGATGGGGTTGGAGAACAGCACATCAAAGCAACATGTGACACCCTGGAGTTCGCCTTTCTTCCAACTCTCCTGATGTTCTGATCCCTTTTCCCCTCAAGGAGGCAAGAGGGGAATGTAACAAGAACTACTGTCTAATTCTAAATTCTAATTCTAAAACTAATGTCTAATGGGGCAGCACGGTAGCATTGTGGATAGCACAATCGCTTCACAGCTCCAGTGTCCCAGGTTCGATTCCGGCTTGGGTCACTGTCTGTGCGGAGTCTGCACATCCTCCCCGTGTGTGCGTGGGTTTCCTCCGGGTGCTCCGGTTTCCTCCCACAGTCCAAAGATGTGCAGGTTAGGTGGATTGGCCATGATAAATTCCCCTTAGTGTCCAAAATTGCCCTTGGTGTTGGGTAGGGTTGCTGGGTTATGGGGATAGGGTGGAGGTGTTGACCTTGGGTAGGGTGCTCTTTCCGGGAGCCGGTGCAGACTCGATGGGCCGAATGGCCTCCTTCTGCACTGTAAATTCTATGTAAATCTATGTAAATTGCTGTCACAGGCGATCGAGTGGCTGATTTAAGAGCAGCATTAGTGGTGACCTTTGAGATAGATGGGACTGGGCGGATCAAAAAATTGTAAGATGAGAAATAAGATGGGGCAGTAAGGACATCCTCAAAGAGATATTGTAACATATAAGATTTGTTACGATTAATTGTTTTTGAAACACAAAGTCAACTTTCATTTTATAATATTTCACTCACTAAAGGCGCTAGAACCTTACTAAACTTTTGGACTGTGTTAGAAAGGAAATGGTTTGTCTCCGGCATTAGTCTGAATACAGTTTTTGGAGCCTTTAATTAACTGTTGAAAAATGCCAGCACAAAAGGTTTATTTACTTTTAATGTTTCCTGCATATTCTCAAATGAAATAATATTTTCACTTTCTGGGTGGGAGAATACGATTAATTGGCAAAAGAAAGACGTCTGAACTTTACTCACACTTACTTCACCCTTTTCATAGATTTTCACCCATATTCCTGGGTCACGCTAACCTTGTGCTTTGTGTCACTATGTTGGTCTTTGTGTGATGAATGGATGGAGATTATTTGTGAGTTCTACCTTACTGAAAAGAGAGACATGTTACTGAAGCTTTTCACCCTGTGCACATCAGCATCAATGCCACAATGTCAAATTTCAAAGAATCACACCAAGTTATTCTGCAGGAGAAAAGTGTGCTGATGGTTAAATGAGACAAGAACTCAACCAACCTGGGCTTGTAAAACTCAATGCAAAACATCTATTGTTAGACGTGTTTGCACGATTGGACTGAACAACCCTGAGTGTGTCAATAGCTACATTAACAACCCATTTAGGATAATCAAGCCTCATAGCGTGATAGCTGCCCACTACTACCCCCGGCCCTGTCAGCCAACTCCCAGCCAGCAGCACAACTGTCTGTCCACTGTTGCATCTTTGGAAACTTTTCTTACCTCCTGTCTTTCCCTCAGCAGCAATGGTGCCCGGTCCCTGCTTTTAAATACCACAAGTGGACCACAACCACGTCACCACCGCCAGATGAAGGCAGAGCATCACGGGAGGCTGGAGACTACCAGATCGGCAATTAAGGATATGTTAATGAGTGCTACTGTACGATTTGCATGCCACCGCGGCGAGGGGCATAGTGTGCATTCATGCCGCCATCGAGGCATTGCGATCCGTTGGCGCCCCACGCTGACCTCACAGAATCACAGAATTTACAGTGCAGAAGGAGGCCATTCGGCCCATCGAGTCTGCACCGGCCCTTACAAAGAGCACCCCACTGAAGCTCACGTATGTACCCTATCCCCGCAGCCCAGCAACCCCCACTTAACATTTTTTTGGACACTAAGGGCAATTTATCATGGCCAAACCACCTAACCTGCACATCTTTGGACTGTGGGAGGAAACCGGAGCACCCGGAGGAAACCCACGCAGACACGGGGAGAACATGCAGACTCCGCACAGACAGTCACCCAGTCGGGAATCGAAACTGGGACCCTGGAGATGTGAACCAACTGTGCTAACCACTATGCAACCGTGCCGTCCACAATTTTCTCGATTTTCGGCTGGCATCCAAATCTGAGCCAGGATGGAGATCAAAGAGGAAGTTAGCAGCCAAGGATCATGGATCTAGTGTCCCAAAGGCATCAATCATTTCATTCAGTCTACCAAGGCGAGTACTGGGGCTGGATTTTCCGCTGCCAATAGCGGGGTCCCGGGCTAAGAACAGGATTGGCGCCCGTTCCGATGCTCCGGTCCCCAGGGTACGCTCCTCGAAGGAGGTGAGGATTCTTAACTCCGGCATGCCTCTTCCAGTCTGGGTCCTCTCCCGAGGATTATGGGAAAGCTTTTCCTGAGGCGACACAGAGAGGGCATCATTATGCCGCATGCGTGGTTCACAGTGGTGGGAGGGGGTGTGTGGAGGTAGTGTTGGGGGGAGGTTGAAGGGGGAGGGGGTGGAGGGAGGGTTGGTGGTCAAATGGGGAGTTGGGGGTGGATGCTCCCTTGTTGGAGGGGGGGGGGGGAGGCATTGGTGTCTACTCACCCATGCTGCCCAGTCTAGGTCGTTGACTTTCTTACGGCACTGGAGGCCAGTCCTCCTGGTCACATTACCCGAGCTCACAGCTGCCGCCACCTCATCCCAGGCAGCACTAGCTGACTCTCTTGGACCCTCGGGGGAACAGGACATCCCTCCTGGCCTCCACGGCGTCTAGGAGCCTCCCCAGGTCAGCATCCCAGAATCTTGGGGCCGGTCACCTCGGCGCCATTATTATGAGCTGGCAGGCGTTGGCTGAGCAAGAGCTGATAGACCTTGTTAGCAGGAGAGGGGTGGGGGGGGGGGGGGGGGGGGGGGGGGGGCGCGGTCCCGGAGAATCAGCTGATGAGCCTTCATTTGCGGCAAGAGGCCCCTGAGGCCTCGCTAAGTGGATCAAATAATGTTGAATGCGTTGCCGGCCTCGCTGGGCTGAGCTCCGGGAAGCTCGCGGCAGTTCCCGCTCGCTATAACACTTAGAAATGTTTCCGGAGAATCGCGCCCTGGTCAATAAGTCTATTAAGGACCTTAATTGCTCTTCTTCCATGTCAGCGTGTGAAGTCTGTTCTCCATGACAACCGGCATCTGTCAAATCTGGAAATGACTTCCATTCTGACTTTACCCCCCCCCCCCCAACATTCCACCTCTGAACCAGTTGCATTGATTGGCCCGTTGTAGCTCCCTGTGCAGTGACATCAGTGAGGATTTTATTTTGCAGCTTAAATTAATTTGATCTATTTTCATTCGTTGTTATTCAGGCACACAGAAGCACAGGAAAACCAATGCAATGTACAAAACACATAGGCAGAAAAGGGAAGTGTATTTCAGGCAGACACCCATACAGAAAAACAGAGAGTGATAAACATGGAATCTTTGAAAAGTTACAGCACAAAAGGGGGCCATTCAGCCCATCTTGTCCATGCCGATGCAAAGACACCCAGGTGCCCTTTCTAATCCCATCTTCCCGCACCCAGTCCGTAGCCCTGCAGTTACAGCAGTTTAGGTGCAAATCCAGGTACTTTTTAAGAAGAGTTTAAGGTCTCCGCCTCCACCGCTAACTCAGGCAGTGAATTCCAGACACTGACTACCCTCTGCATAAAAATATTTTTCCTCACGTCTTCTGTAATCCATCTGCCACTTCACTTGAATCTATGACCCCTGTTTGTTGAACTCTATGCCAAGTTCCTCCTGTCTACTCTATCTCTGCCCCTTACACTTTTGTATTCTTAAACCATGTCATCCCTTAGCCTTCTCTGTTCCAAGGCAAACAGTCCCAACCTCTCTAATACCTCCTTGCAGCTACAATTCTCCAGCCCTGGCAACATTCCAATAAATCTTAGAACATAGAACAGTACAGCACAGAACAGGCCCTTCGGCCCTCGATGTTGTGCCGAGCAATGATCACCCTACTCAAACCCACGTATCCACCCTATACCCGTAACCCAACAACCCCCCCCCCCCCCTGAACCTTACTTTTTAGGACACAACGGGCAATTTAGCATGGCCAATCCACCTAACCCGCACATCTTTGGACTGTGGGAGGAAACCGGAGCACCCGGAGGAAACCCACGCACACACGGGGAGGACGTGCAGACTCCGCACAGACAGTGACCCAGCTGGGAATCGAACCTGGGACCCTGGAGCTGTGAAGCATTTTTATGCTAACCACCATGCTACCGTGCTGCCCTGCACTTTCTCCATAGCCATCACCTCCTTCCTGTAATGTGGTGACCAGAACTGCACACAATACTCCTGTTGTGGCCTCACCACTGTCTTATTCAATTCCATCATTATATCCCTACTTTTGTATTCTATACCTCTGCCAATGAAAGAGTACATTCCACATGCCTGCTTTACAACCATATCTACCTGTACTGCTGTCTTTAGGGACCTGTGCACTTGCATGCCAAGGCCTCTCACTTCATCTACCCCTCTTAGTATATTCCCGCTCATTGTTTATTCCATTTTATTGTTTGACCTCCCTAAATGCATTACCTCACACTTATCAGAGTTCAACTCCATCTGCCCAGACCACCAACCCATCTATATAATTCTGGAGCTTACAGCTATCCTCTATGTAGCCAATTTTTGTACTTTCCCAATCATGCGCCACATAGAATCCCGACAGCTGAAGTTTGTTTTTCCATAGAATCCCGACAGTGTAGAAGGAGACTATTCAGCCCATGGAGTCTGCACTGACCTTCCGAAAGAGCACTCTGCCTAGGAACACTTCCTGCCTATCCCCATAACCCGGTGCATTGATCATGGCCAATCCATCTAACCTGAACATTGTTCAAGTCCAAATCGTTAATATATAAATATATAAAGCAAACAGCAGGGGTCCCAAAATTGAGTCCTGCGGAACACCACATTGGCCATTACCCTTTGTTTCCTGTTACTAAGCCAACTTTGGATCCAATTTGCCACATTACCCTGTATCCCATAGGCTTTTGTTTTTATAACCAGTCAAGTAGACCTTGTAAAATCCTTTACTAAAATCCATGTGGACAACATCCATTGCACTACCCTCATCGATCCTCCTTTTCACTTCCTCAACAAACTCAATCAAATTTGTACGGCATGACCTTCCATTAACAAAGCCAAGCTGACTATGCTTGACTATCCCATGCCTTTCTAAGTGGCAGTTTATCTGGGGCTGGATTCTCCCCTACCCGGCGGGGCGGGGGGTCCCGGCGGGATGGAGTGGCATGAACCACTCCGGCATCGGGCCGCCCCAAAGGTGCGGATTTCTCCGCACCTTTAGGGGCCAAGCTCTCAACTTGAGGGGCTAGGCCCGCGCTGGAGTGGTTGCTGCCCTGCCAGCTGGTGTGGAAGGCCTTTGGCGCCACGCCAGCTGGGGCCGAAGGGACTTCGCCGGCCGGCGGAAGTCCGCGCATGTGCGAAAGCGTCAGCGGCTGCTGACGTCATCCCCGCGCATGCGCAGGGGAGGGGGTCACTTCCACGTTGGCCATCGCGGAGGCTGACACGGCCGGCGCGGAAGGAAAAGAGTGCCCCACGGCACAGGCCATCTCGTGGATCGGTGGGCCCCGATCGCGGGCCGGGCCACCGTGGGGGCAACCCTCAGGGCCAGATCGCCCCGCGCCCCCCACAGGACCCCGGAGACCTCCCGCGCCGCCAGTCCCGCCGGTAAGGGAGGTGGTTTGATTCACGCTGGTGGGACAGGCATTACAGCAGCGGGACTTCGGCCCATTGCGGGCTGGAGAATCTCCGGGGGGGGCCCGCCGACCGGCGCGGCGCGATTCCCGCCCCCGCCAAATCTCCGGTGCCGGAGAATTTGACGGCCGGCGGGGGCGGGATTCACGCCGCCCCCCGGAGATTCTCCAGTCCGGCGGGGATCGGAGAATCCAGCCCCTGATCTCTCAGGATTGCGTCTAATTTTCTCACCACTGAAGTAAGATTTATCAGCCTATAATTATTTGGTCTTTCTTTCATACGCTTTTTAAACAACGTAACCACATTTGCATTCCTTCAGTCCTCCAGCACCTCGCCTATGTCTAGTGAAGATTGTAAAATAATCTCAGAGCGTCTGCTATTTCCTCCCTGACCTTCTTCAACATCCTAGGAAACAATCCATCCGGCCCTGATGACTTATTCACTTTCAAGGATTCCAACTCCTCTAATGATTCCTCTCTCATAGAAATTACAGTGCAGAAGGAGGCCATTCAGCCCATCGAGTCTGCATCGGCTTTTGGAAAGAGCACCCTACCCAAGCCCATACCGCCACCCGATCCCCATAGCCCAGTAACCCCACCCAACACTAAGGACAATTTTGGACACAAGGGCAATTTATCATGGCCAATCCACCTAACCTGCACATCTTTGGACTGTGGGAGGAAACCGGAGCACCCGGAGGAAACCCACGCACACACGGGGAGAACGTGCAGATTCCACACAGGCAGTGACCCAAGCCGGGAATCAAACCTGGGACCCTGGAGCTGTGAAGCAATTGTGCTAACCACTATGCTACCGTGCTGCCCTCTCGTTACGATTATTGTATCCAATATTTCAAACTGGTCCTCTTGGCCTACTACATTCACATCATCCCTTTCCTTTGTGAATATGGAGACAAAAATATTTGTTTAAAACTTTTCCTATATTGTTTGCATCTTCACACAAGTTCCCTTCTTCATCTCTGATAGGGTCCCACTTTTTCCTTATCTATTATTTTGTTCTTTTTATACTGGCAAAACATCTTTGGGTTTTCTTTAAATTTGCTTGCTAATATTTTTTCACATCCCTCTTTGATTTCCTTATTGCCTTTTTTACTTAATCCCTGTACTTTCTGTACTCCTCTAGGTTATCTGCAGTGTTTTTGTGACTAGCATGAGCTTTCTTTTTCTGGTTAATCTTCCCCTGTATTTTGCTAGACAACCAAGGGAACCTATATTTGGCAGTACCATTCTCAATTTTGATGGGTCATGTCTACTTTATACCGTAAGGATCTCACTTATTAGTGCCTCCCACTGGTTTACCACTGATTTTTCCTTTAGCAGTCTTGTCCAGTCCACCTCAGCCCGATCATTTCTCAGTTTTGTAAAATTTGCCTTCAAAACTTTTACTCCTGATTTATCTCTGTCCTTTTCCACAATAATATTAAATCTCACTGAATTGTGGTCATTATTCTTGATCTGGTTGCCCACTGTCACTTTACTCACTTGCCCATCTTCATTTCCAAGATTAAATCCAGACTGCGTCTCCTCTCATTGGGCTTATCATGTATTGTTTTTTTACAAAGTCCTGGGCACAGTACCTGAATTTTTCACCCTCAATGTCCCTTTATAGTGTTTGAAATCCAGTTGATATTGAGGTAGTAAAAGTCTCTTATTATTGCCCACTTATTCCTACAGGCAGAAATTTGACGACATATATGTTCTTCTTTCTCCTTGTAGTGTGACTGCCCCTTTTTTATTCCCAAGCTCAGCCTGTAAAGCCTCATTTATTAACCCGTTAAGTATATCATCCCTTCTCACAACTGTCATGCATTCTTTAACCAATAATGCTACCCCCCCCCCCCCCCCCCCCATTTTCTGTCGCCCACTCTATCCTGCGTAAAAAAACATATCCAGGGATATTGAGCTGCCAGTTTTGCCCCTCCATTAGCCATATTTCTGTTATAGCAACAGCATCCTGCTGACACGTGTCTATCTGTGCCCTTGGCTCATCTGCCCTGTTTGTGATACTTCTTGCATTGAAGTATGAACAGTCCAACCTCATCAATTTCCTTTGCTGTATGCTTTTTTAACTCTTGTTTCGTTTGTCTTTCCAAGTTACTGACTACATCACTAACTAATGTTCCACCTCCCTTTTCCTGATCTGAATCTGACCCATCTGAGCCTACCCTTGGGTTCCCATCATTCCCATGCCATACTGTTTAATACCTGCCCAATGGAACTAGCAAAAGCTTCCCCCTGTAGGATATTGGTCCCAGGTCTGCCCGGGTGCAACTCGTCCGGCTCGTACAGGTCCCACTTTCCCCAGAACCAGTGTCAATGCCTCCAGAATCTGAACCCCTCCCTGGTACACCATTTCTCAAACTCCGCATTCATCTGATCTATCCCCTAATTCCTGCTCTCGGTAGCGTGTGGCCTTGGGAGTAATCCTGAGATTACTACATTTGAGGTCCTGCATTTTAATTTATTTCCTTCCTAACTTCCTATATTCAGCTTTCAGATCTGCGTTTGCCTATTTCCTTGGTACCTACATGTACCGCGACAACTGGCTGTTCACCTTCCCTCCCCAGAATGCCCTGCAGCCACTCCGTGACATCCCTGACACAGAGAGACAGCATGCCATCCTGGATGCGGCCGCAGAAGCGTCTATCTGTACCTCTTACTATTGAACCCCTATCCCTTTAGCCCTGCCGCTCGTTTTACTCCCTTTCTGTGCAGCAGAGCCACCCATGGTACCATGAACCTGGCTGTTGCTACTTTCCCCTGAGAGCCCTCCCCTCACCAGCATCCAAAGCAGTGTATCTGTTTTAGAGGGGGGTGACCACAAGGAATTCCTGCATTTCCTTCCTTTTCCTTTTTTTGATTGTCACCCATTCTCTTTCCGCCTGTGCAATCTTCACCGGCGGTGTGACCACCTCACTGAACGTGCTATCCACGACGTCCTCAGCATTATGGATGCTCCACAGTGAGTCCACCCGCAGCTCCAGCTCTGAAATGCGGTCAGCCAGTTAGCCAGCTGGACACACTTCCTGTGCATGTGGACATCAGGGATACTGGACATGTCCCTTATTCCCCACGTTGCGCAAGAGGAGCACATGCTGGGTCTGAGGTCTCCTGCCTCTCTCTGGATTAAGCTAGTTACTCCCTTTAAGAGAATTTAATTAAGCTAGGGACCTTCCTTCGTTTCAAACACTTCTGTTGTAATCAAAAGTCCCGACCTTTATTTAAGCTGATATATTATACTTTAAAAAGAGTAAGGAGATATTTTGCAGGTCTCGCTTACCTTCTATTTCTGTTGGGACCGTGTTAGTTTCTGAACTGTGATATCACCTCTGAAAGCCATTATTGGTGGCCCCAATGGTCACCGCTGCAGCAGGTGTAAGGTAAGTGAGACAGGCTTTATCTTTGTGTGCCCTTTATTATCCTCCCTGCTGTACCTTGGGTTCTCCGCCCAGGTCGGCCGCCGTCACTGCTCATGCGGTAAGTTAAGTGAGACAGAAAGAGGCTCAAGCAGAAAGACAGAAACTGTGCGACATTGATAGACAGTAAGATGGACAGGAGACAGAGACAAGCACAAAAGGTGAAGAAATGTAAGAAAACTCATAATAAAACACCAAGGCGATAACCAGGGGAAGTATGTGTGAAATATAGAGGGAAACAGACAAAATGGAAATTCAGACAACATTCATAGCAAGACAGAACAAAAGAAGAGACAAGGAGACACAGAATATAAACCTTAATTTATACTGATCAGCAGAGTCCTTGTAGATTAATTGGTTCTTTTAAAAGTTGAGTCTAAATTGATTTCTTTTATAAGAATATACTGAAGCCTAAATTGGTCAATCCCTTTAAATTTGAACCGCAAGTCACCTTTTCAGCCACTATTAGGCTAATTTGAGAAAAGGCCAAATCTGCGATAAATGTTCATGTAAATCATTCGATTGGCCTGATGCCACACATTAGCTCAGTGCATCGTCGATAATCCCTTGTGTCGAGGATGATTCTTCTTCATGGTTGGTTGGGTGGAAGTGGCGTAGGTTTGCAGACGTATTATGAACTCTATCTTAGCCTTACAGACTCTTTTACAGTAATGTCATCAGTTATCAGTTGGTAGAGCTTGTGGCAGATTGTTGGCTCGAGCAGCTGTCCTCTCTGACTAACTCGCCATTCTGTCTTTGTGGCTGCTCATGTTGATTGGAATGTCTTGACACCATTTTGCACGATGAGTCATCATTTTGTGATGATTGAGCAGCTAATTCCCAAGAAGCTTTGAGATTGTCTTTGAAATGTTTCCTTCGGCCCTCATGTGAACGAGCTTCTTGGCATTGCTTTGAAGAGAGCACCTGTTTGGCTAGTGGGAGGACACAGTCGCGTATTGATAATATCACTGGACTAGTCATCCAGAAGCTCAGCCTCCCACTCTGCGGACAAGACATGTCATTGGAATATCCATTCCAAGAGTTTTTTTTTCTCTTTATTCTTTCATCAGATGTGGAATTTGAATTCATTGAACACATCTGAAATATAAAGCTAGTGTTGTTGATTCTTAACTGCCCTCTGAAATGGCCACTCAGTTCAAGGGCAATTAGTGATGGGCAACAAATGCTGGCAAATGGTATCGGGAGGGGGAGGAAAAGCAGCAAGTAATTTTACCAATGGCCTGCGGGGCTCCCCCTTACAACCTGATTAGAAATTTGACAACTCCAGGTGCTCCCGACTCCAAAACATTGGAGGAGTTGGTGGAGTTAGTCAAGGGTCACTACCACCTGAAGCCCTCAATAATAATTATACGTTCAATTCGACAACATGGGCCCCAGGGGAGATTATCACAGGATTTGTGGTGCACCTAAAACAAAAGGCTGAGTAATGTGAGTTTGTGTCTGCACTCAATGGGACGTTGAGAGATAGGCTGGTCTGTGGTGTTAATGACACGGCCATGGAAAACAAATTTCTAGCAGAGTCGGAGATTACCATGAAGAAGGAATTCGAGGTTGCCCTAGCCATGGAAAGCATTGGGAGGGGGACGATGGAGTTGCAGAGCATGCAAGCAGACGAGGTCTACCAGGTTTACAGGAAGCCGCTGGCAGTGATAATGGTACAACAACCATGGAGCAAAGAGACTCAGAACAAAAGAGTGCAGAGAAATAGAGAATTTTGTCCGCAGACCAGGAACTATGAAGAATGCTACCACTGTGGGGGCGATCACCTCCAGGAATTAGATCAATTCAGGGAAGCTACATGTTATGCTGCAACAAAAGGGGGCATATTACAAGGATAGGCAAGACTAGGCAAAGCCCACAGCAGGTCAGTAAAAACAAAAATCCAACTCCAGTATATAGTGTTGAGAATAACCCTGAAGATGAAGCTGAGGTATACAGTTCAAACAATATTAAAGTGGGCAACACGCCCCCAATTATGACTGTGGTGATAGTAAATGGCCAGCCACTTAGAATGGAGGTGAACACAGAGTCCCCAACTACAGCTGTAGGTGAGCAAATGTAGCATTATCTGCAAGATGGGGTCCAGCCCATGAAGATAAGAAGCACGTCGGCTAGGCTAGGCAATTATACTGGGGAAGTTTTAAGAAACCTATGAACGACCACAATGCCCGTAAGCCACTGGGACCAGTCAACTCAACTGCCCCTACTAGTGGTGGGAGGGCAAGGCCCAGGTTCAATGGGCCGGAATTGGCTCCACCAAATTAAATTACATTGGTTGGAGATCTTTCAAATCATCGAAGGAGGCGTTCAGGACATCTTAACAGGAGGATTTCCAAAACGAGTTAGGCAAGATAAAGGGCCTTAAAGCAAAGATTTATGTGGATCCAGAGGCCATGCCCAAGTTTTTCAGAGCTTGACCTCCGCCTTAAAAGAGAAGTATTAAGTTCACAGAAGCAGCCCCATGGGAAGCATCAGGAATGAAAGGTTTATTTATAGAGATATGAAAAGACTATGTACACAGGTCCTGGGTGGGAATACTGTGCCGGCTCACAGTTGGGCTGGGTTTTCTCTCCTGCTGATAAGGGGGCTTTGCCTCTCCATGGAGCCTAATCAGCCTGGCCTCAAGGGTCCCGTGTGGGTTATAACATGCCTCCCTCCCTAAAGTCTGAAAATTCATCCGACAAAGGAGGAGGGAGGGAGTCTCTGCACCTCTTAGCCCATTGCTGCCTCTCGGGCAGTGGAGCAGGGCCAGGTGGCAAGTAGCAAGCTGGCGACTGGCATTTCCTCATCGAACAATGCGGCAGCGGCACCGTCAGTGGTTGGTCATCAGGAGGCTCCCCAATAGAAACGACCAGCGACTAAACCTCCACTGCAGAGTCGGAATCGTCAGCATCCTGCATCTCGGTGTCAAGTCTCCCGTAGGATGGCGCGGCAGAGATGCCGACATTAGGGCAGCCTGGGGATGTGCCGGTCGTCCAAAAGCCGATTGCCCATCACAGAGCTCCTACTGCAGAGGTGATCGAGTTGCCTCTTCGATTTCCAGTCCTGCACACGAACCCAGTACGACACAGACCTGGTCTGCTGAATGATAGTGCCAGGAGTTCACTTGACGCTGCCTTCAATGTTACGCACATGGACCGTGTCACCTGGTATGAATCATCTAGGTGGGGCTTGCTCAGCAGGGCAACGCCCCAGCTGCTCCTGTCTGCAGCATACCTTCCCGCTGATATCGGACAATGCCAGGCTGAGGTGAGTTCAAAGCCAACTTCCCATGAGAAGTTCCGCCAGTGCCACGCTGGTGGCGGTGCACGGCATGGAGCAGTAACAGAAAAGGTAGCGTGCCAAACGTGTGCCAAGGAACCCCAAAGTATGCTTGTTCATGCCACGCTTGAACGTCTGCACCATTCTTTTGGTTCCACCCATTAGAAGCAGGGTGATAAGGGGCAGTGGTTATATGGCGCACTCCATTCATCCGCATGAAATTCCCGAACTCCGCACTAGTAATCGGTGTTCCGTCATCAGAGACCAGTAGCTCCGGGATGACATGCTTGCTAAAGGAGAGCCTGAGCTTTTCGATCGTCGCTCTCAAAGTCATGGACGACATCCTGTGGATGCCCAACTATTTGGAATGCACTTCGATGAGGAGGAGGAACATGGACCCCTGAAAAGGGCCGGCAAAATCGGCATGTGGACGTACTCACGGCTGACCCGGCCACTCCCGGGGATGAAGCGGTGCCGCAGGTGGGAGTTCTGCTGCTCCTGGCACACTTTGTTCTGTTGGGCAAGCAGTTCAATCTCCACATCCAGCTCCAACGGGAGGGTTTATGTGGCTCATATCGAGCTTGGTAAATGAGTGACCTCCGGCCAATTCAAGGTACAGATCCTCAATCCATGGCATTGGATACCGGTCCAGCTTGGAGGCCTATTCACCATCAATTTCTAATTGCCACAGAGGTGAACTGTGCCATGGAGCTTCATGAGGGGGGTGACTGGTGCCGCATAGCCTGCAAATATCACCAGCCGGGTGATCCCCAGGCCTTCAAGCTGACCGTGCTCTGCCTCCACCTAGGCAATAGTGCATCAGGAACTCAGCGAGCACGAAAATACCTCAGTTGCGCCATAGGGTCCACGTGGATATTTTCCATGGCACCGCAGATCGTTCCCCTGCCCGGTCAGGAAAACCTCAGCATACTTCGCCAATGCCTCATTGAGGCCTCCTTAGCCCAGTTGGAAAGTCTTCTGTCAATCCATACGGAGGCGTTGTAGCCAGTCGCGGCCCAGCAAACTGGGGTAATCACCTTTCACTATGATCAAAGGGCAAACAAGTGGACTGCTGCCCATACACCACCAGGGTCACCAGGGTCCCCGCTACAGCCAGCAGTTCTCCTGTGTACGTGGCCAACCGGGCCTTGGTGTCCCGCAAGGACAGGAGCTGCACTCTCACCCTAAGCCACTCAAAACTGTGTCTTCCAACAACTGAGGCAGAGGCACCTGCATCTAACTCTATCAGCAAAGATTGGCCATTGACCCAAACAGTGACCCTAATGGGGGCGTTTTTGGGTGATGCAATGCAGTTCAGCTGCAGACAGTCATCAAAGGGCTCTTCCACAAAAATAAGTGTGGGATCAGCGTGGTCAGCCTGTTCTAACAGAGCGGTGGGCAGATGGACCATCCCGCAGTCACCTCTCCCTTCGGCCAGGCCCGTAGGTCCCATGTGGGTTACAATAAGAAGGTTGAATCTGAACTCAAGTGACTGGAAGAATTAGGGGTGAAATTCTCCCCTACGCGGCGGGGCGGGGGGGTCCCAGCGTAGCGGAGTGGCACCAACCACTCCGGCGTCAGGCCTCCCCAAAGGTGCGGAATTCTCCGCACCTTTAGGGGCTAGGCCCGTGCCGGAGTGGCTCCCGCTCCGCCGACTGACGCCAACGGCCTTTGGCGCCACGCCGATCGGCGTCGGGGCTGGCCGAAAGGCCTTTGCCGGTCGGTGTGAGTCCACACATGCGTGGAGCATCAGCGGCCACTGACGTCACCACCAGCGCATGCGCGGTGGAGGGGGTCTCTTCCACCTCCGCCATGGTGGAGGCCGTGGTGGCGGCGGAAGAAAAAGAGTGCCCCCATGGCACAGGCTCGCCCGCCGATCGGTGGGCCCCGATCGTGGGCCAGGCCACCGTGGGGGCACCCCCGGGGTCTGATCGCCCCACGCACCCCCCCCCCCCAGGATCCCAGGGCTCGCTCCCGCCGTCTGCTCCCGCCGGCACAGAGGTGGTTTAAACCACGTCGGCGGGAGAGGCCTGACAGCGGCGGGACTTTGGCCCATCGCGGGCCGGAGAATCACCGCAGGGGGCCCGCCGACCGGCTGGGCGCAATTCCAACCCCCGCCGATTCCCGGGTGGCGGAGAATTCACGACCCTGCGGGGGGGTCGGAGAATTCTGCCCTAGGTATTATCAAACCTGTACATTTTCAGAGTGGGCGGCTCCAATCGTGCCAGTGGTGAAGCCAGATGGAACCATCAGAATATGGAGGACTAGAAACTAACTGTGAATCAGGCAGCCAAATTGGATCAGTACCCAATACCAAGAATTGAAGATTTATACACCAAATAAAGAGGAAGTTTAACTTATATCAAACTTAACATGAATCATGTGTACCAACAATTAAAGTTAAACTAAACTTTCAGGGAATTCGCTACCATAAACACCAACAAAGACTTATGCCAATATACTCAGTTACCCTTTGGAGTCTGATATTCCAGCACACGATAGAGAGTTCACGACAAGACCGACCAAAGGTGGTTGTCTATCTAAATGATGTGCTAATTACAGGAATGTCTGAAGAGAACAAAGAACAAAAAAAAGCACAGCACAGGAACAGGCCCTTCGGTCCTCCAAGCCTACGCCGACCATGCTGCCCATCTAAACTAAAATCTTCTACACTTCTGGCATCCATATCCCTCTATTCCCATCCTATTAGTGTATTTGACAAGATGCCCCTTAAACGTCACTATCGCCCCTGCTTCCAAAGAAGCAATGAGCAAATTCTGAAGAAGTCTTAAAGAGATGTAAAAAGGCCAGAGTAAGGCTGAAACGCAAAAAGTGTACTTTCCAAGCTCAGGAATTGATGTACTTACGATTCAGGGTAGACACCAAAGGGCTGCACCAGATGGAGGAGTAGATCAAAATGACTAAAGATGCACCAACCCCAAAAATATATCAGAATTTAAATCCATTTTTAGGAATGGTAAACTATTATGGTAGTTTTATTCCCAATCTTTCCACATTGTTATACACCCTACTCAAGAACACCAGAGATGGAAAGGGCATCAGAAAGAACCTTTGAACACGTTAAATTAGCTCTTCAATCATCCAGACTCTTGGTCCATTTTGACCCATTTTGGTTTCTATGCTCGGCTCGAGCAGGAAACCAACGATCTGTTGTCGAGTGCCCCAGCAGCCCACAACACACCCTTGCCCACCATCACAGCTTCCGAAGTCAGATCGGCCTTCCTGAAAGTGAACCCTCGGAAGGCGATGGGTCCGGACGGGATCCCTGTTTGTGCACTCAGAGCCTGCGTAGACCAACTGGCAGAGGTGGTCGCGGACATCTTTAACCTGTCCATACTCTGCGCCGAGGTACACACCTGCTTCAAGAAGACCACCATCATACCGGAGCCAAAGAAGAACCGGGCAATGTGTCTCAATGACTACCGTCGGGGTCGGAGGCCCTGACTTCAGTCGTAATGAAGTGCTTCGAGAGGTTGTTCATGGATTGCTACAGCCCTTTCTGGTAAGAAAAGATAAATAAAGTTGCGAAGGCAGCGTATTTTTGTGGGGAGCTAGGGAGATCATTCCCAACCCCGCTAGGAAGCTATTGTTCCAGAGATTACACTGTTCCCATCTGGGGATGACAAAACTGGATAATGCCCACATGCAGTTATGGTGGCCCAGGATGGATATCAACATGGAGAATCTGGTCAAACAGTGTGACCAGTGCCAAATGCAGCAACTCTTGCCATCTGCAACCATCACGCACCTTTGGAAGTGGCCAGGTTGCCCTGGGTAAGACTACACATCAACTTTGCTGGCCTATTTATGGGCTCCATGTTCTTGCTTGTAGTTGCTGCTCACTCTGTGGTTGGAATTACACAAAATGAAGTCCATGACCTCATCAGCAACAGCAGAGAAATTGCGACAGACTTTTGCCACCCTGGTCTCAGATAATGGGATTGCTTTTACAGTGAAGAATTCCAACATTTTATGAGGACCAACAGTATTCAACATATTTGAACTGCTCCCTATCACCGTACTTCAAATGGACTAGCTGAGCGCAGTCCAAACGTTGAAGGCTGCCATGAAACAGCAGTCTTCAGCTCCTTTTGCAACTCAAACTGGCCCGGTTCCTACTCCCCTATCATACTACGCCTCACTCCACCACAGGTGCCACACCTACTGCTAATGAGCAAGCACGTTCGAACATGATTGGACCCTTATATTTAAAAATTTGGCAGGGATTTGGAGGTTAAACAAAATGAACAGAAGAGACAGCACGATTCAAAGAAAGTTGAAAGAATGTTTGTGGTGGGCGATGTAGTTTACACCAAGAATTACCAGAACATCCCACTGGCGAAAATGGCTGGAAATCCCCCCCCCTATAATTAAACAACCAAAACAGCAGCCTTTTGGTTTTGCATGATATGGGCTGGCCAACTGATCTGATTGGGTTGGGTTAAACTTGCTCATTAAGAATGGACAAAATATTAATCTGATGACTCGAAACAGTTAAAGGCCTTGGCTGTTTACAGCCTATAGGGATCTAAGAAGGCAATTGACAGCACAACCAGTTTATGGCCAGCATTACATTTTATTAGAAATTACAAATGAATAACATGTCAATTTAGAAATGAATACGTTCATTAACAATAGATAAACAAATAAATAATCTAATCCTCATGTACAATGATGTTAATTTATATATGAAAACACTTTGAAAACATTTATTTTTTAAAATACTCATACTTTCCAGTGAGCACTGTATAAAATGAGGCATTAAGATTTTCCAATCTGTGGCTTTTTTTCTTTATGTAAATATTGTGTTTATTATGGTGAAGGATATCACTGCTGGGGAATTGAACTTTTTTCAGTTTGTATTGTTTTACTAAGATCATTCAAGCTGCAACAGGCTCCTCAACAGGCTTATTTCTCCATGAAGATTTGTCATCAACTTGTCTCCATCAATTTAAATCTTGTCAAATTGCTCTCCCAAAATTGGGGGCCAGATGGTGATCAGATGCAGTGCTTTGTGAGAAAATAATTTTTCCCTAATTTTCACACAAATGTATGTCAGAATTATTTTTTCAGATTGAGAGGGACAAACCCTTCCAGCTCACCAAAAAAAAAACCGGGAATGGACAACCCACAAATTATAAATGTCCTGACACAGGTAAACAGCCATATAAATACAGCAAGCCAAATGAAGTTTGTCTGATGAGATAATTATGCAAATCTAACATTTACCCTTTGGGTAATATCTCAACCACAGGGAGCAATTAAATAAATCAATAATAAATATCAACGGTGTACCCACACATTTAACCAACATATACAGATAGAGTGAGTAAAGAAACATTACAGAAAACTCATTGGTCATTGCGCAGTTTCACTTCGATTCCCAAAAGAATCATTTGTATTACCATACCAAATGGAGTTTGTTTTTTAATCTGTTTGCAGTAAGGGATTTGACCACCGTACCTTTCAGTTTCTTGTTCTATAGATTATCATCTTCATTATTAATAACTTAAATATTTTGTTCCACGAGTGTTCTAACGAATTGAGCTGAAATCATACTTGTTCATTTTTAGGTCTGTTGAAGTCAGATTTCACAAAACCTAACCGATGAAGCAGTGGGTTTCGGCACAGCTGAGTCATGGCATTGGGAAGCTTGGGCACCAATTTGCTCACAACTTCCTGAGAAGATCACTGGACAGGGACTTTGAAGGAGGGAAAAGTAAACGAGGACATCGTCCTGATACAGAGGCTAAAGAGCAGGCCAAGACGTAGGCCGCTTTCCTGCCTTCATAGAAAACGCTGTGATATAGAGGGAAAACTGAAGGATAGGACAAATAAATTAAAAAATAACTCTTGTTTGGTTTTTCTACTAGTGTATTGTTTGAAATCACATTAAACGCATTTGGCCATTACGGCAAATAAATTACCTCATCCCTGAGTGGATTTGTATTTTGTGTACGAGTCACAGAGGCTACTCGTAATACACAAATGCTATACAACAAACAAACTGTGCAAAACTGTAGCTCTGTATCATCAATTATGGCTACATATCACTGAAGTAACAAATAGTTTGATACCAATCATGGGACCACTTTTGTATCCTTTAAGCAGAAGTGCTTCATTTTCAAATGGTCTATTACAATCACATCACTGTTCATTTACTTTTTTAAAGTGACAAATGTGTCAATTTTGTCATTAATATAACAGCCATAAAGCTACAGTCTTTGGACTCAATCCTGTGTTGATAAACGCACAAGACAAGAATCTGTATCTTCACATGATGGATTTTACAGTAAGCTATACTGCCTTGTCATTGGCACTTGTCGTTCAGAAAGAGGAAAAATTTTGAACTGAATTCTGTTCCAATTTGTTGGAATGCGGAAGAAGCAAATCTTGAAAATTATCGCCAATCCTTTCTTATTTGTCTGTTCTTTGAACAATAAAAGCTTTGAAAGACCTGTAATAAGAAATGCAAAACACAATTAGAGATATTTGGCATGGTGTCCTACACGGTTCGGCTCTCAGAATCAAAAGAATAAATCATCTTTCAGGTTTAGCCGAAACTGCTGAAGGTTTCCATGAAGTTATCTCACTGGTCCCAGCAGAAAAATCTAATAATGATTAATGACGATAAGGTGTCTCACCTCAACACATGTTGTCACTACATTCATCATTCATCTTGTACGTTTCTGATGTTTTATCTTGATTTTCATTGCTGTAAAAAGAAAACAGTTTTAATTAGCATAAAAAAATTAAAATTACATTTGTGTCCAATAAATTATTTAAAAGAATTTACTGCATATTTTTCCCTCTTGACCTTGCAGTGCTAACTGTGTATGGTTTCATGATTATTGGCTGCCAGTTCTAACCTGTGAGCTTACACAGCAAGTTTTGTTGAGGTGCTTAACCAAGCAGACCATCTTAGCCTGGTCAAATCCCATGGATGCCATGCTCACACATGATTGTACAGTGATTCTAACTGATTGTGTTTCTCAGTCCTTGCTTGGTCCACCTCTACATTACTCCAGCTAAGATCTGTTAACCCAGCACAGGCTTGGAATGATGCGGACACCGTCTTGGTTTATAATACTCAGTGTACATTGCATGGTGCCAAATGCGACTGAGATGGCAGAGAATGGTTTCAACTTTAATGGCCAAATCCAGTAAATACTGTTTCAGCAATTACAACCCCGGCATCACCTACACTGAGTTTACATAAAGCCACAGGTCATGCAGAAGAGAATAACATTTAATAGCAGCCATGTTCTAACTAACATAATTTTAAAAATTGCCAATTCTTACCTTAAAAGTGAAAACTTTTTTCCTTGTGCTAAAAGGTAAAGAAGGATGAAAGTTAATTGATTTTATTTTTCTCAAAAGGAACTTTCAAGACAAGACACTCAGCTCATTGCGATACTGAGAACTCAACATTCAAACAATTTACTTGCAACAGTGAATCAACCACCATTAAAATTGTTATAATTAGGGCTAATTACTTATTGCAGTATTTGACTATCACTGGTTAGAGCTGCTCAAAAGTACCATTTTCACTTCCTCCAGGATCCCTATGCAAAGTGTGACACCTGGACACCAATTTGCACCACACACTAAATGTAGAAATGTGCACAGGTTGTCACAGGATGTTATGCAGTGCCAGATCACTTGCCTCAATTATAAAATCGGCAGCAGAAAGAGATATTTAAATGTAGATGGAAAATTTGTATGACAAACATGAGGAGTTCATATGATTTTGGATCATTCTAAACAGAAGCTGATTCCTGAAACAGCACATTCAGGAAGTGCTTTTATAGAATTTGCGTTACTGTAGTGCCATGGTTTTCTGTTTTATAAGTTAAGTGGATATAAAATCAGTACAGGAAGATGGAATATGTTTCAAATGTACACACCCAACATTATTCCTGAGCACTTCCAGGACAGGTCGAGAACAACGAACTAAAGAACAAATCTTCTCCCAAAATGCTGTATGCTATTTTGTTATGCAACCTAACCTGAAAGACTTGCTCAGTGAGATGGTTACTTTATGTCATATTATGGGCAGTTCTGTATTGTGGACCATTCTAACATGTTGAATTCTGGAGAAAAAGAATACTTCCAGCTTATCTATTTTAGCTGGAATTAGACCTAGGATCCAGTGAGGAAAATGTGCTAAAGTGCAGCCCACCCCTCCCCTATTTATTTTGTTTATTGTTAATTTTGTTTTTGACCAACATGGCTTTTACTCTTCATATATTTTAATCTGAGGACAGACTCCACCCTTACAGCAGGAAACCCTCAATGTTTATCAGTACAGCAATCTGTGCAAGAGGTGTTTGTGAGCACGTAGTCAGTTTTTCCAAGAACCTTCTCATTTGCAAATTATTTATAAGCCAGTGAAGTGTTGGAATCAGACTTCATAGTGACAATTATTAACATCAGTAACACCCGCACAATTGTGTGAAATTTCCCTAACTGCCATTTAAATAAAAAATGACAAAGAACTTTTGAGGCGTTTGTAAATAACATCACAGAATGATTTCAATCTTTATAGCTTTTACTCTTTATACTTTGTGACTTAGTTCATCGGTTGTATTTTTGCCCAGATTTCCCCCATTGGATTCCCACACCTGTTACCCTTCATCACGTTTTTTTTTCATTGCGAGCACCAGAGTGGTATCTGAAGCAGACTTCTGCAATTCAGCACAGTGAATGCTGGTTGGAGATAACCTGAAGGAAATATGCTTCCACAAGATGTGTCCCTTTACATTTATGTGCCATCTACCACTGCCTCCTCCCAACACATCCCACCCCCATGCATTGAGATGGGCACAAGACACAACTTCAAGCACTGAATCTAACAATCCAGCTAAGAACAACAGTAGCCAGAAATTTGTGTTCAAGGGGAATAAAATTTAAATAGTAATCCATATTGGGGTTCAAACTCAAGGAATCCAATGGGAAACGAGTTATTTTATGGGATTGACTAGGAATTATTTTATGGTCCAATAACTGTGATAGCAAATTATGTTTATCTGTGTCGTGTCAGTGAATAGAGTTGTGCCACTCTAAACGCCTAGAGGGGATGTTCTCTGAAGACCAGATAGGCCATGACACATCAAACAGAATTTTCTGGTCAAACAGGAATAGCTGAAATCTTATCAAAACGTATACAGGTAACTTTACAAATAGAAAATGATTGTCTGAGGTATACTTACTTTTCTTTCTGATCTGTCTCACTATCCAAGCTATCAGTGATATAGCGGAGATACCAGATGCAACAGCTGTTGCTGTTAATACAGGTGAATAACTTTCAGACAATGGACGTGCAGCAGAGTCTAAGAATAGATGAAAAACCAGCATTAAATCCATCACAGGATATTTCAATAAATGCCATTATTCAATTTTAAAATGAAATAACTTCCAATATTTTACTAGTTCAAAGGCATGTGATTAGTAAGAAGGGTTTACACTGAAATAACATACATTCACAGGCAGGTATTGGTGCAGACCATGTTGCAGATTCCTCACACCGCAGACTCATGGAGCCAATCAATAAGAAATCTTCCCCACAGCCAAAGTCACAAGTTGAAAGGTAACTGAAGTTTCCAATCGGATGGGAACAGTTCATGTTCCCGTTTCTAGGAATGTTTGGAACATCACATTTCACAGCTGCAATGAAAGACCAAGAACTGAGTGTAAATGATCACTGTTTGTTAAGCCATGCTAAGAAAATGTGTCTACTTCTACATAATCTGAGAGGAATGAAATATTGAAGCTAAAGATTGTAAAGGGCACACTTTCTAATAGGGATAGTAAATGAAGGCTGAGCATAGTTCCAAACTCTAGCTTCTTGGATCCTTTTATTACAAATCCTTCAGCAAGGCTAAAGTCACAGGTAGACTTGTCGATGAAATCTCTAGCAGGGTGGAAACACATCAGGCGGACTTGTTCTGGGAACTTCAGTATCTTACATGGTATGAACATAAGAACTAAGAGCAGGAGTAGGCCATCTGGTCCCTCAAGCCTGCTCCGCTATCCAATAAGATCACAGCTGAGATTTTTGTGGACTCAGCTCCACTTACCCATGCGCTCACCATAACCTTTTATTTCTTTCCTGTTCAAAAATGTATCTATCTTTGTCTTAAAAACAGTTAATGAAGGAGCCTCAACTGCTTCGCTGGGCAAGGAATTCCACAGATTCACAACCCTTTGGGTGAAGAACTCAACTCAGTCCTAAATCTCCTCCCCTTAATTTTGAGGTTATGCCCCTAGTTCTAGTTTCACATGACAGTGGAAATAACCTCCCTGCATCTGTCTAATCTATTCCCTTCATAATTTTATGTTTCTATAAGATCTACCCACATTATTCTAAATTCCAATGAGTATAGTCCCAGTCTACTTAATCTCTCCTGATAAACTAATCCTCTCAACTCCAGAATCAACCTCGTGAATCTCTGCACACCCTTCAGTGCCAGTACATTTTTCTCAAGTAAGGAGACCAAAACTGTATACAGTACTCCAGGTGTGGCCTCACCAGCACCCTATACAGCTGCAACATAACCTCCCTGTTTTTAAACTCCATCACTCCTGAAATGGAGGACAAAATTCCATTTCCCTTCTTGATTACCTGCTGCACTTGCAAACCAATTTTTTGCAATTCATGCACAAGGACACCCAGGTCCCTCTGCACAACTACGTGCATGCAATTTTTTACCATTTAAATAATAGTCCATTTTGTGGTTATCCCTACCAAAATAGATGACCTCACATTTACCAACATTGTACTCCATCTGCCAGACCCTTGCCCACTGACTTAAACTATCTATTTTCCTCTGCAGACTTTCAGTGGCCTCTGCACACTTGGCTCTACCACGCATCTTGGTGTCAGCTGCGAACTTTGGTACATTACACTTGGTCCCCAACTCCAGATCATCTATGTAAATTGTAAACAATTGTGGACCTAACACTGATCCCTGAGGCACACCACTAGCCACTGATCGCCAACCAGAAAAACACCTATTTATCCCCACTATTTGCTTCTGTCAGTTAACTAATCCTCTATCCTCTAGATTTCATAGAATTTACAGTGCAGAAGGAGGCCATTCGGCCCATCGAGTCTGCACCGGCTCTTGGAAAGAGCACCCTACCAAAGGTCAATACCTCCACCTCCACCCTATCCCCATAACCCAGTAACCCCACCCAACACTAAGGGCAATCTTGGACACTAAGGGCAATTTATCATGGCCAATCCACCTAACCTGCTCATCTTTGGACTGTGGGAGGAAACCGGAGCACCCGGAGGAAACCCATGCACACACGGGGAGGATGTGCAGACTCCGCATAGACAGTGACCCAAGCCGGAATCGAACCTGGGACCCTGGAGCTGTGAAGCCATTGTGCTATCCACAATGCTACCGTGCTGCCCAAGTAGTCTACGACTACTATAACATTATTCAAAACGCTTTAATTCTTTCAATGTGTCTCTTTGGTAGTCATATAATAAGCACATCATTGTAACAGAGAGCCTATTTATTAATTGAGCTCTCTCGGAGAGATGGGCTGTAAATGAATGATGCATCAAAACACAGCAATAAATTAATGCATCATGGAGACAGTAATTTGGAATTGAAAATAGATGATTCTCAGATTTCTAAATATATCAGCAACACAAGAAACTGGTAACACTTGAACTGAAAATTACCTTTGCAGGTGGGCATCAGTGTTGTCCATTGACCTGTAGCTTCACACTTGATACTTCTTGATCCACTCAATACAAATCCCCCCGGGCAGTTAAAGTTGCAAGTTGAGTTGTAACTGAATGGGGCAATTGGTTTTGAGCAGGTTACAATAACCTGATCTTGATTCTCCAATTTTTCACATTGTACAGCTGAAATATACAAAGAAGAATTTGTTGAGTTGTGATGCAAATTAATTCAGATTAATGAATTCTACAAGCCTGTGCATTAACAGTCTATATTCTATCTATATGAATATATAATTGAAGTCTATATTCCGAATCAGCATCCTGATCCCAGCAGCATTATCAGGAATTTAAATAGAATTATGTCAGTTACAGTATTGCTATACTCAGAACAAGACTGGCACCCCAGGTTCAAATGTTGGGTTTTGTTGGGTTGAGATCACTTTTATCTTTACATCTCTTTAATCTTTAGATTTGCCATTACCTTCACAGTTGGGGATAGACGCTGACCATTCTCCAGATGTCCCACACTCCAGTCTGTCTGATCCTCGGAGCTCAAACCCTTCAGCACAGCTGAAGTCACATGTTGAGTTGTAACTGAACGTTCCAATAGGATGAGAACAGTCCATTTTCCCTTGTCTCGGAATCACCAGACTTTCACATTTCACAGCTGAAACAAACGTCAAACACTAAGTCCACATAAATAAATAGAAAAGCTCCCACTCAACATAATGCATCTGAAACCCTGTCTATCGAATAATTCACAAGTTTCTACTTTTCATTCCTTGGAAAATCCGCTTCCCGCGTTCTCATGTGCTTTTACCTGAGGTGAAAAAGTGGAACTGAGAAAGTACAACCACTGCAAAAGACAGGATGAGGATTTGATGTTGGTGATTAGAAAGGATGGAACATCAGGAAAGTACTGAGCAGGTCAGAGAAGGACTGGAATGTGGACAGCATCAGAATATAGAGGGAGGAGTGACAGCGAACAGAGAAATGCTGACAGTCCCACGTGAATTGTGGCTAATTTTGTGTGGGTGGATTCGTTAGTATAATTTCACACTCTACCTTTACATGTGGGAATGGGCGCTGACCATTCCCCAGATGTCCCACACTCCAGTCTGTCTGATCCTCGGAGCTCAAACCCTTCAGCACAGCTGAAGTCACATGTTGAGTTGTAACTGAACGTTCCAATAGGATGAGAACAGTTCTTGAATCCCGGGTTGGAAATTTCGAGTGTTTCACATTTTAAAGCTGAAATATCAAATATAATGCATATTTAACTATGTCAAGCATGTGACTTTGGATAATAAGTTGAGATTTAATGTGGAGGTGGTGGCCCTGCCCATCAGCTGGGAAATCAGCTCCCTGCCTCTGTTGGTCATATGAACATACAGACTAGGAGCAGAACTATCCCTACGGGCCTGCCCCACCATTCAAACAGATCATGGCTGCTCTCTTTATGTTGAGCCAATGAGATTAAGCTTTACCGTAAGGTTTTGCACAGAATTTGAGCCAGACACCAATTGGTTGCAATAATTCTCTTCAATGTCATACAGCAGAGATCAATACATTACCGAGATGAGGCAGTAATGTACTGTCACAAATAATCCATTCAGTTGTTGGACAGACTAAGACCTGTTACTCCCCTTTCCTTGCTTTTTAATCCTTTTCTCAGTTGGTTGGCTGGGTAGGTGTGAGGTTGCCCCCAGCATTTACATCCACTTTCTGAAGTTTCTCTTTCCACTATCTGCTAACTCTTTTAGGGATCTAATTCCCATGCTCAGGCCTCTAACCCATTTTGTGTGCATGGCTGGAGGCAAATGGACTCTCTCCCCTGGACCTTCTTGGTTTCATGGACTAGATGGAGAGAATACAACCTGCTAGGTAGTTGAAAATCATAGCCAGTGTCATTATAGCACGGGGCTTTCAAATCTAGGTCACCCCAATTTATAGAAATGTATAAAATGTCTTCCCCCTGCAGCCAGGGTCTCCAGAGGTAATGACTGTCACTGCACTTTTTGTCTTCCTAGTTTTCCTAGTAATTCACAATTCTTTTGTTTATATTGAGATTGATTGTCCGGTTAGATTTACTCATTACCTCGCTCACGCTCCCACTGTGACTTCTAATTCCTCTTTTCAGCTTTTTAAATCTCCTGCCTGCCTTAGTTGGTCCAATTGTTTCTTTAATGCTTAAAAATCAGTTACCATGGTTTAGCACAGGGCTCAATCGCTGGCTTTGAAAACAGACCCAGGCAGGCCAGCAGCACGGTTCAATTCCCGTACCAGCCTCCCCAAACAGGCACCAGAATGTGGCGACTAGGGGCTTTCCACAGTAACTTCATTTGAAGCCTACCTGTGACAATAAGCGATTTTCATTTCACTTCATTTCACCTACGCTCACACATGAGACATGTTCCATAGAATTCATAGAGACCCTACAGTGCAGAAGGAAGTCATTTAGCCCATCAAGTCTGCACCGAACCTCAGAAAGAGCACCCTACCTCAGCCCATCCCCCACCCCATCCCCATAACCCCACCTAACCTGCACATCTTTGAACACAAAGAGGCAATTTAGTATGGCCATTCCACCTAACCTGCACATCTTTGAACACAAAGAGGCAATTTAGTTTGGCCACTCCACCTAACCTGCACATCTTTGAACACAAAGAGGCAATTTAGTATGGCCACTCCACCTAACCTGCACATCTTTGAACACAAAGAGGCAATTTAGTATGGCCACTCCAGCTAACCTGCACATCTTTGGACTGTGGAAGGAAACCGGAACACCTGGGGGAAACCCACGCAGACACGGGAAGAATGTGCAAACTCCACACAGAGTCACAGAAGTCTGGGATTGAACCGGGGTCTCTGGTGCTATGAGGCAGCAGTGCTAACCACTGTGCCACCAATATGTTGTTGATGCAGCGTGAAATTCAAATGTTTGATACCTAAGTGTTAACTTCCAGTCAACACTTACCTCCCAAGCACTCAAGCTAAGGCACTCTTTCCACTTCCTTCTTCCTCTGCTATTCATCATCATAAATCCCTTCTCCTTTATACACCTTTATCTTGGGTATATACACTAATAGATCCAATCATTTCGTACATTTTACCCAACTAAGCTTCTCTGCTTCCACATTGTTCCCATTTGACATCTTACAGAGACATTCAATTTTTCTGCCTTCACTGCATCTTGTGATCCTGGCCAATCCAATGTTCATCTTTTTAATTGCTGACATTACAGTTTAGTTCACCTTCACTCTGGTGCAGCAAAGGCAGTTTATACATACAATTCAACAGCTTAATTTAGTCATTGACAAATACTTTTCAAGATACACCAGCTTGTCTAGGCTGTTGTTTTTAAATGATTATTCACATGCTTATATATTTAAAATTATTCAGGTTCGCATATTGTCTAATGCAAAATTGTCTCGATCGTAAGTAAACAGATTAACTCATGATATTCTTACACTTTCAATCCCAACTTCTCTAATCTCCTGCTTCGCTTGATATATGGGTAAACTTTTAGTACACTTTTAAACATTTTTCCTTTTCAATCTTTAGATTCTATTTGCCATTACCTTCACAGTTGGGGATAGACGCTGACCATTCTCCAGATGTCCCACACTCCAGTCTGTCTGATCCTCGGAGCTCAAACCCTTCAGCACAGCTGAAGTCACATGTTGAGTTGTAACTGAACGTTCCAATAGGATGAGAACAGTCCATTTTCCCTTGTCTCGGAATCACCAGACTTTCACATTTCACAGCTGAAACAAACGTCAAACACTAAGTCCACATAAATAAATAGAAAAGCTCCCACTCAACATAATGCATCTGAAACCCTGTCTATCGAATAATTCACAAGTTTCTATTTTTCATTCCTAGGAAAATCCGCTTCCCGCGTTCTCATGTGCTTTTACCTGAGGTGAAAAGTGGAACTGAGAAAGTACAACCACTGCAAAAGACAGGATGAGGATTTGATGTTGGTGATTAGAAAGGATGGAACATCAGGGAAGTACTGAGCAGGTCAGAGAAGGACTGGAATGTGGACAGCATCAGAATATAGAGGGAGGAGTGACAGCGAACAGAGAAATGCTGACAGTCCCACGTGAATTGTGGCTAATTTTGTGTGGATGGATTCGTTAGTATAATTTCACACTCTACCTTTACATGTGGGAATGGGCGCTGACCATTCCCCAGATGTCCCACACTCCAGTCTGTCTGATCCTCGGAGCTCAAACCCTTCAGCACAGCTGAAGTCACATGTTGAGTTGTAACTGAACGTTCCAATAGGATGAGAACAGTCCATTTTCCCTTGTCTCGGAATCACCAGACCTTCACATTTCACAGCTGAAACAAACGTCAAACAATAAGTCCACATAAATAAATAGAAAAGCTCCCACTCAACATAATGCATCTGAAACCACGTCTATTGAATACTTCACAGGTTTCCACTTTTCATTCCTTGGAAAATCAGCTTCCCGGCATCTCATGGGTTTTGGTTGAATGAGTGGAATCGAGAAAGTACAAATAATGTAAAAGGCAGGATGAGAGTGACTGTGGTATTGGTGATTACAAAAGATGGAATATCAGGAAAGTACTGAGCAGGTCAGAGAAGAACTGAGCGTGTGGCATATTCGCACAGTGGTAGCACTGTTGCTTCATAGCTCCAGGGACCTTGGTTTGATCTGCAGTTTAGGTCACTGTGTGAAGTCTGCACATTCTCCTCGTGTCTGCGCGGGTTTCCTCCGAGTGCTCCGGTTTCCTCCCTCAAGTCCCGAAAGGCGGGCTTGTTAGGTGAATTGGACATTCTGAATTCTCCCTTCCTGTACTCGAACAGGCGCCATAGTGTGGCGATGAGGGGACCTTCACAGTAACTTAATTGAAGTGTTATGTAAACCTACTTGTGACACTAATAGGGTGGACAGCGTCGGAAATAGAGGGGAGCGTGACAATGAACAGAGAAACGCTTACAGTCCCATGTGGATTGTGGCTAATTACGTGTGGATGGATTCCTTACGATAATTCGCACTCTACCTTCACAGTTGGGGATAGACGCTGACCATTCTCCAGATGACCCACACTCCAGTCTGTCTGATCCTCGGAGCTCAAACCCTTCAGCACAGCTGAAGTCACATGTTGAGTTGTAACTGAAATCTTCGATGGGATGAGAACAGTTCTTGAATCCTTGAGGAACCACCAGATCTCCACATCTTACAACTAAAACACATAAATTATGAAATTGAACATACCCTTAAATACTCTCATCCATAAATGTCTTTAACATGTTAAACTTTGATTCTGACTTTTCTCTTCCTTTTAGTGGGTATTGTTTGTGATGTACCTTCACAGCTGGGTGTCTCTGCTGTCCACATTCCTGTTGCATTGCATCGGAGATCCTGTGAGCCCTGCAGTGTAAATCCTGCTGCACATTGGAATTCACACGTGGAGTCAAAGCTGAAGTTTCCATGAGGATGGGTGCAATTCATAGTCGCTTGGTCAGGAACATTGAGAGTGGCACACTGTTCAGCTGGACAGGAGGGATTGGGAAATGTGTAAGTTATTGTGTTACGATTTTCTTTTATATATTTGCATAAAAATCCATTCATGAAATTAGATCAAGGGCTCACCAGTTTAATCCTTCAGAAGACAAACTTGGGACTGATATTTGGAAACTATTTTTCACACAGATTAAACAATGCATGGAATGGATTGCCAGATATAGCAGTGGAAAATAAAACTCGGAAACTATTTAAGAAGTAATTGTGCATTGCTTCTCGGCCTTTTTGGCTAAGATCAAGTGTAGTATCTGCTCTGCCTTTTGGCTCAGATCTGGTATGCTTCTCTTGTGGGGACCATCATGAATTGGATTCAATTTGAATTTGAATTGTTTTTTGGAGCAGGCAAGGAGCTAGATTAGGGGTTTGCCCCTGTCCACACTCTGAGCTCTGGCTTTGTAACTCAGAAAAAGTAATTTAAAAAATAAGTAATTGTGTTGTCATATTGGAGAAACGGCATTCGGGAAATTCTGGATGGATGTACTGCCATGGGCTGAGGATGTAATTCATGCATAGTTATGATGCAGTCTTCACAATTTGTCTTAGAACTGAATAATAGTTTAAATGTTTTCATGGTGCTTTCTGAATATTTTGGGAGTAATTTCTGAACTTGCTTGCATATTGTCATTGACTTCTCATATGAAGGAAATGACCTGTTCAGCCTATGATGGTTCAGCTGGTCTAAACTGTGGCAGTAATAGGGAATTGAGCATTGGGTCCTGGTTCTCATAAACTGGACAGATAAGGGTTGGAGCCTGGGTGATCAACCTGACCTTATTTCCACTCACAACCTACAGTCTCCTGCTGAAAACTAAGCATATATTGACATGGAGTAAGGCAAGACCACCCTAGGCTTTTGGATTAACAAAGGAAGAAAGATTACTGGGGTGAAATGGTGTTGGTTGGATTGCAGCCATGTAACCAAAGCCAACAATGATTTCCCATTAAAACAAGATGAGGGTAAAAAATCCATAGGCCAAAAAAACTGATACAGCTTGACAACCATTCAAATTCAGGTTACTGATGAATAGAGAAAGTTAATTCAATATATACCTCCAATAATTGGTCATTTTTTGTTGAACACCAGTCAATTCACGCTCTCTATGAAAGTAACATCCCCTTACCATGTTCACACTCTCGCCCATAGAATCCATCATTGCATTCACATGTGTAGTTTCCAATATTCTCAACACATTCGCCATGACCACTACATGAAGTGGGAGTGCATGAAGCTAAAGAAGATAAAATGATTTAGAAATCTGCACATTAACACCCTTTGCACATAAAAAAGAACATTAATATAAGCTCCTGTTAGAATCAGTACAATAGTTCATTGGAACACCGTATTTAAATAATTCAATTTGATCATATATACATGGTAATTAAGGAATATTTTACCATGTGAAAATTACATAGTATTATTTTAATGCCTAGTCCCATATTTAGACATTTTATTTACAGAGGGCATTTGAATAATGCACCAATGTTGGATCAAGAGACAGTGAAGAATCTTTTTTGCAGTAATTCAGGATTTGTTTAAAATCTTCAAATGTGACTCTGACATTAGGCATGATTGTAGAGATAACCCAGGGCATTCATTAAAATAATCTCTGGTTAATTTGTCTTCTTACGTGGGAGGGGGAACTGGGGGAACAGATCGAAGACGGGACATGGGCTGATGCTCTGGAGAGGGTTAATTCTTCCTCCTCGTGTGCGCGGCTTAGCCTCATCCAATTCAAGGTGCTGCATAGGGCCCACATGACTGGGACGAGGATGAGTAGGTTCTTTGGGGGTGAGGACAGGTGTGTCAGGTGCTCGGGGAGTCCAGCGAACCATGCCCATATGTTCTGGGCATGCCCGGCACTGGAGGAGTTCTGGAAGGGGGTGGCGAGGACGGTGTCGAGGGTGGTGGGATCCAGGGTCAAGCCAGGATGGGGACTCGCGATTTTTGGGGTTGGGGTGGAGCCGGGAGTGCAGGAGGCGAAAGAGGCCGGTGTGCTGGCCTTTGCGTCCCTAGTATCCCGGCGAAGGATCTTGCTACAATGGAAGGATGCGAGGCCCCCAAGCGTGGAGACCTGGATCAATGACATGGCTGGTTTCATTAAGCTAGAGAAGGTCAAATTCGCCCTGAGAGGGTCGGTACAAGGGTTCTTTAGGCGGTGGCAGCCTTTTCTCGACTTTCTGGCTCAACGGTAGGGTACAGGGACAGTAGCAGCAGCAACCCGGGGGGGGGGGGGGGGGGGAGGGAAAAGGGGAGGGAAAAGGGGGGGGGCGACAATGACTATGATTGTTTATTTAATTTTAATATATTTTTAAGTTCTTTTGTTGTTCATTGGGTTGGGGGGTGGGGGGGATGTGATACATGCGCCGATACGGTCTGGGGGTGTCACAGTTATTATGGGTTATTTTGTTGCATTTCATTGTTTGTCATGTTTTATATTTTCTGTAAAAAATTCCAATAAAAATTATATTAAAAAAAAAATTTTTTTTTAATTTGTCTTCTTACCTATGTAACACAAAGGTCGTTTCTTCTTATTACAGTTGTTATCGTTCCACTTCCCTGTATCGGTGGACCTTTTTATGTACATTTCTACACAGTCTTCATTCCCATCTGTTCCCTGATTATTCGGTTCATTTTGAGCCCAGTTCTCTGCTTCTTTGGTGAGAGGTTTATTAGTACCAACCCAGGTCCAAGTGCCATTTGTTTTCCTTATTCCAATCCAGTAGTAATACTTTGCCTGAGGTATGACATTGTTCAAATACTCAATTTCTCTAGCATTTTGGATTGCAACTAGATCTGTGTAATGTTGTTGACAGAAACGTCTTGCATTTTCCCAGGGCATATCTTCGTTAACATATTTATAGGTCCAGCCATGGATTCTTCCCAGAAGCATTAGTTCTGTAAAGAAAATAACAATTCGGATGACTGAGTACTATAAGACCATAAGACATAGGAACAGGATTACGCCCACTCGGCCTATCAAGTCTGCTCCACCATTCAATGATGGCTGCTATTTTTCTCATCCCCATTCTCCTGCCTTCTCCCCATAACCCCGATTCCCCCTTATTAATCAAAAACCTATCTATCTCTGTCTTAAAGACACTCAGTGATTTGACCTCCACAGCCTTCTGCGGCAAAGAGTTCCACAGATTCACCACCCTCTGGCTGAAGAAATTCTCCCTCTTCTCTTTGTTTTAAAGGATTGTCCCTTCAGTCTGAGGCTATGCGCTATGGTTCTAATTTTTCCTACTAGTGGAAACATCCTCTCCACATCCACTCTAACTAGACCTCTCCGTATCCTGTAAGTTTCAATAAGATTTCCCCTCATCCTTCGAAACATGCTAGCAATTTCAGCACCAACTTCAGGCATTTATGAGTAAGTTGCTGTTTAATGCGAATCATAAGAAACTGGATCTTTATAACCATCAGATAGAGGAGTGAGTGGATTTGGAGGTTCCAGGGGTCGACCTTGCTGAACTATCAAAGTACAGATACTTTTCTTCTTTGCCAGCTCTTCTAATGTTTCAGAAATAATAGTCGCAACCCAAGACAGTGCATATTAGAATGAAGTATGATAGAATTCACCCATATTGTCAAAAACAGCCTTATTGCAGCTTTTATTTTATCTTACTTATATCTTACCAAGAACAATGATGGTGAAGAACCACAATCGACTTCCACCCTTCTGAACCAATGGAGATTGTTGCTTTACCTTGTTTGTCATTTTGCTGTCAGCCTGCAGAGAACAAGCTATGATTAATCATTTTAAGCAGAATCTATCCTGTATGTCATAACCAAGATAAATATGTAATATTGAAGATACACTTCTCATTGTGTTATTTTATTTTAAAATACGAAACCTCGAACATTCTGATCATATCACTCATCCTTTATGATGTTAAAAGCACAACATTTGAAATTAAGCTTTGCAATGTTTGTATTTTGCTGGTTAACAGCTCCCTTATAATGTGAAAGGGAATTTCATACAAGTCACTCTAGGGAAATGTCATTCGGACTCGAAATGCTAACTCTGGGCTTGATCTACTGGTTACGTTGCGCGCCATTGAGGGGCCTCCCCCGGCTTCCCGACAACCGTTACGCTTCACGAGATCTAACCAGATCTCACAAGATGTCATGATCTGGGTCCTGCTCACAATGGGGCGGGGTCCAATCTCATAGAGTGAAGTTGGCTTAGAAGTTGCCTTACCTATGCCTTCGCCGGATCGACACTCCACCCGGCACCTACTGGCCTCACCGAGGAGACCCCAGCCGGGCAGCGCTGAGTACCAGTCCCCATAAATGGGGACCAGGCGGAATGGTACCTGGGGAGGTGGGGGATAACCAGGCGATCTCAAGCCTCTGGGTGGTCGGCCTCCAAGCAGTGTGGCACCCTGGCACTGCTGGTGCCACCTGGGCACCTTGGTACCCTGGCTGTAGCCCCTGAATGCCAGCCTGGAACTGTCAGGGTGCCCAGATGGCACTGCAAGGTTGGTAGGAGCACTGTCAAGTGCCAGACATTCCAAGGTGCCAAGCTGGCATTGTGCCTGTATCGGGGTTTGGGCCGGACGGACCCTACCCCTATGTGGAGGTGTGCAGGGGCCTGACGACCCCAAAAGTGGGTTGGGAATTGTGGGGAGTCCAGGGGTAGCATCCTGGGGTCGCGAGAACGTAGTGCCAGTCAAAAATGGCGTCCCGATTCCTTCCTGCACTGAGGGGCTCGTCTCGCAAAGCTCCTCAATGCAAGAAATACAGCTAAATGCTGGCATTCCCCGCTGGGGCACGAAAACAAGACAGAGTGCCGATTAATAGTGGGGTCGTTCCCAGGGCTACAAGGCCGGGAACAACCCCGCAAATGCCGCCCAGAAGGGCACTCTGTTTTAATTTGGTTAGATCATGTCCTCTGTTCTCTCTTCACAGATCTGCTGAGTTTTTCCAGCATTTTGTTTTTCAATTTTAGATTTCCAGCATCTGCAGTATTTTGTTTTTATTTCCTTTCACGAAATACTACCATGCTAAAATTATGAGCGTAACAGCTTAAATTATTCCGTTCAACTCATAGGTGGAGCCTGGCTTTGGATTGGAACAGTCCTCTTCCTTGATGGGTGATTATTGCTATAATCCCAATCGGGCCGAACACTGAGCAGAAGCATGATGGTTATTGCCTACCTATGAAGAATAACAATTGGCAGCAAAGTTATAGTTGCAACAAATGCAAAGTGAAATATGACAGGTTTCCAGGCACATCAATAGTTTTTAAGCTTTTTGATGTTAGGAAAGAACTGATTGTCCCACAAAATGTTAACCAGTCTCTGGGTGTTGGTGGGCGAATTTGGCACTCAGGGTTGCCTTACCCCAACCATTGACACATGGGTAACAGTTGAGGCTACTGGCTCCACATGTCTCGAAGGCGATACTGCGATACTAATCTGCAGTTAAGTCAGTATCTGTACTGGGGCTCTGACTTAGCTAAGAAAATTCATATCAAGAGTTAGCATCTACAGCATAAACATCACTGAGGTTTGGATAGTATAGATACCAAAATTTACATTGGTTACAAACCTGTTCATAGAATTTTTTAATAGAATTTTTAAATAGGATTTACAGTGCAGAAGGAGGCCATTCGGCACATCGAATCTGCACCGGCTCTTGGAAAGAGCACCCCACTTAAGCCCACACCTCCACCCTATCCCACTAAACCAGTAACCCCACCTAACCTAAGGGCAATTTAATATGGCCAATCCACCTAACCTGCACAACTTTGGACTGTGGGAGGAAACCGCAGCACTTGGAGGAAACCCACGCAGACACGGGGAGAATGTGCAGACTTTGCACATGCAGTGATCCAAGCAGGGAATCGAACCTGGGACCTTGGAGCTGTGAAGCAACTGTGCTAACCACTGTGTTACCGTGCCACTCCTGTAGCTGTTCATGTGACTACAGTGTTCATATATACAGATGACTAACAGACACTTGAAATCAGTTCTAATCATTACATGAATTAAAAGTTGGAAGAAGGATTTGTCAATACTATTTTGTTCCAATTTTCAGAGTAGAAAACATAGGGGGACAAATCTTAAGCTTCTACTGAAAAATATCCAAAATAAATCATTGGATTTCATAGTTGAATTAATAACAATTTTGTCTTACGTTTTACATGACTAATTATCCTCAGAGCCTAGTGTAGCAGATTTGAAGTCAGCTGGTTTGTACCAACCTGTGAATTACGGTATGACTTTAGACCCACTTAGCATTCCCCCCCCCCCCCCCCCCACCCCCCATCAACACACCAGCAATAGCGGCAGGAATATCAGAACTTTCTGACAATGACCATCACTTACTTTAATTATGTAAGTAGCCGAATAATAATTACTCTAGAAATGTTATTTACTGTCTTTTATACGATTGAATTTCCTCCTGCAGAAAATACTTTGTTTCTGTTAAATAAAAAGCCTCTTCCTCACTGTAGTCGTATAATGATAGACTGTGAAACTGACACCACAATATGAGCCAAACTGAATTCCAAGAGCCCCCAATTTGCAAGAAATTAAAATATGACAGCGTCAACATTTTTGTATCTTGTCAGTAAATATCCTTGGGACTACGAGTATGCCTAAATTTAATAGGGGGAAAGATTTCACGATAGATTGGAAACATTTTTAATAGAGTTTGAATCCAGTATAATATTTTTGCCTCAACACATATTTTGCATCAAATCACATTACAATTTTAAGTCTGAGCAGTTTGATTCTGACTTATTGATCAATTCCATTAAAGGACACTGCTGACCATTTTGACCATAGTAGGCCAGAATTTTTGCTGTTTTTTTTCTTCCTTCAATTCCCCTTAGCTGTTCTTTATTTGGGTTAAAGCTTAAGGTACCATGTTTGGCTTCAATATGCTGGACTCAGGAGAGGCTAAATCCACCAGAATTCCCAGTTTTCCAGTAACTTCTACTGGATCGTACCTTGTGTAGTCTTTGCATGAGGAGATGTGACCCCACAACAGTGGTGCCCATATAGTCGAATAGCCTGTTTGGGATCACATGGGAAGTGAGGCAATTTGGCCAAAATACTAGAAGACCCATGTACCACACTTCAGGAAATGAAGCCATAAAAGGAGAACAGAGCCTTTCTCTTTCAAAGAAAAATGCTTGATCGAACTATTTGAAAATATTGCATACAGTAAACAAACCAGTCTTTCACTTTATTCTGGCTTACCTTAGCAGATTCAGGCTCAGATCACTTCAGTTGATTCTGGCGCTCTACAAATGCTCAGTTGAAAGTTGAATGAATGTTGAATGATGTTTCTGGCTGTCTCTCTGGAGAGGAAAGGAGCAGTGCCTGAAAAGGTTATCGTTGCAGAGTGACACTTTCACTGCAGCTGCTAGCTAACTTTATATCCTCATTCATGCTCGCAATTGCACAACTTCCTGGCCTTCCCAGAAAATTCCCTGTGACGTTATCTCATTAGAATAAAATAGACGGAACTCCACTCTTGAATACCCTGAGGTATAAGGATGGACATCAAAGATTTTTATCTTTTGCTTGTTATGAAATATGTGTCGACATTATTTTAAAGTATTTTCCGACTTATGATTTTCTCATTTTCTGTGCAATTTTTCAATGAAACTAGAAGCATAATAAAAAATAATAGCAAATATAATCCAAATATATTGTGACGGAGCTGAGTGTTAGAAAGAGGAATTTACTTTCTCACAAATGTCAGAAATTATAACAATAGAGTCAGACTCTGCGTCAATGCCTCACAGCTACCAGGATTATTTAATGGTCAACTCCATATTTTAACCTCTCCAATCAGGTTTTCACCCTACCACATACAGCACTGAATATAGTCTCATCAAAGACATAAATCATCCTCAATAACATAGCTCCCTAACATTCCTCATTCTTCTCAGGTTTTCAGTAGTGGCTAGTGTAGTTGATGATACTATTTGCTTCCAATGCTTCTTCTGCATTGTCCAGCTAAGTTGGACTGCTTCACTTGGTTCCACTTTTACCTAGCCAGTGATAACTAGAGAATCTGCTGCAATGGCCTTTCTTCACACTCCCACCTCATTACTTATAAAGACTCCCAATCCCTTACCCATTTCCCCCACTGCATTTCCCATCTCCATATTCCTCCTGGCAACATCATTTGAAGACACTACTCTAGTTTCACAAGTACTCTGAAATTATTCATAATCACATCTCTCGGCCCATTCCAGGACCTCTGTGTTGTCAGACAGCTTGCCCGAAATCCAATACAGTATTTGATTAGCAAATTTCCGCCGATTAAACACCGAGGAAGACCCAAACCCATTTTCTTGGATAGTTGCCAGAAACTCATTTTTCTGCACCAGCAACTCCCTCCATCGCCTTGGCTTCGGCCTCACGCTGAATCCACCTGTTCACATCCTTGGTAACCTATTTGACCCTGAGCTGAGCTTCTGATCTCATTGCATCTCCAACACAAAGAGAACTCACCTAGTCTTGCCGCATTGCACTATCCATCTCCACCTCCCTCCGTGCACATGACCACAAACTTTTGTGCATGCTCCATTTTCTGCACCCCACCACTGATAGCCATGCAGAAGGAAGGAATATTCTGAAGGAAGCAGGTACTAACAGACAGCACAGGTGAGTAGGCCGCCCTTGTTAATTGGATATTAATTGCATGTCATTGTATGCAGGTGGTGGGCATTAACTGGGAATTTACCTGTGCCTTCATAAATAGGAATAGACTGAAATGTGTTGTTTGGCGAGGAGGCGCATGTTTAGAATGTATGGGCGGGAGTTACTGGCTGTTCCTGCTGGCGGGAAATTTCAGTCCCACACCGGCACACGTGTTTCCTGTGGGTAAGGGGTGCTATCAATGGAAAATCCCATTGACAATGGCGGTACTGGTAGATCCCGCTGGCAGGCTGCCTCCCCCTCCAAAAAACACGCAGCAGGGTGGTTGATAAATACTGCCCTATGATCTCTGTAAATACATGCTTACAAAAATGTGTGGAGATTAAATCCAGTTCTATCCTTCACCACCTGGCTTTTTGCAGTATAACAGCTCTTGGAAAGAGTGTGCTCAATATTAACGTTTATTGTCTGCACCCCTGAATTCCACTGAGTGTTACTAACGTATTCAATCTATAGGGAGAAAACGAACCGAACTTAACTTATCCCTCTTTGAACATCCAGCTGTGAATACCCACTGGCCAGATGTATTTTTCCTCTGCCCATTTCCCATCAACTCGTTACTTTTCTCCTGTCCTTTACAGACACTGACTTTTTTTTGGGTACAGTTCCATTTGTGGCAGTTGTCCATTTCTCATCTTTCCAAAGTAGCAATGTTCACATGTAAGTATAAAAAGTGAGTCAGCGAACAAATACTGCAATGGTGGCACCATAGCTTGGTCAAATCATATCCTGTCTGGACAGGCAGGAGTCTGTGGATGCTCGTAAGGAACTTAACCCCAAGCCAGGTTACCCCTCCTTAGGTTTTTACCACCACCCTGGTTACAATTCAGCGTAGGCAAGGAATTAAATCTGGGATTTTCCTGACCTCTGTGGATTAGACTCAAATTGACTGCTGCATTTGCCAACTGAAACGTTAATGAAGCAACCTTTGAACTGCATTGTGTTCCTTTTGTTAAAATACCTATTCACAGCAGGCACTTCCTTTAATTTTAATGAGTCTTGTTTTATTTCAGTCCAGGAAAATAAATTCCACACTGACAGCCAAAAGTGCAGTTCATGTAACGGTAATCGATGGTATTCCAATAAGGCAGGAAAAGTATACTTGTCTAAATAAAGACTTCTTTGACCTCTTCCTGTTAGACAGCCTGTCGTTAGATACGGGCAAAAGGAAAATATTGAACAGAGCTGGGAATTACCCAGTTTAATCCTTTTTGAAGATAAAGCGAATGCGATCATAAATATTTTTGTTGGTGTGACATGCAATGAGTGAAAGCTAAAGACGCACTCTCACCTAACACGTGTCAGATGTTAGTACCGAGCAGCTTCTGTATGTATGGTGTTCTTCAAAATAAGATAGATTAATCTCTTCATGTATGTCTCTCTGACAGCCCCTGTATGTATCTCTTCATGTATGTCTCTGTCAGCCCCTGTATGTATCTCTTCATGTATGTCTCTCTGTCAGCCCCTGTATGTATCTCTGCATGTATGTCTCTCTGACAGCCCCTGTATGTATATCTTCATGTATGTCTCTCTGTCAGCCCCTGTATGTATCTCTTCATGTCAGTCTTTCTATCAGCCCCTGTATATGAAGTGCTCAAAAGTTGAGTCAATTCAATTGATGCCTCTTTTTCGATTAAATAAAAACAGAAAGTGCTGAAAATGCTCAGCAGGTTTGGTGGGATCTGTTGAGAGAGATACAGATGCACAATATTTCATCAGAACGTAAGTTTTGTGCATGTTTCTGCTGCACGTGTACAGTGTTTTGAGGTAAAGTAGCATTTATCAGGAAGCTGGATAATGTGGGAGAAAGGTTCGCTGAGGTAGTGTAAGATAGAGTGAGAGAAGGCTTGTGTAGAGCATAAGCTCTGGCATAACCTGGTTGGCTAGGATAGCCTACTTATTTTGTTTCACTCAATGTAATTCATGAAGCAGTGTGTAAGTAAATTCAGCAAGGTTGCCTTCCAGGTGCTTGGATTGGAGAACTGGGTGCCGAGATCAACATGCTCACTTCGCTGACCTTTGACCTTCACTGAAGCACGGTCTCATTATGTAAGCCTCTATGCCAGAAGTGTAGGTCACTGAATTTACCCTTTGAACATAACAAATAGGAGCAGGTGTAGGCCTTCAGGCCTCCGCATGCTTTCCCCACCATTCCCTGCAATCGTGGGTGATCTTCAATCTCGACTTCACTTTCCCACCAGATCCCCATATGCGTTGATTCCCTAATCTATCTCAACCTTAAATATACCCGTCCATTAAACACCACAACCCTCTAGAATCAATGGTTATAGAGGGTAGACAGAGAAGTAGAGTTGAGGCCACAATCAGATCAGCCATGATCTTATCAAATGGCAGAGTAGGTTCAAGGGGCTGAATGGCCAACTCCTGCTCCTAATTTGTATTTAAAATTAACAAGGGACCAAAAATTGTAAAACTTCACAACCCTCTGAAGTAAAGACATTTTTCCTCAGTTGTAAATGGCAAAGCCCTTCAGCTGAGACGAGAACACCTACATCTAGATTCTTTAGCCAGGGGAAACAGCCTCTCAGCATTTATGAGCCATTCAATCTTTTTTGTTTTCCTTCTCATTCTTCTAAACTCCTGAGAGGATAGGCCCATTCTCCTCCATCTCTCCTCACAGGATTCCTCTCATCTCAAACATCCATTCAGTGAACCTTTAAGGAAAGTGTATCCTCAAGTACGGAGACCAAACCCATGCACAGTACGCTAGTTCTAATCTCATCAATGCCCTGTACAATTGCAGCAAGACTTTCTTGATCTTGTACTTCAATCCCCTTGTAATAAAGACCAACATACCTATATTCTTCCTAATTGCTTGCTGGACATGGATGTTTACTTCCTGTGTTTCATGTGCCCAAATCCTTCCAGGTTGCGTTCCCTGAGCTGACACCCGCTGCCACTTCCTCCCAGGTGGCACTGGCTACCCTGTGACTGACCCTCCAAGAGCCACGCTGGAACGGGGCATCCCATCTGGCCTTAACCATGTCCAATAACCATGGCACCACCGTGCTGCCTGGTTCCAATCATGGTTCCAATCAGACCCAAAACGGAAACGGAGTCGGGAAAAATAGCAGCCGGATCCGGAAGTCCTTCTTCTATTCCCAGCCCCGGCTATTCTCACTGGCATTAGAAAGGTAAGTCAGGCAGCATGGCGGCACAGTGGTTAGCATTGCTGCCTCACAGTGCTGAGGTCCCAGGTTTGATCCCCGCTCTGGGTCACTGTCTGTGTGGAGTTTGCACATTCTCCCTGTGTCTGCGTGGGTTTCGCCCCCACAACCCAAAGATGTGCAGGCTAGTTGGATTGGCCACTCTAAATTGCCCCTTAATTGGAAAAAATGAATTGGGTACACTAAATTTATTTTAAAGAAAAGAAAGGGTGTAGGTTGTGACCTCCAGCTGCCTGTCGTTTTAAACTGCAAATTCAGATTCCCAATAATGTTCATGGAATGGGAGCCATGATTGGGAAAGCTTCCTGATTTACATCATAGAATCTACAGTGCAGCCCATCAAGCCTGCATCAGCCCTGGAAAGAGCACCCCACCCAAGCCCAGCGCCGGCCCAAGGGTTGCTGGCGCCCCGGGCAAGCTGAACTTCAGCGCCCTTGGGGGGGGGGGGGGGGCGGGCGGGACCGAGGCGGGGGGGGGGGGGGGGGGGGCTGAGGGGGGGGGGGGGGGGGCGAGGGGGGGGGGCGGGGCCGAGGGGGGGGGGCTGAGGCAGGGGGGGGCCGAGGCGGGGGAGGGGGGGCGGGGCCGGGGGGGGGCGGGGGGGGGGCCAGGGGGGGGCCGAGGGGGCCGATGCGGGGCCGGGGGGGCCGAGCCGAGGCGGACGGAGGGGGGGCGGACGGAGGGGGGGCGGACGGGAGGACGGAGGGGGGTGCCCTGGGGAAGGGCGGCCACTGCGCATGCGCTGGTTGGCACCAGCCCAACTGCGCATGCGCGGGACCCGAGTCTGGCGCCCCCTAGCACATGGCGCCCCGGCGCCCGAGTTGCCGGTACCTTGGGCAGGCCCTGCCCAAGCCCACACCTCCACCCTATCCCAGCAACCCCATCTAACCTTTTTGGAAACTAAGGGCAATTTACCATGGCCAATCCACCTGCACATCTTTGGACTGGAATAATAATCGCTTCTTGTCACAAGTAGGCTTTAATGAAGTTACTGTGAAAAGCCCGTAGTCGCCACATTCCGGCGCCAGTTCGGGAAGGCTGGTGCGGGAATTGAACCCGCACTGCAGGCCTTGTTCTGCATTACAACCCAGCTGTTTAACTCACAGTGCTAAATCAGACCCTGGTATTGGAGGAAACCAAAGCACCTAGAGGAAACCCACGCAGACGCGGGTAGAATGTGCATGCTCCACACAGTGACCCAACCCAGGAATCGAACCTGGGACCCTGCAACGTTCAAGCAACTGTGCTAACCAATGTGCTACAATGCAGTGGGGGGGGGGGGGGGTGGGAGGAGAGTGGGAATGTAGTGAGGGGGTGGGAGGAGAGTGGGAATGCAGTGAGGGGAGTGGGAGGAGAGTGGGAATGTAGTGAGGGGTTGGGAGGAGAGTGGGAAAGCAGTGAGGGGGGTGGGAGGAGAGTGGGAATGCAGTGAGGGGAGTGGGAGGAGAGTGGGAATGCAGTGAGGGGGTGGGAGGAGAGTGGGAATGCAGTGAGGGGGGTGGGAGGAGATTGGGAATGCAGTGAGGGGAGTGGGAGGAGAGTGGGAAAGCAGTGAGGGGAGTGGGAGGAGAGTGGGAATGCAGTGGGGGGGTGGGAGGAGAGTGGGAATGCAGTGAGGGGGGTGGGAGGAGAGTGGGAATGCAATGAGGGGTCGGGAGGAGAGTGGGAATGCAGTGAGGGGGCTGGGAGGAGAGTGGGAATGCAGTGAGGGGGGTGGGAGGAGAGTGGGAATGCAGTGAGGGGAATGGGAGGAGAGTGGGAATGCGGTGAGGGGAGTGGGAGGAGAGTGGGAATGTAGTGAGGGAGGTGGGAGGTGAGTGGGAATGCAGTGAGGGGGTGGGAGGAAAGTGGGAATGCAGTGAGGGGGTGGGAGGAGAGTGGGAATGCAGTGGGGGGGAGTGGGAGGAGAGTGGGAATGCGGTGAGGGGAGTGGGAGGAATGTGGGAATGCAGTGAGGGACGTGGGAGGTGAGTGGGAATGCAGTGAGGGGGTGGGAGGGAAGTGGGAATGCAGTGAGGGGGTGGGAGGAGAGTGGGAATGCAGTGAGGGGGTGGGAGGAGAGTGGGAATGCAGTGAGGGGGGTGGGAGGAGAGTGGGAATGCAGTGAGGGGGCTGGGACGAGAGTGGGAATGCAGTGAGGGAAATAGGAGGAGAGTGGGAATGCAGTGAGGAGAGTGGGAAGAGAATGGGAATGCAGTGAGGGGGGGCTGGGAGGAGAGTGGGAATGCAGTGAGGGGGGTGGGAGGAGAGTGGGAATGCAGTGAGGGGGCTGGGACGAGAGTGGGAATGCAGTGAGGGAGATAGGAGGAGAGTGGGAATGCAGTGAGGAGAGTGGGAAGAGAATGGGAATGCAGTGAGGGGGGGCTGGGAGGAGAGTGGTAATGCAGTGAGGGGGTGGGAGGAGAGTGGGAATGCAGTGAGGGGGCTGGGAGGAGAGTGGGAATGCAGTGAGGGGAGTGGGAGGAGAGTGGGAATGCAGTGAGGGGGCTGGGAGGAGAGTGGGAATGCAGTGAGGGAGGGCTGGGAGGAGAGTGGGAATGCAGTGAGGGGGGTGGGAGGAGAGTCGGAATGCAGTGAGGGAGCTGGGAGGAGAGTGGGAATGCAGTGAGGTGGGTGGGAGGAGAGTGGGAATGCAGTGAGGGGTGTGGGAGGAGAGTGGGAATGCAGTGAGGGGGGTGGGAGGAGAGTGGGAATTCAGTGAGGGGGGTGGGAGGAGAGTGGGAATGCAGTGAGGGGGCTGGGAGGAGAGTGGGAATGCAGTAAGGTGGGTGGGAGGAGAGTGAGAATGCAGTGAGGGTTATGGGAGGAGAGTGGGAATGCAGTGAGGGGGGTGGGAGGAGAGTGGGAATGCAGTGAGGGGGGTGGGAGGAGAGTGGGAATGCAGTGAGGGAGGTGGGAGGAGAGTGGGAATGCAGTGAGGGGGTGGGAGGAGAGTGGGAATGCACTGAGGGGAGAGGGAGGAGAGTGGGAATGCAGTGAGGGAGGTGGGAGGAAAGTGGGAATGCAGTGAGGGGGATAGGAGGAGAGTTGGAATGCAGTCAGGGGGTAGGAGGAGAGTGGGAATGCAGTGAGGGAGGTGGGAGGAGAGTGGGAATGCAGTGAGGGGGTGGGAGGAGAGTGGGAATGCAGTGAGGGGGGTGGGAGGAGAGTGGGAATGCAGTGAGGGGGCTGGGACGAGAGTGGGAATGCAGTGAGGGAGATAGGAGGAGAGTGGGAATGCAGTGAGGAGAGTGGGAAGAGAATGGGAATGCAGTGAGGGAGGGCTGGGAGGAGAGTGGGAATGCAGTGAGGGGGGTGGGAGGAGAGTGGGAATGCAGTGAGGGGGCTGGGACGAGAGTGGGAATGCAGTGAGGGAGATAGGAGGAGAGTGGGAATGCAGTGAGGAGAGTGGGAAGAGAATGGGAATGCAGTGAGGGGGGGCTGGGAGGAGAGTGGGAATGCAGTGAGGGGGCTGGGACGAGAGTGGGAATGCAGTGAGGGAGATAGAAGGAGAGTGGGAATGCAGTGAGGAGAGTGGGAAGAGAATGGGAATGCAGTGAGGGGGGTGGGAGGAGAGTGGGAATGCAGTGAGGGGGTGGGAGGAGAGTGGGAATGCAGTGAGGGGGCTGGGAGGAGAGTGGGAATGCAGTGAGGGGAGTGGGAGGAGAGTGGGAATGCAGTGAGGGGGCTGGGAGGAGAGTGGGAATGCAGTGAGGGAGGGCTGGGAGGAGAGTGGGAATGCAGTGAGGGGGGTGGGAGGAGAGTCGGAATGCAGTGAGGGGGCTGGGAGGAGAGTGGGAATGCAGTGAGGTGGGTGGGAGGAGAGTGGGAATGCAGTGAGGGGTGTGGGAGGAGAGTGGGAATGCAGTGAGGGGGGTGGGAGGAGAGTGGGAATGCAGTGAGGGGGGTGGGAGGAGAGTGGGAATGCAGTGAGGGGGCTGGGAGGAGAGTGGGAATGCAGTAAGGTGGGTGGGAGGAGAGTGAGAATGCAGTGAGGGTTATGGGAGGAGAGTGGGAATGCAGTGAGGGGGGTGGGAGGAGAGTGGGAATGCAGTGAGGGGGGTGGGAGGAGAGTGGGAATGCAGTGAGGGAGGTGGGAGGAGAGTGGGAATGCAGTGAGGGGGTGGGAGGAGAGTGGGAATGCACTGAGGGGAGAGGGAGGAGAGTGGGAATGCAGTGAGGGAGGTGGGAGGAAAGTGGGAATGCAGTGAGGGGGATAGGAGGAGAGTTGGAATGCAGTCAGGGGGTAGGAGGAGAGTGGGAATGCAGTGAGGGAGGTGGGAGGAGAGTGGGAATGCAGTGAGGGGGTTAGGGGGACAGTGGGAATGCAGTGAGGGGGCTGAGAGGAGAGTGGGAATGCAGTGAGGGGGCTGAGAGGAGAGTGGGAATGCAGTGAGGGGGTGGGAGGAGAGTGGGAATGCAGTGAGGGGGGTAGGAGGAGAGTGGGAATGCAGTGACGGGAGTGGGAGGTGAGCGGGAATGCTGTGAGGGGGATAGGAGGACAGTGGGAATGCAGTGAAGGGAGTGGGAGGAGAGTGGGAATGCAGTGAGGGGGATAGGAGGAGAGTGGGAATGCAGTGAGGGGGCTGAGAGGAGAGTGGGAATTCAGTGACGGGAGTGGGAGGAGAGTGGGAATGCAGTGAGGGGGATAGGAGGAGAGTGGGAATGCAGTGAGGGGGGGGGCGGGAGGAGAGTGGGAATGCAGTGAGTGGGCTGGCGGGAGAGTGGGAATGCAGTGAGGGGGGTGGGAGGAGAGTGGGAATGCAGTGAGGGGGGTGGGAGGAGAGTGGGAATGCAGTGAGGGGGGAGGGAGGAGAGTGGGAATGCAGTGAGGGGGGGTGGGAGGAGAGTGGGAATGCAGTGAGGGGGGTGGGAGGAGAGTGGGAATGCAGTGAGGGGGGTGGGAGGAGAGTGGGAATGCAGTGAGGGGGGTGGGAGGAGAGTGGGAATGCAGTGAGGTGGAAAGGAGGAGAGTGGGAATGAAGTGAGGGGAGTGGGAGGAGAGTGGGAATGCAGAGAGGGGGTGGGAGGAGAGTGGGAATGCAGTGAGGGGGGTGGGAGGAGAGTGGGAATGCACTGAGGGGAGAGGGAGGAGAGTGGGAATGCAGTGAGGGAGGTGGGAGGAAAGTGGGAATGCAGTGAGGGGGATAGGAGGAGAGTTCGAATGCAGTCAGGGGGTAGGAGGAGAGTGGGAATGCAGTGAGGGAGGTGGGAGGAGAGTGGGAATGCAGTGAGGGGGCTGGGAAGAGAATGGGAATGCAGTGAGGGGGGGCTGGGAGGAGAGTGGGAATGCAGTGAGGGGGCTGGGACGAGAGTGGGAATGCAGTGAGGGAGATAGGAGGAGAGTGGGAATGCAGTGAGGAGAGTGGGAAGAGAATGGAAATGCAGTGAGGGCGGGCTGGGAGGAGAGTGGGAATGCAGTGAGGGGGGTGGGAGGAGAGTGGGAATGCAGTGAGGGGGCTGGGACGAGAGTGGGAATGCAGTGAGGGAGATAGGAGGAGAGTGGGAATGCAGTGAGGAGAGTGGGAAGAGAATGGGAATGCAGTGAGGGGGGGCTGGGAGGAGAGTGGGAATGCAGTGAGGGGGCTGGGACGAGAGTGGGAATGCAGTGAGGGAGATAGAAGGAGAGTGGGAATGCAGTGAGGAGAGTGGGAAGAGAATGGGAATGCAGTGAGGGGGGTGGGAGGAGAGTGGGAATGCAGTGAGGGGGTGGGAGGAGAGTGGGAATGCAGTGAGGGGGCTGGGAGGAGAGTGGGAATGCAGTGAGGGGGGTGGGAGGAGAGTGGGAATGCAGTGAGGGGGCTGGGACGAGAGTGGGAATGCAGTGAGGGAGATAGGAGGAGAGTGGGAATGCAGTGAGGAGAGTGGGAAGAGAATGGGAATGCAGTGAGGGGGGGCTGGGAGGAGAGTGGTAATGCAGTGAGGGGGTGGGAGGAGAGTGGGAATGCAGTGAGGGGGCTGGGAGGAGAGTGGGAATGCAGTGAGGGGAGTGGGAGGAGAGTGGGAATGCAGTGAGGGGGCTGGGAGGAGAGTGGGAATGCAGTGAGGGAGGGCTGGGAGGAGAGTGGGAATGCAGTCAGGGGGGTGGGAGGAGAGTCGGAATGCAGTGAGGGAGCTGGGAGGAGAGTGGGAATGCAGTGAGGTGGGTGGGAGGAGAGTGGGAATGCAGTGAGGGGGGTGGGAGGAGAGTGGGAATGCAATGAGGGGGGTGGGAGGAGAGTGGGAATTCAGTGAGGGGGGTGGGAGGAGAGTCGGAATGCAGTGAGGGGGCTGGGAGGAGAGTGGGAATGCAGTAAGGTGGGTGGGAGGAGAGTGAGAATGCAGTGAGGGGTATGGGAGGAGAGTGGGAATGCAGTGAGGGGGGTGGGAGGAGAGTGGGAATGCAGTGAGGGGGGTGGGAGGAGAGTGGGAATGCAGTGAGGGAGGTGGGAGGAGAGTGGGAATGCAGTGAGGGGGTGGGAGGAGAGTGGGAATGCACTGAGGGGAGAGGGAGGAGAGTGGGAATGCAGTGAGGGAGGTGGGAGGAAAGTGGGAATGCAGTGAGGGGGATAGGAGGAGAGTTGGAATGCAGTCAGGGGGTAGGAGGAGAGTGGGAATGCAGTGAGGGAGGTGGGAGGAGAGTGGGAATGCAGTGAGGGGGTGGGAGGAGAGTGGGAATGCAGTGAGGGGGGTGGGAGGAGAGTGGGAATGCAGTGAGGGGGCTGGGAGGAGAGTGGGAATGCAGTGAGGGAGATAGGAGGAGAGTGGGAATGCAGTGAGGAGAGTGGGAAGAGAATGGGAATGCAGTGAGGGCGGGCTGGGAGGAGAGTGGGAATGCAGTGAGGGGGGTGGGAGGAGAGTGGGAATGCAGTGAGGGGGCTGGGAGGAGAGTGGGAATGCAGTGAGGGAGATAGGAGGAGAGTGGGAATGCAGTGAGGAGAGTGGGAAGAGAATGGGAATGCAGTGAGGGGGGGCTGGGAGGAGAGTGGGAATGCAGTGAGGGGGCTGGGAGGAGAGTGGGAATGCAGTGAGGGAGATAGAAGGAGAGTGGGAATGCAGTGAGGAGAGTGGGAAGAGAATGGGAATGCAGTGAGGGGGGTGGGAGGAGAGTGGGAATGCAGTGAGGGGGTGGGAGGAGAGTGGGAATGCAGTGAGGGGGGTGGGAGGAGAGTGGGAATGCAGTGAGGGGAGTGGGAGGAGAGTGGGAATGCAGTGAGGGGGCTGGGAGGAGAGTGGGAATGCAGTGAGGGAGGGCTGGGAGGAGAGTGGGAATGCAGTGAGGGGGGTGGGAGGAGAGTCGGAATGCAGTGAGGGGGCTGGGAGGAGAGTGGGAATGCAGTGAGGTGGGTGGGAGGAGAGTGGGAATGCAGTGAGGGGTGTGGGAGGAGAGTGGGAATGCAATGAGGGGGGTGGGAGGAGAGTGGGAATGCAGTGAGGGGGGTGGGAGGAGAGTCGGAATGCAGTGAGGGGGCTGGGAGGAGAGTGGGAATGCAGTAAGGTGGGTGGGAGGAGAGTGAGAATGCAGTGAGGGTTATGGGAGGAGAGTGGGAATGCAGTGAGGGGGGTGGGAGGAGAGTGGGAATGCAGTGAGGGGGGTGGGAGGAGAGTGGGAATGCAGTGAGGGAGGTGGGAGGAGAGTGGGAATGCAGTGAGGGGGTGGGAGGAGAGTGGGAATGCACTGAGGGGAGAGGGAGGAGAGTGGGAATGCAGTGAGGGAGGTGGGAGGAAAGTGGGAATGCAGTGAGGGGGATAGGAGGAGAGTTGGAATGCAGTCAGGGGGTAGGAGGAGAGTGGGAATGCAGTGAGGGAGGTGGGAGGAGAGTGGGAATGCAGTGAGGGGGTTAGGGGGACAGTGGGAATGCAGTGAGGGGGCTGAGAGGAGAGTGGGAATGCAGTGAGGGGGCTGAGAGGAGAGTGGGAATGCAGTGAGGGGGTGGGAGGAGAGTGGGAATGCAGTGAGGGGGGTAGGAGGAGAGTGGGAATGCAGTGACGGGAGTGGGAGGTGAGCGGGAATGCTGTGAGGGGGATAGGAGGACAGTGGGAATGCAGTGAAGGGAGTGGGAGGAGAGTGGGAATGCAGTGAGGGGGATAGGAGGAGAGTGGAAATGCAGTGAGGGGGCTGAGAGGAGAGTGGGAATTCAGTGACGGGAGTGGGAGGAGAGTGGGAATGCAGTGAGGGGGATAGGAGGAGAGTGGGAATGCAGTGAGGAGAGTGGGAAGAGAATGGGAATGCAGTGAGGGGGGGCTGGGAGGAGAGTGGGAATGCAGTGAGGGGGCTGGGACGAGAGTGGGAATGCAGTGAGGGAGATAGAAGGAGAGTGGGAATGCAGTGAGGAGAGTGGGAAGAGAATGGGAATGCAGTGAGGGGGGTGGGAGGAGAGTGGGAATGCAGTGAGGGGGTGGGAGGAGAGTGGGAATGCAGTGAGGGGGCTGGGAGGAGAGTGGGAATGCAGTGAGGGGGGTGGGAGGAGAGTGGGAATGCAGTGAGGGGGCTGGGACGAGAGTGGGAATGCAGTGAGGGAGATAGGAGGAGAGTGGGAATGCAGTGAGGAGAGTGGGAAGAGAATGGGAATGCAGTGAGGGGGGGCTGGGAGGAGAGTGGTAATGCAGTGAGGGGGTGGGAGGAGAGTGGGAATTCAGTGAGGGGGCTGGGAGGAGAGTGGGAATGCAGTGAGGGGAGTGGGAGGAGAGTGGGAATGCAGTGAGAGGGCTGGGAGGAGAGTGGGAATGCAGTGAGGGAGGGCTGGGAGGAGAGTGGGAATGCAGTCAGGGGGGTGGGAGGAGAGTCGGAATGCAGTGAGGGAGCTGGGAGGAGAGTGGGAATGCAGTGAGGGGGGTGGGAGGAGAGTGGGAATGCAGTGAGGGGGGTGGGAGGAGAGTGGGAATGCAATGAGGGGGGTGGGAGGGAGAGTGGGAATTCAGTGAGGGGGGTGGGAGGAGAGTCGGAATGCAGTGAGGGGGCTGGGAGGAGAGTGGGAATGCAGTAAGGTGGGTGGGAGGAGAGTGAGAATGCAGTGAGGGTTATGGGAGGAGAGTGGGAATGCAGTGAGGGGGGTGGGAGGAGAGTGGGAATGCAGTGAGGGGGGTGGGAGGAGAGTGGGAATGCAGTGAGGGAGGTGGGAGGAGAGTGGGAATGCAGTGAGGGGGTGGGAGGAGAGTGGGAATGCACTGAGGGGAGAGGGAGGAGAGTGGGAATGCAGTGAGGGAGGTGGGAGGAAAGTGGGAATGCAGTGAGGGGGATAGGAGGAGAGTTGGAATGCAGTCAGGGGGTAGGAGGAGAGTGGGAATGCAGTGAGGGAGGTGGGAGGAGAGTGGGAATGCAGTGAGGGGGTGGGAGGAGAGTGGGAATGCAGTGAGGGGGGTGGGAGGAGAGTGGGAATGCAGTGAGGGGGCTGGGAGGAGAGTGGGAATGCAGTGAGGGAGATAGGAGGAGAGTGGGAATGCAGTGAGGAGAGTGGGAAGAGAATGGGAATGCAGTGAGGGCGGGCTGGGAGGAGAGTGGGAATGCAGTGAGGGGGGTGGGAGGAGAGTGGGAATGCAGTGAGGGGGCTGGGACGAGAGTGGGAATGCAGTGAGGGAGATAGGAGGAGAGTGGGAATGCAGTGAGGAGAGTGGGAAGAGAATGGGAATGCAGTGAGGGGGGGCTGGGAGGAGAGTGGGAATGCAGTGAGGGGGCTGGGACGAGAGTGGGAATGCAGTGAGGGAGATAGAAGGAGAGTGGGAATGCAGTGAGGAGAGTGGGAAGAGAATGGGAATGCAGTGAGGGGGGTGGGAGGAGAGTGGGAATGCAGTGAGGGGGTGGGAGGAGAGTGGGAATGCAGTGAGGGGGCTGGGAGGAGAGTGGGAATGCAGTGAGGGGAGTGGGAGGAGAGTGGGAATGCAGTGAGGGGGCTGGGAGGAGAGTGGGAATGCAGTGAGGGAGGGCTGGGAGGAGAGTGGGAATGCAGTGAGGGGGGTGGGAGGAGAGTCGGAATGCAGTGAGGGGGCTGGGAGGAGAGTGGGAATGCAGTGAGGTGGGTGGGAGGAGAGTGGGAATGCAGTGAGGGGTGTGGGAGGAGAGTGGGAATGCAATGAGGGGGGTGGGAGGAGAGTGGGAATGCAGTGAGGGGGGTGGGAGGAGAGTGGGAATGCAGTGAGGGGGCTGGGAGGAGAGTGGGAATGCAGTAAGGTGGGTGGGAGGAGAGTGAGAATGCAGTGAGGGTTATGGGAGGAGAGTGGGAATGCAGTGAGGGGGGTGGGAGGAGAGTGGGAATGCAGTGAGGCGGGTGGGAGGAGAGTGGGAATGCAGTGAGGGAGGTGGGAGGAGAGTGGGAATGCAGTGAGGGGGTGGGAGGAGAGTGGGAATGCACTGAGGGGAGAGGGAGGAGAGTGGGAATGCAGTGAGGGAGGTGGGAGGAAAGTGGGAATGCAGTGAGGGGGATAGGAGGAGAGTGGGAATGCAGTGAGGGGTAGGAGGAGAGTGGGAATGCAGTGAGGGAGGTGGGAGGAGAGTGGGAATGCAGTGAGGGGGATAGGGGGACAGTGGGAATGCAGTGAGGGGGCTGAGAGGAGAGTGGGAATGCAGTGAGGGGGCTGAGAGGAGAGTGGGAATGCAGTGAGGGGGTGGGAGGAGAGTGGGAATGCAGTGAGGGGGGTAGGAGGAGAGTGGGAATGCAGTGACGGGAGTGGGAGGTGAGCGGGAATGCTGTGAGGGGGATAGGAGGACAGTGGGAATGCAGTGAAGGGAGTGGGAGGAGAGTGGGAATGCAGTGAGGGGGATAGGAGGAGAGTGGAAATGCAGTGAGGGGGCTGAGAGGAGAGTGGGAATTCAGTGACGGGAGTGGGAGGAGAGTGGGAATGCAGTGAGGGGGATAGGAGGAGAGTGGGAATGCAGTGAGGGGGGGGGCGGGAGGAGAGTGGGAATGCAGTGAGTGGGCTGGCGGGAGAGTGGGAATGCAGTGAGGGGGGTGGGAGGAGAGTGGGAATGCAGTGAGGGGGGTGGGAGGAGAGTGGGAATGCAGTGAGGGGGGAGGGAGGAGAGTGGGAATGCAGTGAGGGGGGTGGGAGGAGAGTGGGAATGCAGTGAGGGGGGTGGGAGGAGAGTGGGAATGCAGTGAGGGGGGTGGGAGGAGAGTGGGAATGCAGTGAGGGGGGTGGAAGGAGAGTGGGAATGCAGTGAGGCGGGTGGGAGGAGAGTGGGAATGCAGTGAGGTGGAAAGGAGGAGAGTGGGAATGAAGTGAGGGGAGTGGGAGGAGAGTGGGAATGCAGAGAGGGGGTGGGAGGAGAGTGGGAATGCAGTGAGGGGGGTGGGAGGAGAGTGGGAATGCACTGAGGGGAGAGGGAGGAGAGTGGGAATGCAGTGAGGGAGGTGGGAGGAAAGTGGGAATGCAGTGAGGGGGATAGGGGAGAGTTCGAATGCAGTCAGGGGGTAGGAGGAGAGTGGGAATGCAGTGAGGGAGGTGGGAGGAGAGTGGGAATGCAGTGAGGGGGCTGGGAAGAGAATGGGAATGCAGTGAGGGGGGGCTGGGAGGAGAGTGGGAATGCAGTGAGGGGGCTGGGACGAGAGTGGGAATGCAGTGAGGGAGATAGGAGGAGAGTGGGAATGCAGTGAGGAGAGTGGGAAGAGAATGGGAATGCAGTGAGGGCGGGCTGGGAGGAGAGTGGGAATGCAGTGAGGGGGGTGGGAGGAGAGTGGGAATGCAGTGAGGGGGCTGGGACGAGAGTGGGAATGCAGTGAGGGAGATAGGAGGAGAGTGGGAATGCAGTGAGGAGAGTGGGAAGAGAATGGGAATGCAGTGAGGGGGGGCTGGGAGGAGAGTGGGAATGCAGTGAGGGGGCTGGGACGAGAGTGGGAATGCAGTGAGGGAGATAGAAGGAGAGTGGGAATGCAGTGAGGAGAGTGGGAAGAGAATGGGAATGCAGTGAGGGGGGTGGGAGGAGAGTGGGAATGCAGCGAGGGGGTGGGAGGAGAGTGGGAATTCAGTGAGGGGGCTGGGAGGAGAGTGGGAATGCAGTGAGTGGAGTGGGAGGAGAGTGGGAATGCAGTGAGGGGGCTGGGAGGAGAGTGGGAATGCAGTGAGGGAGGGCTGGGAGGAGAGTGGGAATGCAGTCAGGAAGGTGGGAGGAGAGTCGGAATGCAGTGAGGGGGCTGGGAGGAGAGTGGGAATGCAGTGTGGTGGGTGGGAGGAGAGTGGGAATGCAGTGAGGGGTGTGGGAGGAGAGTGGGAATGCAATGAGGGGGGGGAGGAG